>NC_133583.1:5975609-6301034 GCF_964106895.1 Numenius arquata | reverse complement strand
TCTGTCTTTTATGATACGGAAAACAGACTCAATTTGTTTATATGAATCTTCTCCCTTCAATACCATATCCTTTGCATGCATTCTTTTAATAGATCACCAATGCATTTAAATGGCTTGTGTTCAGGCAGTGACTGGCACAACAGATCTATGCTCCTACAGTACGCATGGAGGTTTGAGTTCTCTGAAGCACAAAAAAAGGGCTCAAAATGTTTTTCAAAACTTTTTTTCATGCTTCAGTTTCTCAAAATGGCAGGGCAGAGTGTTACTGATCTAGCTAAGAAAAGCCTCTCTGTAGCAGAAAAATGACAGGTTACCCAGAACAAGAATATGGTGATCTGTGTATAAGTTATTCAAGAGAATCAGTACTTAAAACTTCAAATTATTTTGGCTATCACTTTTTGCAAGGAATTTCTGGGTCATGCGTGTAATTCTGGACAAAGCAGAGTCTGAGCTGTCTGCAGCTCAGGATTGTAGCAGTGAGGAAAAGTCTAATTGATAAGAGGAACAGCTGATGAGAGGGGGGAAAAAAAGTAGCGTTGTGGCTGTATGTAACATCTGTCATTAAAATATATTTTAATGAGCTGCATTGCTAGAAAGGAATACCTTTATATGCTTGCTTTTCCACTGGAAAGAGATAGAAAATATCAGCACAATGTAACAGGAGAACGGTTAGTGATCTTTGAGATTTTAATAAACATTCACTTACACTGAATAGCCAGAAAGTCCCCAAAATTTGTGAGTGAGCCAAAATCTGAAATACAGACCTGACTTAGATGACACTGTGGAGAGGAAGAGCGGATGTTCACTCAAGTAACAGAGTTATATGCTCATATTCTGTGATGAATGTTATCCCAAAGTGGCACTGAATATAGACGCGCACATGACTGTTATGTACAGTATATTTTATTCAACGTGTGCATGGGGCCAGTTTACTGGTCCGGTTACACAAAATCTAATGAAAGTAATCTCCACGTCTACTAAAAGAAGGAATATTTCTATATAGTCTGTGACAGAAAGTTTATATTCATATGATTTTCCCACTACTTCTGCATTTGCTTTGGACCCTTTCAAATTCCCTTTCCTTCTATATGCCACTGTGGGTCATGTGAAACTCCTTATGTGAAACATATTGTCTTAACACCTTTGTGGGTTGACAAGTTGGTCATGGCCCATCTCATCAGAACAAAACTAGTAGAACCAGATGGAGGGAGAGGAGTGAGGAGGTACCACTGGTTTAATGAAAATCCTAATTCTGTCTGCTTTTCTGGATACAACAACCTGGCTTTTTGTATCGACTGCTGAAATGTGCTGTAATGGCGTAAAAGGTACCTCTAGACAGAAACCTATTTTTTGTTCCTCTTCTTCTTCGTATTAAGTGAGCTCTTTTGTAATGTTACTTTTTATAGCCTATAATCATGGTAATTGTTTTGCTGAATCTTTCACAGTAGTCTAACATTTAGTAACATTTATCTCACTGTGCTGGGACTTGAAATCTTCCCTGCCATCGGATGCTAATATGGTTATATTATCGTGGCAATATGGGAGCTAAGCCTAAGTACAGTTGTTACTTGTTACCATTGTTACCTTTGGCAATTTACTTCTGGTTATTATGAGTAGCTGAAATCAGAAGGTCAGTGTTAAGCAAACCGTGAAGAAGATATAAGCAATAGACTTGTTTAAACATCCACGCAAAGCACATCGTTGTGGGGATCTCTAACGCATTGGTTAGCATCCAGCAATCAACGGGGCTTGCTTTCAGTGTTGTGCTCATTGCGATGATTATTTCTTGTTGAAGATCCCCTCGTGTGCTTTTTCAACAGAATGCACGTGTGTCCAAAGCTAACTCAACCAGATAAATTCTCCTAAATGCTAATATTAGTACATTCCTGCCAGCTTATTTCTATAAATGCTGAACTATATAGCATCCTAGTATCCTCAGATCAATATAAGGAGGTAGCTCAAAGGAAAGAAGTTTAGAAAATTAATACTGTAGTTTCTGTAACATACTCTGGGAAAGGGAAATGCATATCCCTTTCTCTCCCTGTCATCTGCTCACTTGCTCTCCCACTTTATGACTGGTATTGCACTCTGTGCTGTAAACAATCACCATTAAACTCAATTGAGGCACTTCAAGACAACAGCAGAACTTACACCAACTGTTTATTTCTCGTTATGTTCCTCCAGTCTGGCCTGCTGTCGTCATTCTGAGGCAAGATCCTCAGCTGGCAAAGATCAGCTGAGTAAATTTGTGTCAGCTAGGACGTACCCCATAATAAATATGCCTTTATAAAATGTTTATCGGGTTGTCAGGTGCTTGAGCTGGTTATTCAGAAGTCACAAATCCTGGGTTGTCAGTGGGAGAGATATGATGTGCCCCAGATTGTGTCTGCTACTCATAGCTCAGTAAGCTACAGCGTGGACCTTAATGTTTTTATGTTCACATCAAGCTGGAATAAGATTGATCAAATGACTGATATTTAACTAAAAGCATTGGTGCTACTTCTTTTTCTCTTCCTTGTACAACCTTTTCTCAGATGCTCATTAGCCAGGAAACGTAGTCACTACAGTCTCAGCCCTAAGGCAACTCCTGTGATGTAGCCTGCACGCTTAACAGAGAGAGATTGCTGCAGTGGGAGAGTAAAGGGAGAGAGGATACTTCTGCCTTAAATAGGATGACACAACAATGGTTCAGAACAGTATGATTTTGATCTTTGATGGGTTTTGTGTGACAGAACTGAAAGCCTTTGAAGTCATATATCTGTATTTCCATATGGACCCAACAGGTCCATGGGGGAGTAGCCAGAGCCAGGAGGGGTGGCAGGGGTCACCCACACAGGAAGGGCGGTCATGGTCTACTCTTTGCCTTGCAGAGTAGGACCAACTTACACTCATAGCAGCACAAATGCTCACAGAGGGCTGACCTGACATCTTCTGTAATTCTAAATTATTTTTAAACTACTGTAAAGGCAGATGGGTTTCAATGAAGGCAGGTTGCCACAGGTGGCATACGGTGTGTCATGATTATCTAAGCCTGAGAACCAGAAAGGAGTGTCTCATCACCTTTTGCGGCTCCTTCCAGGCATTGATTGGCATCTTTTCACCAAGAGGTTCCCCTTCCTCCAGGTTTTCTTGCACTTGTCATCCTTTCTGTCTGGAGACACCAACACTTCTCCCTGCAGGGGAGAAAACCTGCAGGGGTTTGGTTTTGACTCAATGAGGAGAGGAAAAGCAAACTTTCATGTTCCCTGAAGTTACTGTAGGGAGAATGGTAATTTCTTACATACCGGCAGCAAGATGATCTTTGCAGTAGAGTTCTAAGGAAATGCAGCAGAGTGAGCATCGAGATGCAGTGGAACCATGGTAGATGATTCTTTTTTCCCTTTTTTTTTTTTTTTTTTTTATAAGGACATCATTCAGATGACCTTGCTGCTGCTGCTTTCAGGAAGATGCCCTGCAAAATGCAACTTTCTTTCCTCTAGAAGAACTGACTTAGCACCAGATCTCCCAGTGCTCTGTTCACCAACAGAGTCCTCATGCCTCCAAATCTTAAAAAAGAACAGTATGTGCAGCATCCGATTGCAGAGCTTTGTGCTGTAACATACTTGTAATATAAGAAAAGTTGTTATTGATTTGTAGTGCTGTTAGAGTTTCTTTACCTTCTCACCACTCTGCTTCAATGCCTCTGACAAGCAATTGGCTCTCAGGTCCCGAAGCAGAAACGAGAAAGACAAATCCAATAAAGGATTTAAGCATCACTGTAAGGATTGGGCAAAATTCAGGTTCCTGTGTCTGAAATAGCAACTCTGAAAGCTCATCCAGCTACCCACTTCTGGGGATACCTAAATGATTTGGTTTAACAGTATGTCTTGAGTGATTCGATAAAAATGTGCCAGTGCTTCTGGAAGCAAGGTCCAGGATCCAGGGCTTCTACTTTTCCAGAGGTAGTTATCAGCTTTCCTGTTATCTCTGCTACCCAGCAGCATGGGGTTGCTCTGTCCATCATTTAGTGACCAGGGTGTTCAGTAGAGGTGGATGATGAGGACATCTGTGTCTCTGCTTTGCTAGTTGAATACTTTAGCTACAAAACTTCTGCCTAATAAAAAGGAAAGCTCCAGCACCACACTTTAAAAGCTAAAGGACTTCTCAGAGCCCATGTTTTGAAAGAAAGGCTGTGAATGCATGTGTTCAGAGAGGGTCTTGGGTGGGACCTTACCACAGAAATGAGCTGGGAGTAGGATATTTGGTGAGTGGGGGTTAAGTCCCACATCTGGTGATGGCTAGCAAGACATGAGTGCTGATTTCAAATGCTCGGTGCTCCAAGCATGGGATGTTTCACGCTCATTTGGAGGCGCTGTGTAAGTGTAGGAGTTGTGGCACCAACTAGATCTGCTCAGAAAATAAAAATATTCTTCTTGCTTTTTATCTGTTCAAGAAATTCTTCCTTGTTTCATGCTTTCTAACTATACTTTTAAAAATACCTGGAAAACATTAACTACATAACAGTGAAGGACAAATGTGAGATGTAACATCAGCTGTAATTATTTGCTTGTTTTGCTTGAAAAGCCATTTTTAGCCAGTTTCTCACATTATACAAATGCCTTCCATGCCAAATCACCCATGGAACGTACAAATCATCTCAATTGTTAAATTCATTAACCTAACAAACTGTGGACTAAAAACCACATTTAAAGCATGCGTCCTAAATAGTATTCTCATTATGTGGAATCAGATTAGTCCGTAATCAAATTTGACTTGGAGCTTGGAGCAAAAGGTAATGGAGTATGACCCCTGATGTAGAACAAGGATAGGTGAAGTAAGTATCTAGCACCACGATACCTCCATTTTGTGCTGTGCCAACTAATTCCATCGTTTCTGAGCATTTTCATCATTTTGTAAACACATTTGTACTTGTTTAGCTCCTTACCTCAGCTTCTTGCACACATAGGACATCTGCTAAGATATTTACAGATATTCTTCCCAGCAGTTTGATGTTTTTGGACATTCATGTCACTGATGTAACTTTAATAGCATGGACCAATAATAATTATCAAGTCTATTATTGTTGTGCCAACAGACTGGGCATTGATGGGACACCGTGGTTTGAGACACAGCACAGACAGAACAGGAGAAAGGCTCTGCTTCAAAAAGTTTGCTGTATAAATACAAAAGGCAGGAGGGGGTAGGACATGCAAAGAGAAGTGGAAAAAAAAAAAAGCTGAAATGGAGACAAATATCACAGCCAATTACTTCTATCCCAGAAAACTATAGAGAGATTGAGAGAGAGGAAGGACTGAGAAAGACTGACCATAGTCATATTATGCATTTGGACAGTGGATTTTCTCCAGAGGTTTCCAGGCACGTCTTAAAGACATTCCTTAAAGAAGATTTAGGAAAGCATATTTCCCCCCTTCACTAACTTGAGTTAGCTGGTGTAAGCCCCTTTTCCCCATTCGTTGAGCAGTTGGGACTCCAGTGTGGGTTGCTTACCCACCAGCACCAGCCTGGTTTAAGGGAAGACCATAACGGCAGCAGAGGTGTGTTTTCCCAACCTCCTACAGACTGGGCTCAGTAAGCTGACTCTGGCACGTGGTGGGGTCATACTTACCTGCCTGTTTCCCTTCCAGTTGAAACAAGAGCATTCAAGGTGGCAGGGAGTAGTGTCCACCACGAGGTGGTGTACACCAAACTCAGGTGGTGGGATAATGCAGTCTTAGGTCCCCTAGTTAACCCACTGGGATGTCCTTTTTATTTCATGCAGGAATATTCAGTGTCTATTTAAAAAAATCAGCATCTTACAGCTATTGTGAAGTACCTGCATACAAAAGATTGGTTTGTGTTGAAGTTTTCTGGTGGTTTAAATCCTTTTTTGAAAAACTGTTTTTTCTTTTTCACCGGATGCTTTCTTACAGCATCCTTTGAAACGGTCCCATTTCATGCACTGCCAAAGGTAGTTCTTTCATTTGCCAGTTCCCCATTGGCTAATTAAAGCTGTAGCTGTGCATGTGATAAATGAATACCATGAAGCCATTCGTTTAGCTCTTTAGTTGTGTATTGGTAGCAAGAAGGAGGAATGGACTGCATCTACAAAGAAAAGAAGCAAAAATAGTTAATAAATTTTTAAAAAACCCATGCTTATGATACTTAGAAACCCCAAAGAAGAACTGTCAGTTGTTTGGAAAGCAACAGACAAATACTTTTAAAAGTATGGTCAAGGACATGAGGTGAGGTTACCGCAGAGCAATTTAGCAGATAAGAGCGTGTGTGATGGTGCTGAGGTCATTGCAAGCCTGCTCATGTGCTGTTAGCGGGCAGGTTTGTGATAGAGTCTTAGATACCTAATATTTGTTGCTGTCTGTCTGCAGCATTTAACGCTCTATCCTATGCACACTGTCCTGCAGTAGGGTAATATACAGCTCCTTATTCTCCCTACTTGCTGCAGTCGACTTGACTGACAGTGTAAATGTCTGTTTAGGAATTTGCAAGTGCTCATTCTTTTCTCCTTTTTTTTTTTTTTTTAAATTTTTGTTTTTTCATATAACATTGATGACGATTATATAAACAAATGCTTTCAAAAACTGTTCTGGAGGCAGCTTGCGTTATTTAATGAGATCTGCAGTTTCAGTACAAGGTAATAGCTGCTTCGTGTGATTCTAAAAGTCTCAGTGTGGTGTTTGGTGGGTTTGGGTGCGCGGCAGCCATCGCAAAGCCATCATTAGTAATCTGGTGCAGACAGCAGCCCTTGCTAACGAAAGGGTAAGGACTCAGTACAAATTCCAACAATTTTTTCATAACTTGCACCTAAAGCTAAGATCACTTTTTTTCTTCTTTCCACACAGAATTAAAAAAGTTATCCATTTGCTTTCCCTCTTTGCAAGGCATTTCTTTTCTTCAATCTTCTCAAAAAAATTGGAGGATAAAAAAAGCTACTCAAACCAGACTCTTCAGACGGATCCAGTAAATGAATGGGATAGCTGGCTCTCTTATGATTCTTCTTTTTAAGCTACAGAAGTTTTAGATTTTTAACTTCTTTGCCCTTTTAAGTAAATGGGAGTTTTGATTTTGACTTCAATAAGGTCTGTCTTTCTCCTTCTAGACGAAAATGTGGGTAGATAATTTGAACTGTATCAAAACCTTTCTGTCTGCTAAAATAGAAGAACCTGTTTCTGCCAGTTTAGCAATTACCCACAAGTAGTCTTTGTGGCAACTTACGGAGTGCTATTTGGTGTCAGCATCTAGGCAAGAATTTGGCTCCAATAAATTGCTTCAAATTGAAAACCATAGCACAGCATAAATATGGAAAAACAGTATGGGTAGAAAACAGTAAAAAAAAAAAAACCTAACCTGAGTGAGCCTACCTCAGTAGCTGCTTTGGAGCTCATAACACAGCTCCTGAGCAAAATCCAAATTTCATCTGTAATATCTGGTTCAGTTAACGTATCTACTAGGAGAAAACTTGGCGGCTCTCATACCCCAAGACCCTGTTTCATTGGCCATAGAAATATTGTCGTTCCTGTCCAAGTCCTCACCCAGTGCACAAGTTGCTGTTTAAATGCACAGAAAATCATGGGAATTAGTGGTACGTGTTGCAAAGGAGGATGCACAGCTCCAAAACCCAGCATCAGGGCCTGGAGGATGGCAAAGCAGGAGCGCTAATGTGATTTTTGTAACAGATACTTAGGCCTCAGCATATGCATGAGGCATAAAAACTGTCCCTGAAGGCTGACATGGGATAAGGAATATATCATCAATTAAGAGAAGCTGCATTTTGAAGACACCATTTGTCTGTTCTGAGAGCCTCTTCTTAGCAAATATTTTGAAAAATAGAAATGCAGTAAGAAAAGGCTTCTCTTCCCATTGTTCTCACTTTCTGGGGTGTTAAGAGTCTCTTTTTGACTGCTTTCTTTAGAGAACTAAACTGATGCTACCTTTAGATCTGGGCACTACTTTACTGGACAACTAATAAATTAGTTGAAAAATAGGAGCTGGCTGGGGAGAACAAAATTTGGGTCAAATCCCATAAATAGCTCCTGATGAAAAATATAGGAACTAGAGAGAATTCAAAACCATTTCATGGGAAATGCCAAAATGTTTCATTTCTGTGCTCTAATGATCCGACTTCTTAGCTTTTTCTTCAAATCAGCGTTTTTTAGTTAAAAAAAAAACCAAAACTCTATGTACTAAAAAAGGAAACAATGCTTTGTTCAGGAGTTAAATAAACCAAAAGCATAATAAAATACTTTATTTTAGGTTAAATGAAGCATTTCAGATTGTGCCTCTGCTAAATGCAGAGGTTTTGTTGTTGTTGAAAAAGCATATATATTTTGACCCAAACCAATTTCCTTCTCAATCTCAGAATTGGCTGGGAGACTGAAGAAGCTATTTTTTCTCTCTCCTCCTTCTCCCTATTCCAGCATTCTTGAAGCATTACATTTCCTTAGCAGACTTTTCAAGAGTGGACAGGCTTTCCTGGAAGCAAAACTATATGCCTGTGACTAGCGAGAGAATTTCTTCTTCTGAAATATTTTGCATGTGTGTTCGTTCTGAGACAGACTCTGTTGCTGCAAAATACTTTGCAGAGCGCTTTCCTTGGACAATCACTCAATTAACAGTTATTCCGTGTGTATTTTTGTTAAATCTTTGATTATTATGGCAAATGTAGTATTTAAATTCCTGTAATATTCTGTGAGCAGTGGAAATATCTCTGTTGCCTTTGGACTGCAGACTTAGGAGTCAAAGGACGAGTGTTTGCTAACCGCCAAAGCTCACAGGTTAGCACTGGTTAATCAGCATAACTGCAGAACCCCTGCAATCACATCCATTTCATTTCCAGCTAAGTTGGCTCCTGGTTGCAAAACACAGCTCTAAAAGCTGCGCTGACACTTTCAATGATGTCCAAGTGCTGCAAAAAGTTTAGTGCCGCACTATGGTATCCTTATCTCTCACTCTGGTATCGTTATCTCTTTCAATAATGTTGAAAAATACTTCAGGACCATGAAGAGCAAGGAGTTTCAGGGGCAGAGAAGAAAAGAATGGAATGTTTTGGCTCGGGACGCAGCTGTTCAAGTGGATGTCACATCTATTGCTTTGTCTGCAACAGAGTGAGAGCCAGGCAACGCCTCTCCCCTGTTCTGCTCTCCATAACTGGCACACTCTGCAAGTGGAGGAAAAAATAATGCACATCTAGGACCCCTCTTAAGGTCCTCCTCTTATGATGGCTGAGAGCAAGAAGGGGTAGCAAGGTGATGGGAAGAAAGGCTAGATAACAAAAAAGGGAGGAGCTGCTGTTGTCCTAGTTACTCATGATATTTGCCTTTTAAATTTCCCATTCGACCTGGGACTGAGCGTACTGGGGGATGTGATGCAGGGAAGCTGAAGTCACCTGGGGTCCAGCATCAAGCTCACAGCCAGCTCCACCAGGCTCAGGCTCACACCCAGAGGGTCTGGCATAAAGATGAATTAGCCCCAAAACTCTAGGTGATGTCAGTGATGGTCTCTCTGTTCCTCTTCTCTGGCATAGTTGAACTCTAAAATACAGCCCTAATCATATAGACGAGTGCTGTGGCTTTTTGGTGAGACTTATCTATGCATTCACACGCCTTCACAGCACAGGATCCCTTTTAATTCAGTCTTTGCACCATCTTACCATTTTTTTGTTTGGGAAGAGACAGGTCCATAGCTGAAAACAAATTTCTGCCTGCTCTTTGCTGCTCTGCTGTGATTACGTGTATAGGGAGGAAAAGAGAGGAGAGGAAAATCTAGGCTCTTGTGATGTTATGGGAGAAGGAAATAGAGAAAGTGTTCGTGAGGAAAAAAAAAAAAATGTGTGGATTTACTGTAACTTAGAGTGAAACATTTTCTATATCTATGAATGTTATTATCTAGATCAGGAGTGTTATATGGAAATATCATTTAAGTTTTATGCCCAAGTCCCAGTTTAACTTCCACTAAGTCAATAGAAAAGATTGCAATGTGTTGAATGGAAGCAAGATGTAGGTCTGTAAAAGAGGTTTTCTTTTCACAGGGGACATTGCTTTGCTATTTGTACTCTTTGTTTCTCAGGAATGTCTCTCAGAGGTACTCCCTCTTTCATTTCTCTCGTCAGAAATGTGTGATTAATGATCTCTTTTTAAGCTTTATTATTCAATTTAGCTCACTAATCCAGTACACATGTGCATAGTTCTGAAAACCTGAATTGTCACCACATTCATCCAGGCTGGTATACGTAGACTTGCAACTATCCTGGAATCTGACAAATCAAATCATTTTAATGAACCACAGCAAACAGTTCATGTTGAAACAGCTGTAAGCACAATATGCAAATCATGTTTACTGGTAGCTTATGCTCCAGAGAAATAATCTTTATATGACTGCTTTATTATTTACAGTAGTTCCAAAATTTAATTTTAGTCAACATTGACAGATGCCATCCATGTTAATACTTGGACTGCTATATAAGGAAAATGCTAAACATACGCAGAAATCTCATGTTTGTGAGTTGATAGTGTGGTTGACAAATAGGTTTAACAATATGCACTCGTTTCTGAGCAGTCGGCTAAAATTCACCTGAGGTCTGTGGTAACAGAGTGAAGAGGAAGGTCAGAGGAATATGAATGAAGAAGAAATAAAGGAATGACTCCAGAGAGCAGTGGGTATAATAAAAGCATGACAGAGGATGATTAATTATATTTTAGAGTCAGATAATTCCCAGAGAATATGTGTGCATGATAAAACTTTCTAACCTTTCGAGTTGTAATTAAATGAGAGATACACTAATCTGACCAAGTAGAGACTGTTCTGTTCCTAAAACAGCACTAATGCTTATATTAAAAATGTGTTATTTTAAATAAGCAATCCTACCTGGCATGAATAAAGTCAGAGGCATTACATGCAAAAGACAGAACTGAGAGTAAAGGAGCTAAATGAAAAGAAAAATAAAGGAGATTTTGAGATGTGAATTACAATATGTAAGATGCAAGGAACCTAATTAGAGGGAACAGCTATTGCTGGAAGATAGGGGTGAAACCCTCCAAAATTTTTCTCTGCTTTTTATCCCATGTCCTTTGTTTTGTGGATGCACATTTAAGACTTTCCATACTTGCTGTCAATGAGTTTGGCTCCATCAGAAGCAACATGGGTTTCTGTTCAGGTCTTGAATGACTGGCAGGTTGATTTAGACAAAAAAATCCTGAAAAGACTTGAGAGTGTAAACTAGTTCATGTGTATTCAGCAAAGTAAGCATAGTTTCTCCTCTTCCATTGGTTATTGCAGTTCAAAAAGTATCTTAAACTAATTCCGGATTTTGATATTAGCAGAGCTTCTCCTTTAGCTGAACTATTAGAACAGGGTAGGTAGGAGCTGTTCTGGATTGCATGGGGATGAACCTTCAGATTTCAATTACTTTCTGTTTAACTCTATTCCTTAATATCAATTACTGAGGTGCTAGAATCGCAGGTACAAAGCCACAGTGCTTTAATTCTTAATTAACCCAAAAGGAAAAGCTTAAGGACAATGAGCTGTGTCCCCCTATTTAGTGAACTTCACTTTGGTAGGAGTCAATATGTTTGTTTATAGTTAATTCTACAGGAGATATTACAACCCTCATTATCCTACCTTGGTTTTAATACAGGGACTTTGTAAACCACATTTGCAGTGGGTTGGAAACATTCAGCTTTTTCCCAAGGGAAACCTGGTTTCAACTTTCATGCTCTCTACTGCACTTCATACTGATTTTAGAAGGGGAAGACTATGAAATAGGGGTCATGTTATCTCAAGATGGATGTGCTGGTGATAGACTGGTCTTGGTCTGCCTTCATAAAAAACTGTTTATTGCCTTTCTCTCTCTGTTGATTGAAAATGTGCAGGGAAAAGTGGCCATAGCAAATGACTCTGGTATTTCTGTTGTTGCTTCATTCTGATTTGGTAGCAGTCCTTGAGAGAGAAGCACCCGAAGGAGCTCAGTATTCCCACCCTTTTCCTCCAGCTGATCTTGGAGTCATCCCCTTTCCAGGCTGTGATTTCCTTGCTGTCTCCTCACTCTTCCCTGTGCATCTTCCTGCACGAGATGCCAGCTGGGGACAATGATGCACTTTATCCTCTTCTTTTCCAAGTTGTTTCATTCATCTCCTATGTCATTTTTCCTGGAAGCTCAAAGCTGTTCAACCCCTGCTTTGTGGTTATGGCTGCAGGTCAGATAAAGCAGAGATGCTCCTAAGACATTTGCAAGAATTGCAGGATGTTATCTTGGGTTTTTCTTCTTATCAAATCCTTGGATTACTTCATTAAGAAATCAGGCTGACTTCTGGTAGTAAATTTGCATAGCAAATTAGGGACTCTTACCAAAAGAAGTAGTTGAAGAATTATGTTGGATCTTCTATTTCTCTTTGAAATTAATATTAAAATACTAATTTGCTGTTGACGCTATTCTAATCATATTGAAATAGGAAGCATCGTATTGAGGTGATTAGTCACACCATTTAAAAAAACAAACCAAAACAAAACCCCCCAAAAAACCTGAGCAGTTGGACTTGAGCAGGAAGATTTCCTTTTTAGTAGATCTGGATGTATCACAGAAGCACTATCATAGAGCAAGTCTTTATATTATGGTCTGCTTAACAGAAGCCTATCATTTGGCATTAAAATCTAAATCTGCAAAATGGTTAAGCACATGTTTAATCATAATGGATTGTGGACCCACTCATGTATATCATTCTAACATTTTTTCAGCTTTCTGAAGCACATTTTTCCTTAAGTTTTAAAAATAATAATGCAGTGAATTATACTGATTTCACCCTGATCTCACATTTTTAATGTTGCAGGCTTGATCAGCAAATTTTAAATCAAAGCATTTCCTGTGGCTTCTTAGATTAAAGTAAAAAAATGCAGCTCAGCTGTTTATATACAAACATGCAGCAGTTATAATGAAAGAATTACCCACAATGCCAGTGTCACTATAGTAACCTGCATTCATAAAGATCTACATTTAGTGGTGGTTAAAGCCACATACGTATTTGTTTCACGTAGACAATATCATTTTTCTAACAGAACACAACAGCAAAAAGGGACCTATGGACGCAAACATCATTTAGGGGTGGAGTTTGCTGCAAAATAAACTCTGCCTTTGTTAACAGTATGCAGACTCCCAGGCTGCTCCAAGCATGTCAGAAGACAGAGTCATTCGAAGTGTTATTTCAGCACAGTCAGATGAACCCCCAGTTTTCTAAACCCTTGTCCACAGCAGTACCCACTGGTGGAGGCCCCGTTCTGCACAGAGCACCACTGACTCCAGCAGGATGGTGCGAGACTGATGCTCTCTAACCTGCAGCAACTCATGCATCTAACTGCTATAAATATCAAAAATTGGGTGTTTGACTGGCAGAGCTGTTATTGATTCTAAGCTATGGAAAAAGAAAGCGGTAAAAAAAACAAACAGAAGGCAGATAGAGGAAATAAAATAGTGAGTGGATGTACCCTGTAATCAAAAGATCCTCTCTAGTTTTGATGCACTTTATGATGATGCTCTGTTAAAGAGAGGCGGGGGGGCTTCAAGTCTGTGGCTGATCGCAAGCAAAAATAACTACTGATCAATAGAAACCTCCACTGGGAATGGAACATTGCCTGGAAATGATCTTAGCAAAACCCTCTGGCTTATTGCCTTGCAAGTTGATGCAACTACTTCTTCATAGTTGTTTCAATTCCTCTTTTATGCAGAAAAGTCACTATTGGCCTATATCCACCTTTGTAGTTTGGTAGTTTCAGGGAATCTAAGGGTACAAAAGATGACTATTTCCTCTACTTCGACTGTTCTTAAACACTGTGCTTTTAGTTTTGTCCAAATATTCTGCACCGAGACTGCAAACCATTCAGGACACTAACAGTGCATGGTGGGCAGAGGACAGGAGGGAGGTGGGAGTCCAGGCACCTTCTGAAGTGGGAGGTACTTGGATGATCCCAGTAAGAAAGCCTTAGCTCTTCTAAAGAGAAAGGCACAACCATCCTGCAAACCCTGCAGATCTGACACAAGGGGAAAATAAATAATCATTCCCAGCCCCAAAACTGGTAAGTGAAGAAAGCACAACAGGCAGAGCCTGTAAATGCATGTTCTCTGTGCTGCCTCCTTCATTAGTCCGCAGCAGCCCCTCTTCAGCAGCTGTGGCCCTCCACTGATCCTTCAGAGCAAGGTAGAAGAAAACCTCAGATTTTACCTTGGCATTTGTTTGCTTTGTAGAAAGAAAGCCAAATAAGTATGACTGGGTTTATCTGAGAGGAGTGGTTTCAAGCCTGGAAATAGCAATACAATATTGACCAAGGGTTCTCAGGATTCGGAATAATTCTGAACCAGTGTTTGTTCCAGACAAACTTGAAGCACGCTGTGTTTTTCACAAGACCCAGTTGTTGTGTGATGTCGTTAATGACTACTGTCAGATTCATGTGTGCGTGTCTCTCTGGCCCCAAACATTGGGTTCCTTTTCCCAAATAAGTGGAGGAAACGTTAGGGTATAAAATGGGTACATAAGAGGTTAAAAATCAAGCACCTACATTGTGGGTCAGTGCAGATTTTTACCAGTTTGGTGTGTTAACCTGTATGGTTAAAACAGTTTCTGTAGTGGGCTAGTGTGTAAGATTGTGGTAGCTGGAACCCTTATCCCTCTTCATGGTCTGGCTGATGTGGTACCCACTTAGTGTTGCCCGGGCTGCTGACACCCCCTGATGCAAGGAGGCGTTAATCTGTATAAGAAGCTGTGTCCACATTGTCTCTGTGACTTTGAAATATAAAAGCAATATAAAGCAGCTTGAAATTAGCTGCATTTTGTCGTAGCTGAAAACAAGAACATAATTTCAAAAGAACAGCACAGAGCTGTCAGTTGCTGTTCTTTACATCTAAAAGTTTAATGCGATTCATTGTACGTGGATGAAGAAAAAGAAGAGAAAGAAAGTGTGGGTACGTGGAGGGAAAGCTGAGGGCTGACAGGTGGAAAGGCCCTGTTCATTAGTACATTTCCATCAAATCTGAAGTAAAACCGAGACACTGAGTAAAAATGTGATTTATATAAATAGAAAGAGAATTGAAAATAGAAAAGTAGGCAATAATACAGCCGGGATATAATATTCATAATGACATGTTTGCAACATAGGACAAAAGTTTAAAATCTTTTTCCTAAATCAGTAAAGAATAAAAAATGGCACACTTTACTCCAGTCAAACAGCTCTTTGAATTTCCATTTCAAATAAAGTGAAAGCAGGTTGCCATGACTACTGAGTGTTATTGAATGTCTTCATATCTGTATAATTGCTGAATATTTGTAGGCAAACAGTTGAAATGCATCTTTTGCTTTCACTTGAAAACTTGGAAGCTAACTAGTTGTTAATGTGAGTCCCCTGGTGTCTTTGTGAATAATTGGCTCAACATTAAGCTACAATTATCTCTATCCAGACAAAAAGATAGCTATTCAAACAGCCATCATACATATATCAGACCTGGATGTCATTATGTGTTAGTGTATGGTATATATTAATTTTACATAGCTTTTCCCATTTATATTAATCAAGAGCTTCTGTAGAGTTGATGTGATCTTATGAAGCTTGTCTTTGGGCTGTTTGATCTTTGCTTCCAAAACTTGATAGTTTTTCACAGAGAAGTGGATCTGTTCAGTGCTGCTGTGGAGGTCCTGTGCTTGGAGAGCTGATGGCTTTCTTGGGCTTGTCAAGGACCTGCCATGGGGCTACTTTATACAGTGTTTGCCCACAGTGTCTCCCTTCGTCTGGTAGTTGGGAGATCACATCTAACAGGTATCACTCATTATTTATTTTTTTATATATTTGTAGTGAACATTTCAGTTAAACTGCTCACATGCAAAATGAGATGTGGAATTTCCACTGTCTTCATATATTATACATATATACTCTACTCCATTTGCCTGCTAAACGCTGCGCTTCCCACTGTCATAGAACTAATTGATGTTTAATCCTGTGTAAGCAAGAATAGCCTCCAGTGAAGCTAATTCAGATACCCATCACTTTCAACAACACTACAAAACTCAAATCTTTATTTATTTGTAATCATGTGTTAGTTACCTGGACAGTTTTTCAGTTTGTACTTGGCATTCAAATCCTTTTTTTATTATTTTTCTTTTTTCCTGTGGCATGCCTTTGAGAAGATCTGGTCCTAAAACTGGAAGGAAAATATTTGGAAGGAAAAAAAAATCCTTGATAATTTTCCTGCTTTTCATCCAGTTTAGAAATATAATTAAATGTTAGGAAAACCAAAAGCACTGTGCCTCTTGTCTCCCTTTTCTTTTAACTGCATTTACAGTAGCACATATGTGGGAGTAAACAGGAGGAAGGTGGTTCCAAAAAACAGACTTTGTGTTATACGTGAACAGTTCCCTCTCCTGCAGCACCTGTAAAGAAAACATGGGATAATAGGGCACAGTTCTGTAAGGTACCAAGAGATTTAAGCTCAAAGTTGTGCAAGTAAATCTCTGAATAATAAATGTATATGGAAAGTAAACTCGGAAGGAATGTGCAAAATACTGAAATATTCTGGGTGCCTGTTTCCCCTCCACCAGTACTTGTCCTGTTCTAGAAACTATGTTATTCCTCATATGAAACTTTTGAACCTGTACATATGCGTTGCTTACCAGCAGTGGAAGCAGTATAGTTCTCGGTAACTAGCTATTATTAGCAAAATTGCAGAATTCCAAATTAGAGCTCTCTTAAAAAATCTGGTAGCACCTAACAGTACAGGTCTGGATCAAATTTTGCAGTTACTCTATTGATACACAACTAATTACCCAAAATCCAACTTAGACTGTACCCTAGTTCTGGAAAATAATTTAGCCATGTACCGAAACCTAGTAGTAGTCAATATGTTACCTGCAGCTTGCTTTCTGTTAAAAAAATAAAAATTGCTAATCTTAGTCATAAAGGTTATTTTATTTCAGTAGCTGTACTAGGATTGGTCCAATGTATTTATTTATTCAGAGCTTGAGATCTATATATAAATAAAGTTTACGTTTTACTCTGTTTTCATAATTCCAATCAACTAGTAATAGAAAAGAAGTGCTGCATGAAGGGCTTCCTACCAAAGGTCATTATGCCTCTAAAGAGCACTTGGTTAGTCCTCTAATCACTTAGAAGTTTTCTGTCAAGCCATATTAGTCTCTGTTCAGGTTCCACTAAATTTAAGGTTCTCTTTCTTGGAGTTTACTTAATCGTACGAGTGGAATTCCTTCCCCCTTGCACAGCCTTTGGAGAAAGCTCCACGCCCTCAGCCTCAGCATAAAATAGTCCAGTTGTCCCCAAGTGATACATATTTTATTGCTTCTTTGACTGTAATTCTTTATTCCTATTTTGCAACCTTTTCTCTTTCGTTGTCGAGCTCACCCATGCCTCTGGTGTGAGGCAAATGGTTCTTTTGAAGAATAATTTATATAAATAGTGCTGTTCATTTTTCTGTAGTTTCTTCACAGTCATGGATTTCTTCCCTTGTGACCCTGTGGAAAGCAGCTCAGGTAGCTCCATGTATAGTGTGCCTTCCAGCTCACAACCCTCTGTCATCCCTTTGTAGCTCTGAAAGCCACTGGAGTATCTTTATTGGCCTGTTTTAGGCCAAGAGAAACTCAGTCCGTTGTACTTGGAGCTGAGCTATGAACTTATCTCCAGCATTTCATACATGTAACTCTGGTGGTTTTTCCCAATTACTGCCAAATTTCATACACTTTTCCCTCTTTCATAATAAATGGCCTCTGCTTTATCATTTTAATGAGCATATATTATGATATTTTGAAGTATTTTCTTGTATTCTATATTAATCCCAGTGAATTAGGCAGAGAGATAATTACGTCAAATTCTAGACTTTATCTACTATGTATATGAATGTCTAATATCTGAACAATGGAAAAAAGGAAGTAAGTTTAAAAAGGGAATACACAGAATTAATCCTTTCAAGGTTCATGGACTCAGCATTTCAAAGATGTGTGAAACCTTTTTTTATAGAGTTACTCCACTAACTGAAAGATTTTTAAGGTCAGAAAGTGTCACTAGAATTATGTATTCCATTCTCTTGTGTAATATAGGTCACAGGATTTCATCCAGCTGTTTCGGTGCTGAGCCTCGTAAACTCTGTTGAATAAGCATATTTACTGAGGCACAAGTCAATGAACTGGAGAAATGAACTGAGTTCTCCCCTCTCAACCTGGCAAATCCCTTCATCCCATTTCATTTTTACTCAAAATGCCAGTCTTCCTATAAAAAAATTATTTACATACATAGAGATCATGTCACTTCTTTAGAACTAGCACCTACTGTATTCTTTATAGTGGAAAAAAAATATATATGATGTACTCCTCTGAATATGTATGTGCGCATACACCAGACTCACGCTACTTCCTCTACTTGGTAAAGTCTCCCTAAGAATAAATAGTATTAGTTCTGCAAACATTCGTAATCCCTCTGCCATGATCATCTGTGCATCTATAATCCATTTGTCTTAGAGAATGGAAACTCTTCAGAAACTTCATAAAAGCTTTACAGATCAAATTTACGAGGTGGAGCAAATTCTAACTTACAGAAGTAACTTTGCTGGAATGAGGAAAAAATGTACACGGTCTGTGCTTATTTGTATAATTTTCTGGGAAAAAACCTTTGTTAAATTGTTTAGGACATCTGCAGCTCATCTGTCCACTAGCCTGGAACGCTACAATAAAACGGACAGAAAGAAATTACTCTATAATTATGTTGAGCTCTGGATATGGTTTAAAAAAAAAAGTGTCCCTTATCAAAGGTGCTCTGCTTATCGCTAATCCTGTGAACTGAGAGCTGCTAAACACTTCTGAAAGCCCCACCATGGTTCCCTCGGTGCCACTGATGGCTCCGAGAGCTGCCTGGGATGCTGGTGGCCAACCTGATGCTTTCCAAGAAGGCGAGGAAGCCTTTGGACCCGAGGTGGGGTCCTTCCCAGCCCATCACTCATAGGCAGGTGGCTGGGACTCATTAGGCGCCAGGCTGGGGTTTGAATGGTGTTAGGCGAGGAGCTTTTTCTGTGACCAAATGGAGCAGAAACTCAAATGTGACCATCCTGTGGCCAGTGCCATGCTACAGAAAAGCACACAAAGGTGCTTTATGCAGTTCTGATACAGAAAGGATGATAGATAACTTGAAAAACTGAAAAGTCAATGTATCAGAAAAATGTATAGGTTGTGTGTGGAGAACTTCAGGAAAAAAAAAGAAAAGAGGAAATATAGGCCATGAACCTATGTCTGTAGAAACTGCTGATAAAACTCTCATTTTCAGTAAGTCTAATACCTCAGGAAAACTTCAGTAGAGGTCTACATACCTGAAAAGCTTGAAAGCTTTTAAGCTATTTTGTCCATAAATAAATAGGTACCACACATTTCTCAAGTGTATTATTATGCCATATTACACTATAGTACTATATTACACTATAGTACTACGCGTGTATTTGGTAGGAGTGTTGTCTCTGCAGCGTACCCCAAAGGCTGTAGTTGGCCTCCCTGCTACGTATCTGCTGTGGTAGCTCCTCCTGGAAATGGGGGTGGTCGCCCCAGCGAGCAGATGTGGTGCCACCTTAAAGGAGGAATGTTTGTGCCGATGAACTGAAAGGGCATCATGAAGGCTGGCGGTGCCCTGGGAAGAGCAGGTGTCCCGAATGACTTTCCAGCGCAACGGCACGGTTCTCTATTGAACTGGCTGCAGCTGGCGAGGGGGGACACCAGATCCTTCCTTGAACACATGGGCTGAAGTTTAGCAAGTGCCGGAAAAGCTGACATCAAGGCTAAGCACTACTTAAAAAAATTTCTTCTCTTGCGTTAAGCATAGAATCTTGTTGAAAATAAGATTTTTCCATGTCTTAATTGTAATACAGAAAGTGTCTTTTATTCTTCCTATGCTTGAGATAGCAAGGTAATTTCAGAACTGAAACTGATTGTCTCAGACATTCACGACTCAAATATTTAATCTGAAGGGTAAAATTCCCAGAGTACTTCTCTCATCATTCCTTAGTTCTATAGAGAATAAAAGCTTCAGCTTTATATGATCTGATATTATTTCCATTATTGGTATTATGCTGGAGGCAAATATCCTTCAAAAAGCAAAATCTACTTCCCCAGTGCTCAGTAAGTTGTGCACCACAAAGGCCCCATCTCTCCTTTGCACTGTGTTCTGGAGATGCCTTGTAATCTGCTGAGAATTTAATAACAATTATTTTACTTCTTGTAGTGAAGAACCTTTAAGATGTAATATAAAATATTCATCTGAAATCTGATGTATCCAAATTTCAGGGGCAGTTTAGGACTGAAGGATGAATTTTCCAGCTAAGTGAAGAGTTTTAGTAGTAGTATGCCTCTATGTGTGTGCATCTGTGTACCTCTCTACATGGGTGTGCAAGGGCTTTGGCATCACTCTGATTTAACTGTTCTAATATGTGCAAAGACTGCGATAAGTAATATCTTACTCATAAGTAGTTCGTACATATTTGGACCTCTTCTCCCGGAAACAGAAATAAAAATTTGCCTGTGTGGTAAGCAAGGACATCAAATTCATTTTTTTCCAATAACCCCTCAAAATTCTTTAACTCCTTAATAACACCTCAAAGATTTTTCATGTGATCCGAGTCCAATTGCTTCCATCTGAAAGGGGTAAGAGCTGCTAAATAATAACTTCTAAACAGCATACAGTGTAATATGACAAACTGTAGAATATTCTGCAATTGAAAACAGTGAGTATAATGCACCTTTCTTGTAATAGAGAAAGGACCTCTTAATGATACCAGACAAATTCCTGATGGCTTTTTTTCAGTTTGTACTGGGTAGAAATCCCATTGACTCTATCACCTCAGTGGGGCTGCCGGATTTTATCCATCCTGCCTGATATCATAACGACATGAATATGGATTGCTTTCTATATTTATTGTAATACAAGGGAATATGCTTTGTAATTATGCGTAATGACGTCTGTAAGGCTATGAGGTGTGTGTCTGCGCATTAGCCACAGAAAGGCAGGCAGGAGATGGATACAATTTCTCTGCTATCGATCATTTCTAAACATAAAATGAGATGGTAGGGAGGATTGCTTACCGCGGTCGCACAGAGCAGTTACTGCATCTGCAGAAGGAACCTGCGCAAAGAAGTGTTTACATGAGCGAAAGAGTGAGGACTAGAATAAATACATGAGAACTCGGGGCACATGGGTGATAATTGTATAATGGTTTATACATGGAGCAGCAAGATCAAAGATTAGACTTGAACATTGAAGTAGGCAAAGCCTTTGCATTACTAAAACTTGTTGCTTTCTGTATCCAAAATACCTTTGAAAAACATTTGCTGCATGTAATTATCACAGCTAATTTGTAGATGACACAGTTGGGCTTTGATCAGACAAAGATACAAGGGAATTGAAGACCAAGAATAAGCAACCATGACTCAGGACTGTGCAACAGACTGAGAAATTGCAACCTGTGCCAGAGAATGAGAGCACTACTGTGTGCTTAGTCTGAATTTCCATAGCAGTCCAATCCAGGAAAATGAGAATTCAGGCTAGATGCTAAACAGCTGCACAAAAGAACCCATAAAAATACATCCCCTTCTCTGTTATGACACAGAGGGATTCATTTCACGGGTGGTTTGAATGGTTACAATACAAACGTTTACACCTGAGCTCAAAGATCCCCTTGCAGTCAAAAGCTTTGCAAGATCTAATGTACAGGATGCTACTGCCAGGCAGCAGATGCTTGACAGTGTTGATAGTGCCATGTAGATAATACATGGCAACCAAATAAGCTGCATAAGTTTTATATATATTGGCATGCTAACACAAAGACCTAAAAGACCCTAATAAAGAAGACAAATTGTGTTAGAAAAGGGGATAATTTTGCAGGAGATGCTGCATCCAGTTCATGGCAATTTTAGCTTTGGGGACCAGATTTTAAGTCATTGAAGTTATATCAAGTAGACATGTCAAGCAATAATAGCTGTGATGATCCTCATTAGTCATGGATCCATTTCAGGATTCCGATTTTGGTATTTTTCAAATAGTAGAGAACAGAAAAAAAATCCAATGAGTTATTAACTCTGATAAAGTTAATTTACAGAATAGATCATCACTTCTACTATCTGGATGTATGTGAAGTTAGTATTCATTGGGTGAATTAGGTTTATCACCAAAATGTGACATTTTATTGTAGAAAATGATCTGTATATTAAATTTTTTACCTAAGTTGCAAATAGCTAGTAAATGTCAGAATACGCCAGATGACATTAAGAAAGTTATTCAAGCAAAGATGGTTTAAAACACTTACTAGTGCCTGTGGTGTTTTTAGATGGAGAGTAGAAGACATCAGTCAGTTTCTTCTGATAATAACAGCAGGTAAAGGCAGAGTGGTTTTTTGAATATACCTGAAGCTATCTGCTAACTGCACATATCTTTCAAGATAGTCAGGGACTCCTGAGGAAAATACAATTGAATTTTAAATTCTAAGCTAGCTGAACTTTTATGCATATATACGTTTAAAAATGATTATGTGTTTATACACATGTACACAGATTTTAGAGATATTCACTCTAAGTATGTGCAAATACATCCTTAAATGGCCTTATAATCTCCACTTAAGTACAGAATATGCCCTGCTTCAAAGTCAATACATAACATTTCTCTCGTTCTTCTTTATTTGCTTTTTTCAAAGAAGATTGTAAGGGTGAAGTTACACTGTCTCTAATTTTATAGGTGGAAATATATAATATCATTTAGCATTAATTGATGACCCTTTTATTATCTCATATTGTTTGGTTTTTTGAACAAACATAATGCAGCCTGCTGTTGCATGAAGGTTGTAATAATATTGCTGTAGGGTGACTTGAAATGTGTTTCCTCAGCTTTAGCAAAGCTGGTATTTCTCAAATGGTTTAAGTATTTTATTTTGTGTTTATAGCAGCTACTTGCTGCGTTATCTGGCTTTTCAAGGGACAAGACTCTAGGAGACATCAGTATTCAGGAACAATTGTTGGACAGTGCAAAGATTAAAAAAGAATTAGAGGAACAGCAAGAAAGCAGCAGAAAAATAATGAGAGGCACAGTCACTAAGAAAATGGGATTGCCACCTGTGATGGGAAGAATGATGACTAAATGCTGTGCTCCATCTGCAAAAAAAAAACCCTACAAATAAAAGGGCTCATTTTCATTTTATTTGGTCAATGGGTTCTACAGTGACTGACACCGTGCAAATTACGTTGATGAATCTAAAATACCTAATTAGTGAAATTACAGAATAATCTCATGAAGTTCCTGGGGATGGGATTACATGAGTTGTGTGCATGCTGCCATTAAACATCCTTATATTTTGGGGAAGAGGCAACATCTCTTGTCCCCCTGGACCATTTCAGAAGCTACTTATAAGGGATTTTATGGGGTTAGGGAAGCAGCGGACCCACTCTGCGGGGAAGGAGCTCACCCATGCTGGGAAACACTGAGGGCTAAAGAGGGTCCCAGCCCAGGCAGGAGGAGTGAAGTCCTGCAGGGAGGTGTGAAGTTTGTAGGAAACATTCCAGGCAATGCAGGGCATCAGTCACCTTTAATAAGACAGGGCTTTTTATTGGGATTTAAAATAATAAATGAGGCAAGCCCAATAGAAGCCATTAGTTCTTGGGGTTTTTTTTAGTTAAGATATAATTATTACTTTGTTATAAGGACTATCTTTTTTGACATGTTCTAAATGAGCTTTAATAGTCACTTGCTTGAGCTAGAAAACAGTGAAGACAACTGGAAAAACATTCACTTTTTAAACATTTTGCATTACTGCCCAGCTCCTGTAGTAAAAAAAGGAAAAATGTCAGCCATACAAGCGAAGTACAGGAATCAAAGAATCAAATCCTTTCTGAAACTCTGTTTTCTTTCCAAAATGAAACAAGCTGCCAAGTAACTTCCAGTCATTCTTGCTGTGGCAATAACCTTTCTCAAATAAATCGATGCACTGTTACTTTATTAACTCATCCAGGTTGAAAACTGTCTCCAGCCAGCCAAACAACCACTCCTTTAAGAAAATACAGTAAATTTAAGCATATAGCAGGGAGTTACTTGGTGCTATGATGGCCACAGTAGATCACTAGGAAGAGGTGATACAGTTGTTCATAAAGCAGTTAGTGCTGGATTAGTGTGGGATACGCAGTGCTAAAAATGCTCTTCCTTAGCAGTGATAACCACCTGGAGCCATTAGAGATGTGATGGAGCTCTTCAGGTAGGGATGAGCGTGATTCTAGAATGTCAAAACCAGATGATTCCACAACATTATTTCTAATGAAAATTAGATGTTTGGGGTCTAATGAGAAAGTTTCCTGGCTGTTTGTGATGTGTTACTCAAAAAAGCTTTGGGAATTGTGGCTGTATAATTTTGTCCAAATATGGAAATACATCATGCAGGACATTTATACCTGATGCCTATGAATTTTCTTAGGAAAACTGTGGAATAATTTCGGTTTTCTGCAATATTTTCAGCAGAGTCAAAAAAGTGTTATGATATATGGGTAGCATTCGTTATTTTCACACGTATTTTTGAGTAGTTTTGCAAGGCCTGTTTGAAGGAAGTTGTGAAGGAGTTTGGATGATCTATGGACACAATTAGGACACTCTTTGACCTTGTTTTGTACGTAATTGGCTGTAATGCTTAAGCTATTCCACAGTAAAGGTGGAAGACTGGAAAGCAAACATCAAAGCATATTAATTGGTCACCTGAACACCTAAATTGCCTTTTCTGAAAACATCAGGGACTGAGCTGATTGCTGCCTGGTTAACTCCTTATTTTTACTTTGTTCCAGCTGTAAGTGACACGACTCATTAGTTATTGGATCTCAGTGGTATTATTGTCATGGCTAATTCAAAACTTCCTTCAATAACAAGTTGCCAACTTGCCTTGTTACCTGATAAGTATTGAGAGACAAAAGGGTCTGCAGCTGGAAGAAATAGGGCAAAATTTGTTTCATTAGTTACTCGGTAGATTTGCTCTGTGATAAAATGGCTTACTCAGCAGCTTGAGAATTGCTAAATTTGGATTGCTACTATTGTTCTAGTCACTTGGAATGCGTTCTGTACAAATAAATATTACATATGCAAATGTTTAAGTTCACAGTTTGGTATCATACTAAGACACAAAGATACTTAAGAGTGATTTATGTGTTGATCTTGCTGGTTTATTCTGAACAAGGAACCACTGCACTACACAGTAATATGTTGACAATAATGAAAGAGGGAGGAAAAAGTTTTATAATACTTTAATGAAAACAATAATGTATTTACTTCTGTAATGTTTTCCATAGGTTTGGACAATACTTCATACTTTTGAAATCAAATTATTAGAGGTTCATAAATCAACCATGGTGCTGTTTCCATTGTTCCTGTGTAACATTTTACTGATGGAGAGTAGAAATCCATCACGTAAGAGGAATCTACAAGTTGTGGGAGGAGGCATCCCTTAATGGCAATATAACATTGATTTATTCATTTTACTCTTGCTTATAGTTAGAGTAGGCACCAAATTTACTCCAGATTAAATATTAATGTAACTAAGAGTAAAGTCTCATTGTCTATTTTACTCAAGCAAAAACCATCAGGGCATAATTCAATGGATATTTTACATTGCAGGTAATGCTTGACATTAAAAAGAAAGCTTCTGCATAGATTGTAAGAATATTGTGAGTTTACTGAAGTTTTTGGGAAGCACTGATTCACATCATTTTGGGGCATTGCGTTAGAAGCAGTGAAGGTTTGCAACACTGCCTTTATTAGAGTAGGTTTTTTGGCTGGATCCCTTCATTTTCAACAGCCAGACATATTGATCTGGTGTTGTGTGTTTCTTTGAAAGTTTTATTTCATCCTGCCTTTCCCTTCCTTGAACTATTTTGCTAGAAAATGAAAACAATAAACCCATCCAATCTTGGAGGTTAACACATACGGAAAGATACTTCTGTATGACAAAATTAACTAAGGAAAGACCTGGATTCCTGGGAGCATGGTAGGTAAACTTCAGAGACTTTTTGATGATGTCCTAGTAATTGAATCATTTACAGCCCTGAACAGGGGAGAAAGGAACAATTCCACAAAATTAACTTTCAAATTCCACTTACACTCTTGCATTTAGAGGTTGGAATCCTTCATCAGAGGCTGGAAAAAGGCTGCATAGACAAAATGAAGGCAGATTAATTTTCTGCAGTCCACATTGCATAAATAAGGCAATTTTCAGTTTAAATAATTAAGCAGGTAGAGTGAAGTCCTGTCTACATTTGCAATTTCTTCAGTGGGACCAGGATTTTGCCTTGAGATTTTGGCATACAGGGACCAAATCTGTTGTGAACTTTACCACTGTAAGCTGTCTTGATGAGTTCGGTTTCTTTTCAGCTACATGTATTCCTGAGAAGCACCTTAGAAAGGTACTTTAGTGGTTTTTGCTACATATGCTTGGAATAGCTGGGGAAATTCAGAGTGAGTGAGAGCTGAGCCAGAGACAGAAAACTCTATATTCTTCAAATTCCTGATGCTGCTGAATCTGAACTTCAGCTTTTTTCTCTCTCCAGTCCACTTCTTCTGTATGTTATTACCATCTGATTAGTTAATTATTGCTATTGATTCTACTGTGTTATCAAAGAGATGGCTTTTCCCTTCTGTTTTACCTGTGAACTATGTTTAGACACCCAATAGTTATTTTGATAATAGTAGGTACAGGAATGAAGAAATACCTCCATTACTGTAGCTGAGCTACAGGCATTTATCAGTGTTCAGTTAAACTGATGTGTGTGTGACGTGCTGTAATCAAAGGAAAAATCAAAGTGGACAGGAGCTAGTTTCTGAAAAGGCCCAAGCATAAGGGCATTAACCTGTATTTGGGAAAGGGAATCAACATCTCTATCCACACTAAAGTATGTTTTAAAACCCATATACAAGTGTGATAGCGTTTTGCCTTTTCTCCAATCGCTCTTTGGTGATTGGCATCAAAAATCGAGCAGTGTAGTAGAAAGACCTTGACATATCCCTTAGTGACATATGATACCTTGTAGGCATGGATGGTATTCAGCAGAAGTGGCTTTCCATGAATAAAATTCTAACACTTCCACACAAACCCCCTGATGTCAACGATGTGCCCTCCACGACTTCAGATGTAATAAGTAGCCTTCCAATGACGGTCTCAATTCACAACTCTGTCTGAAATATTGTCACTCTGGCAATTAAGTTTGTGAAGCTCAAGGCAGTAACAGTAAAACACAAAATATGCAGTACACAGTGTTTAATATTGCTTAGCATTACTGTAAGAGTAGCCTAGTGGAATTATAGATATGTGAGCATGTTTGTTCGTGTATTTAATGAACTGAGCTAAAAATATATTACGGAACATATTTTAATGCTCTGAAAAAATATAGAAAAAATGTACTCCTCATCCCTAATGAACACAGATTTTCTGTAATAGGCCCTATGGGTATAACATGGAAAACTCCTTATATCTGCACTCGGACCACAGTCAGGCATGCTCAGCACTGATGGTTGTAGACCTGGATGGGTGCTGATGTGCACAATTGCCCACTCTGTGCATGCGCATCTAGAGTTTTTACAGGCTGATGTGCACAACCGCTGCTAAAAAGTGTGTGTGGTTTGTGGTCTGTGCTGTAATATGAAGTTCTTTCACACTGCATGCAGACCACTCTTAAAATTAAGACCTCCTTATGTTTAAGTAGCCAGGACAATGTAAAGAGAAATAATCATAGAATGGTTAGAGTTGGAAGGGACCTTAAAGATCATCAAGTTCCAACCCCCCTGCCATGGGCAGGGACACCTCCACTAGAGCAGGTTGCTCAAAGCCCCATCCAGCCTGGCCTTAAACACTTCCAGGGATGGGGCACCCACAACTTCCCTGGGCAACCTGTTCCAGTGCTTCACTACCCTTACAGGAAAGAATTTCCTCCTAATATCTAGTCTAAATCTCCCCTCTTCCAATTTAAAACCATTACCCCTTGTCCTGTCAGTACACTTCCTGCCAAAGAGTCCCTCTCCGGCTCTCCTGTAGGCTCGCTTCAGATATTGGAAGGCTGCTATGAGGTCTCCCCAGAGCCTTCTCTTCTCCAGGCTGAACAACCCCAGCTCTTTCAGCCTGTCTTCACAGGGGAGGTGCTCCATCCCTCTGATCATCTTCATGGCCCTCCGCTGGACCCGTTCCAACAGGTCCATGTCCTTCCTGTGTTGAGGACTCCAAAGCTGGATATAGTATTCTGGGTGGGGTCTCACGAGCACAAAGTAGAGGGGTAGAATCCCCTCCCGCAACCTGCTGGCCACATTTCTCTTGATGCAGCCCAGGATGCGGTTGGCTTTCTGGGCTGGCAGTGTGCACTGCCGGCTCATGTTGGGCTTCTCATCCACCAACACCCCCGAGTCCTTCTCCTCAGGGCTGCTCTCCAGCCATTCTCTGCCCAACCTGTATTTGTGCGTGGGATTGCCACGTCCCAGGTGCAGGACCCTGCATTTGGCCTGGTTGAACTTCATGCGATTTGCACGAGCCCATCTCTCAAGCCTGTCTAGGTCCCTCTGGATGGCATCCCTTCCCTCCAGCGTGTCAACCGCGCCACCAAGCTTGGTGTCGTCAGAAAACTTGCTGAGGGTGCACTCTATCCCACTGTCCATGTCTCCGACAAAGATGTTGAACAGCACTGGTCCCATATATAATGCTCATATAACTGTGTACATGCTGCAGGACTGTGCAAATAATGGAATTATCTTCAGCAATGCCTTTAATGTGCTAACGCTTCCTTCAAGTATTTCCAGGGGTACACAGAAATATTTGGGTTTTTTTAATGTTAATTAACTAGCACTAAGAGATGTGTTTACCATAAATTAGATTTACTAAAGGTTTGGGCAATGAGCTGGCAAGTCTGGAAAAGTATGGCATAAATTTTTTTTTTGGTGAAGCATGTGAAGAGACTTGACTTAGACTGATACAGTTGACAGTCTTGAGTGATGGAGAACATGACAAAGAGTTTCACAAGGACTAAGAAAACTAGATGAATGGGTATTAAAAGGGCAGATGATTTCCAGTGTTGATAAAAGCAGGAAAAATAAAACAAAAAATATATACACAGGAGGGAAATCACAAAGGGTAATTTTAGCCTTGAGGCATTGTTCTCCCTTTATATTCAATGGAGGGAGATGGGCATGTAAAGTCCCACTTAATCACCTCTGAGCTAAAGCTAGTCCTTGTGGATGTCCCTCACAGTACTGGACTCTAATTAAATCCTAACTACTCAATTCAAAGACCTGATTCATCTCCTGAGCAGAACATCTGCTCATTGTGCACTGTAGTTAACATGATCCAATGTGTGATGTGGTTAGCAACATTCTGCTCTGAAAATGAATAATGGATCCGTGAAGGATTGTGTAAGTGAAGAACTAGGGAAGATGATTGTGTCAAGATGTAAACTGCAGAGAGACAAGAGCACCCAGGGGAACGTGTGGTGAATTGTTTCTAGGGGCTAGCAGAGACTGCAGAATAGTGTAACAGGAGTTCAAGCCCGAGAGGATAGGAAGAAAATAGAGAAAGAGGCCAAGAATTACTAGAAAGCAGAGCTAGAATAGTCCCAGGGCTGAGTCGCCATGGGCCCTACTGCTCTTCTAGTGGTGAGGGAAAAATCACCCATCTGGTGAAACTGCAGAGGATGATTTATTATAAAAACATTGGTTATTGGAGAAAAAAAATTGTCAAAATGAAATAGATGAGCCCAAACTGGTGACTACTGAAATGCTTGCTCCAGCACACTAGGATAAAAATGGGGTGGGAAATACTGTATTGAGTACTGAATTTTTGAATGTCATTATGAGAATTTAAGATTGTCTACTGATGGATTTACATCCCATTCTTTTTTACATCATCAAGTCCAAAGCACCAGTGAAAACTAAAAGAGGAGCCATATAATAGGTTTGAGAGGCAAGGAAATAGCTTTATATGAGCAAAAATTGATGTGTCAGTGACAACATATGGTAGAGAAAAACTCACAAAGAGGCATGAAACCAAACAGCAGAAAAGTTCTACTTGCAGCTCTCTTAATGAATGAGTGCAGACACTCAAGAAATTTAAGAAACTGATGTAGAGACCTAGCTTTAAAATATTTGTTAACACTACGTGTGATGTATATGAAATGCACTGCATACTAGTAAGTAGTACCAGGGACATAAAATAATATGGATATTTTGCTCGATCATTTCAAGATCGTGACTTTGCATAGGATGAAAAGTGTCTCCAAAGGAATAGGAGCTCTTGTTCCCCAGGATATAAATGTGTAAGCGGGCTATATTGTAATTGTCCCATTTATGGGCTTCTTTAATGTTCCTTTGAAGCCCTTTGTGTTTCATCTGTCAGAATGAGTACAGAACAGATGATGGACAATTGTTCTGATCTAGTTTGGCAGTATTTTATGTTCCAGGTTCGTACATGTTTAAGGGCCATTTAGCAGTGACCCTGGGACACTCTGAGGATTTCCCGGATGGATGGGAGATTCATCTTTATCTTGAAGCCTCAGCACAAAGATGTTTTGCAGAGGGAGTGGCTAGCAGCAGAAATCAAAGAATTGGGGGATATTTGGGGAATGTGCCTGACAACTTTGACATTTCCTTCCTTGTTCTGTCCTGTAGCAGTGACTCTGGACAAGGATCTGCAAAGCAGGCTGTCAGATGATGAATGAAATAAATAAAACTTCCAGTGTGTATTTCTGATGGCATTTCATAGTACAGGTCTTCTTTTGAGAGAGCACGTCAAAACTGATGTAGTTTGAGTACAAAGAGAATACAGGAGATGGAAACATGAAGGAGATTGTCTCAGGATAAGAACAGAAATAATGGAAATGGAAGCCCTGCAAATGGTTATGAAATTCCCAATATATGATTTATGTTAGGGATACCTAAATAACTTGGTGCTGCTTTTCAGTGGGTTACTATCTTCAGATGACCTCCAGGATGTCGGGACAATCTCTAGGAATATAATAGCAACCATACTGGGTCAGGCAAGGAATCCAGTATCTTGTCTCCAACAGCAGTCACAGCACATGCTAAGGCAGAGTACAGGAGTGATAAACAGATGGGGAGAGTTTACCCCTAGACCTTCCCAGTTTTCTGTAGTTTGTGAGTCAGGGATTGTGTTTAGTAATTCTTAAAAAATTTTTTCTTCCATTCGCTTCTCTAACAACTTCGTGAACTCATGGAAAACTTTCAGTTTATGTGCCTTGTGTGAGAAAGTCTCCGTTATATGTTTGAACCTTCAACTGCATATTCTGTCATAACTCCTGGATTTGGTACTGGAAGACAACGTGAAAATTTATGTCCCTGACATGTAGCAGCAGTACCCTGATTACACATCATTTCAAACCACACCTCTTGTTCAGAACTCCTAATAATAGTCTTTTCCAGAAAGTCACTCTTATTTTGGTAAAAAATATTCAAATTTTGTTCTTAACTAATATTAGTCACTGCCAGTTTAATATTTACTTTTTACAGTTGAGCAAATCTAATCTTCTCATATGGGGCTTTGGGGTTTGTGTTAATGAGTTGCCGTTGACTTTTTGTCCTCTTTTATTCACTTTATATTGTTATTTACTGAGTTTTGTTAACAAATGTTTATTGGCTTCATTATGAATAAAGGCAGACCTAAGGCAAACACTTTCCAGAATAGCAAGTGATCTTGGAGGACTGTGTTTCTGAAAGGTGCCCGGTTTTCAGCATATTTATCTTTAACCTTTTCTAGCACTCAGGTCACTTAGCACATCTCCAAGTAGACACCCAAAATCAGCAGCTACTGTGGAAAAAATTTAATTTAGTTATTCTTTTAGCTAGCAGGGTCAGTGGAGAACTGCCTTGTTCACAGGAGTTAAGTGCTAACATCGTATGCAGGCTGAGCGCTGCGGAATTGCTGTTATATGTCAGATCAGCTGTTCAGAAGACTGTCATGTATAGCAGCTGTCCTTACAACTGCCATTTACTGTTCCTGAGAGAATAAAAGTATGTTCAAAAGTTTTTTAAACATAGAATTATGAACCTTCCCTTGAAGATATATATGTACTTTCTTGCAGATTATTTTTTCTTTGTGAATTTTGAATTAATTATAAGATCCCATTTTTACCCTTCTCTAGTAGTGGCTTCCATATTAAAATCTCAGACCTCTACAAATAAGAGAGAAAGCACATTCTTTACATAACTGCATTAATTTGAGAAATCTTCAGGGTGGCAGCTAGTAACTAGACCTTGTTATTTTATGGGATTAGTTTCTTCTCGGAAAATAATCTTGGTGAAATGCTGCTACTTTGTGAAGTGACTGGAGTTTTCTTAGGACACTTTTTCATTCCTACCCAAGGGAATTTGGCCAAAACAGGAGATTTTATTTCATCTCTTGCCATTTACATTTGCAGTCTTCATCTTTTGAGAAGATGATTGCCATCATCTTTTGCCAAAATGACTTTTCTCTCTCTCTTTTTTTTTTTTTTTAGATCAACAGCCAAAAGTATCTGGGGAGTTTAGCTTAAACATTCAGTTTAACTAAATCTGGATTTGTTCAAGAAATTTCAATGCAGTTTTACACATTTCTTTTTTTGCTTTGTTCTGATGCCCAAGTGCTCACACTCTGCCTCTTGAGGATTGGAAACAAAGCCATAAAACCAAGAGCAGTTGACTGGAAAGCCCATATGTTAGATAACTGGCCAGAAGGGAGCAGAGCTATCATCAGTCCATCATGCTGATGACCGTCTGATGAAATTCACAGCATGATAAAAAGCATTTCTTACTGACTGAGGGTCAGTGAGTGAACATCAACAGCTAAGAGCTTGTTTGTCTAAGGCATTGATCAGTGCATATTTTCAATCATCTTAAATATCAACCCTTTTGAAGCAGTCACAGTTAGTAATTTATTTAGGGGACAAAACCTCTAACATAAACAAGGATTAATCTTGGAAGAAAACTAACAGAGATAACAGCTTTGCGCCATTTCTTTTGTTTGTATAATTAATGTTCAACATTAAGTGTTCACTCGGCTGATACATGCATGGTACCGGCAAAGTAAATTCATTCAAATGCAAACAGTTTCTCTTGTATTGTTTTTGGAACTATACGGTACATTTGTTCAGCTCCCTGGTAATACTTTAAAAGCTAATTACTTTGAAAAGTAAACAAGTATGCAAATATACATCAAGAAGTGCCAATTGGTTGGTTTTGAGGTTTTGGGTTGAAAGAGCCCAAGAAGAGAGAACCATGAGTTTGCTGAATTACTGACAGTGCAGTATTTTCTATTTTCTATTGTAGCGCTCTGCAGTAGTTTTTTTCTATTGACAAGCTCTACAATACTTTCTTTATCCAGCCTGGTTTAAAAAGGATTGGAATCAATGCTTCAAGATCGTGCAAATTTTCAGCTGAAACAAGTCAACAAAATAGTGATAGTGTGGAGGAGACCACAAATGCCCGGGAGATTTGATCTGTTTGGAAAGCAGCAAGCAGTGGAATATTTATGCACCAATTGAATAGACCTCACAGCCAGCTTGCCTGCATTGGCTGGGGATGATAGGCTTTTGATTGCTGCAATGGAAACATGAATGAACAAAGCAGGGAAGGAGAATAGGAAATTTGGGGCAGCTGTGTCCCATTGTGCCTCTTCCCAGCCCAGCTTTCTCTTGTGCTGTGCACTGAAATGAAAAGCCGTGGGGTTAAGGATTCCCTCCCTGACTCTGCTTCTGCTGCAGCTCTGGACCAGGAGCTCAGGAGCTCAAATGTTGCAAGTCCATGCACTTTCTGCTCCATGCCTTCTACACTGACACCATTATCTTAGATGTAAACGGAAGGTACAGAAATTTGCACTTCACTAGTTGCTAGCTATGCCAAACATTTTAGTATTCAACTGTACCAGTGAAACAACTGGACCAAGTGCTCTTATCAGTCTTGGCTGGGTGGAAGAAACCATGTGCTCATCTTCGTTCCTTGCAGGTCATCATCAGGAGAATGGGAACCACAGTTGTTCCTGGATGCTCCACTGGTCGTACTCCGTGAGGCTGTTCCCCAAGCATAACTAGTGAGCAGGAGGACAAATTTAAGCCTTCCAGATCTAGCCAGAACCTTAGATTTTTAAATGATAAAACCATACACATAACATTCAGAGACTGGACAATGTCCATTAACTTCTCAAAGGCAGATAATAATAATAATAACAACAACAACAGCAATAATAATTCGTGACCTTAATATAAGGAAGCTCCTGGTTCATGTTTTTAAGGGAGCAATCGGATTATTAAATCCCTTATTCAAAACCTGTGCCCAGCAGCCACAGAATCTTCTGACATGACAGTTATTTAGGGCCTGGTGCTATCTCACTGAGCCAGAAAATTTCTCACAAGACCGTCTCCTGGTCTGAGAGAGTCCTGCCATAAGATTTCTGTTCCAGCACCATTAATTCACTAGTCTGTCTCAATATGATCCTGTGCTTGCATATCAGTCCCTCAGAATGGTCTTTAAGTCTAAAATTCTGGTTCCAGTATGGCTGAATATTGTTTATTGATGTGAAAATAAGTATCTGATCCTGAAAGTATTAACATATATATTCAGATATTGAAGAGGTAATTTGTCCCACAGAGAGAATTATGCTTTCTAAATAAGAGAAGGGCTGTGATGCATGAGACTGTGAGCAGGTGATTGCAGTATCAAAGGAGGGAATGGAATAAATGAACTTTCCAATTATTTCAGTAGCTTACCTGCTTGATAGAGTATGTAAATTATTGTAATTTATTTAGATTAAATTTGTGTAAGTGAAAGTATTTTTCTAGATACACTAATTTGTCAGAAAAAGAATTTTTTAGATGTTTTCTATGGACTTCTTTTTCAAGTGATTGAAATAAGACCCACGTCCTAAAGCTATTATTGCAGCAACATGGATTTTCTGGCTGCATTACTTGTTCACAGATGGTTAGCCTTTGACATGGCAATGAGATTGTTCACTTCTGCAAGATGTTAGCACAGATCAATAAGAAAACTGTCTTGCAGAGAGAACACCTGTTTGTCAACCAAGCCTGCCTTAAAGGTATTTCTGATATTACATTTTTGTTTGTTCAGTGGAAAGTCAGTAGTTTCCCTGGCTGCAGGGTTAAATTCCCTCATTGCAGTTTGATAGCAGTAAGGAGAAGACTCTTTTTGGAAAAAAAGGAAAAATAACATCTTTACAGTGCTGGATCTTAGCAGATTGGGCTTGAAACTCTGTTCCCCTTACTCCGTTTTGGGCCACAGAGGCATTGCAAGTGTTAGTTTAGTTTTCTGCTAAGCAAAAACTCACTTTCATCATTACATTCAAGTTTTGAAATAATTTTTTGGGGACTGCTTTACTGCTTTATCCATGTTGTGCCTCATAGAAAAAAGGGCCTCTGCCCTTTTACCAGTGATATTAAAATATATGTTATGACAGATGTCACTGAAGTCCAAGACTCATAATAAAAAGGATCAGAAAAATTTGTAGGCCCAGGAAACAATGTGAACGGAACTAGAAAAATGTGAAATAATATATCTGGGGAAAAGAAGTATTCAAGTATTAATGATGGAAAATTGCTAGCTGCTACAGTGGGCATGAAAAAAATAGGAAAGCAATGGCATTTTCTCAAAGAGCAGGAGGTAATAGTCTCTCTCCTTGTTGAGAACACTGCTGGAAAGCACAGAGCGCCATTTCAATTAGATATGGCATTCCTCTTCCACACCCAGACTGTTGGCTAGATTTTCTATTACATAGCATCTGTCTCTGTTTCTATCTCTCTCTTGTTTTTCATTCCTTGTCTATCTCCATAGTGCCTATGTGCCTAAGCAGTAATAGATAAATGCTTGTGTATCTGATAGTTTATACACTGATGCTCAAATATTTTTGAAACTTGAATAACTCGTGTTGGTTGTCTATGTTTTAGTTATCAGTACTGAAGAGCAGACTAGAGATAAATGCTGGGTTGGGAAAACAGGGCAGATTTCCTCTCTTAAATAGCAATAATAATAGTCATCAACTTAAGAGCACAGAATTTCTATCACTGTTAATAATAATGTTATTGTTATATAGTGGAAGCTTAAAAATATCAGTTCCAGTGATGTCAATGATGCAGAGAAGAGCTCTAGTCATAATTAAGGTGATGGAAGCAGGCTTATGAAGAAAGATGAAGAGAAGCAGCAAATGCACAGCTTGGCTAAGTGGTGATAATGATGATGGGGGATGCGATGACCATCTAAAACGTATCTGACATCTGTAAACATAGAATAGGGAATAGTTGTGTTCAGTTGGTCATAGCATTACAATTAGGGTTAATGAGGAAAACTGAGCAAAAGAAAACACAGAACATTTTTTTGCTGTTCAGCCCAATGGTAGATCACATTAAACGCTAGAACGGTATCTTCAAAGGATCCCCTGTTGCACCAGCAGAAGCCCAATTGCTTAAATAATGTGAAAATAAATTGAGCAAGATGCTCATGAGTGTGCAGAGGGAAACATTTTGATACTGGGAAAGGACTGGGCAAGATGACCTCCTCTGCTTCTAATTTCCAACACTCTATTAGAAAGAGTTGGCAGAGATGCCCTATTTCTAGTTTGCAGTCATTTCTCTTTTTTTTTTTTTTTTAATTTTGTAATGAGAGCCCAGTTTATATCCAAAATTATCCAAAAGTTTCAAGATTGGAAATTCGGGTAGCTGAAACGAGGGTTCAGAGCATTAGGGTAGTTTCTCTGGTGGGGCTCACCTGGAGCCACACATCCAGTGCACATGAACCCATGGGATAGCACTTAAACCTGAGCTACCTGAAGAAAAACATTTGGAGTTGAATTAAATGATGTTTTTCTAACGAGCTTGAAAGTGGAGAAAGCTGGACATGTATCAGGAAAAGTCTAAGCAGAATCGGGAGAAGAACCATTTGCATGTGGTGTGGCACTTGGCACAGCATCTGCAGAGCGTTAGACCAGCTGCTTTTCCTTAGGAAGTTGCAGCACATGCATAAGGACATATGCATATATTAATTTTTTTTCATGATTGTCTTGAAATATATTGTTTGGATTGTTTTGGACTAAAAGTTGAATATATTGGTTTTTTAATGTAAAATGGTTGCTTCGTGATCATAAGAGACATAGTTCAAGTAATTTCCAATTTCCTTCTCTGTCTGGACTTCAGCTTTCAAGATACTTTGCCCTTTTTGATGAGGATATGAGTGTGTCATAATGTTTCTTGACTGTAGTACTGTACAGGAAAGAAACTGGAAATCATTAGGTAAAAGTAGTTGAGTTACATGAATTATAACACACACACACCCCACCCCAAGACATAGGGATTTCATCTTGAATTGAAATTTATTGATGTTTGCCAGTGAAGCGTAAATTTTAAATAAATAAATCTGTTTAAAAACCAACTTTAATTTAAAAAAGCCCACTCTAAATTCTCAGAGATAGTATTGGGATGAACACTGATCGTTACCAAGGGTAAACAGGAAAGAGAAAAATAAATGTATTTTCTGCCTGGCCGCTTTGGTTCTGCTAACTAAAGAGCTCCCAGCACACTGCTACTGTTTAACTAATAAAAAATAAATTAATATGAATTTTAAGCCAATGCTGTAATGTATCACACGTTGCTTTCAAAGTAGGAAATTATTTGCTCACTAGACTTCATGTATTCCCACTCAAGTATGCAGTCCTTTTTATTCATATTATGAGGGAACAGAGTGAACTGAATTGCACATGTATTCAAAGAAGCAGTACAAATCTGAGCAGGAGCCAGATGATCAATTATTAGGAGGTAGTACTGCATTGTGTTGTTCACCAGGAGCTTCAAGAGAGACGAGAAAGAAATTGTCAAAGAGAGAAACATTCAATGCAGTTACAAAAAAAAAAGGTAAAAATAGAGAGAGAGAGGGGAACCAGAATAAATCATGGTTACAATTGTATGCTGAGAGCTGGAGCGGAAAGACAGAGCAAATCAAGGTGACAGGAAATAAAATATTGCTCATCAACAGAAACAGGGAGGAGAGAGACGTCAAAACATGGAGACTCATGCAAAAAAAGGCAGCTCAGGATAGTGACTGTGGGAAAATGTAGGGGGAAGGAGGTCTTGGGAACGTTTGAAGTGTTTTGGAAAAAGAGAAAATCAGTCAGACTTGTTTTGTTTGAGATGAATGTCATTGAAACAAAACAAAAAGCAGAAAATAGAAGAAACCAAAAGTTATCAGGAAATAAAATATTGTCATTGTCCTCTCCCTTAAATTTTGGTGGGGAGGAGGCAACCACCCTTCCACTAAAGCTCCCCCTAAAAGTGACCGTATGAAGTGTTAAATTTTGAGAACAGTAAGGTCTGAATCCAAGATCATCCTCTGTTTCCCTCCCTCTTCCTCAGACACGGTTTGGTCCTGACCAGTTGTAAAACAGCTTAATCATGCTTGGGTCTGGATGAAATGAATTATTTTGAGGGAGAAATTTTTTAACTTGTTAATTTATAACCATAATATAGTAGCCTGAAAATTAAAATATCGCTGTTCACATATCCAGTCTGTAACATTTACTGAAGTGTTTGACTGTGCTTGAAGCTAAATAAAGTTCAGTAATGAGCATGCTATAAATTCCTCAGCCCAGAGACTACCAGGTTCTTCTGCTATGGATAATATATGCAGTGTAAAACGCTTTCCATGCAAAAACAACTGATTGCTTCTGTTCCTTCAGTTCCTTCCTCTGCCATTCTGTACCTTTGAACAGTCAGTTCCTGGCAAAGGTATCATTTTCTACTCAAATGTAGGACCAGCTGCTGGTGGTCATGGTGTGAGTGACTCTAGGAATATATGGGGTGGGATAATGTGCACACTTGTCCAGTGAAAAATGACTGAGGAATGATTGCTTGACATTGCTTTGCTGCAGCAGAGTATAGAATTTACTGCTGCTGCTCGTGGCACACAGCACCTGTACAGTGACATTTTCATTACACATGCTGTAACTCATGGTCTTTTGTTTTCCTTTTCGTGGATTTCGTAACACGTGGTCAATTCCACTGATGAAAATGTTACTGCCGCTATAGCAAGATAACTCATCTTATTCAAAATATCTTCATTTGATCCCACCATAACATCCTAGTATTATATATTCACCAAATTCTTTTAGTCCTGTTCCTCCTTGTTATTTTATTTATTGCCATTCTTCGGAAGATTAATGCAGCTTCTGCACTGGGTATAATTCTCTATATCAGTCTGTCTATAGCATCTCTGCAATCCTAGCTCTTCATCACTGTACATTCTTTATGGATCACATTACTTTCACCACCCCTTATCTAACTACTTCATAAAAACCACCTCTCATATTTATAAAGCATGACAAGAGTATTACCATAAACTATGTTACTCTGCTCAATAAACATATGATAGACTCTCCATAGGCTAATCACCTTAGTGGATAAAATTATCTGGGGACGAATTTATCTGCAGCAATCATATCAAAAGACAAACTGTAGAGAACAGCATCATTCTGCTTTTCCATCATTTTGTCTCGACTGCAAGCCTGGATTTTGAAGTTGGTTATTGCTGATCTTCTTTGTAATCAGTAGACTTATTTATGAATATTTAACAGAAACCCTAAAAGTGCGAGATTTTCGTGTATCATATGAAACAATAAAGGTTATGTTATGAGTGTAATAAGCAATTTCAGGTCTTTTTTGAGGTTGATGGGAAAAGTAATAAAGCTTCCCAATTTGGAGAGCAGGCTGAAGATAAAGGCATTTAATAAAAGGATTAGGCAGCTTTAGAGAACCGGAAACGTCAAGGTGCTTGGGCAAAGCCTGTTGGGCAAGAGCGAGACTCTGGCAGGACCAAACAGTGCTCGCATGGTTGACATAGAATAATTTCTAAATCCTTTCCTAGTTAACTACTTCTCATGCACACTTCTATATTCATTTCTCATCAGCAGCTGTGCCTAAATCACATATTTCTTATCAGTCTAATTATTCCATCTGAAAAGAGAGTTATCCTATCTTTCTCTCATTGTGTGCCTTTTCTAAGACTCATTTAACTTAACATCCATTCTTTGGATGCCTTTTGCTGGCAGCATTTAGAAGAGCAACGTTTTGATGCCCTAAGAACAATATTCTGTGGTTCGCCCAAATTTTGTTGTTAGGATATTTTCAGGCCTAATTCCACTTTGGATTTTCACTGCGCTCTGACAAGGAACTAGAGGTGCCAATATTAGAAATGTTCATTTCTGCTCTGCAGCAGAAATGTTCATTTCTCACAGCTTTGTTACCTAGAAAATTTGTTCTGGGGAAGAATTGTGCAGCTGCAAAGCAACGATCAGAACAGCATAGTAGGTCTTTTTAATCTCTAGTTTTATTCTACTGCCTGCAGTTTAAGTTATAGGAGCAGCACTGCTTCAATGCAGGCATATTACACCTATTTTGCCCAAAGTGGTTTTTTTTTTATCTTCTCTGACGATTCAAATATTAAATTTTCCAAACCACACAAGTGACTAAGGGTGAGATTTTTTAAAGATACTTCCAGATTTTATGCTCAGTCTTACTAGGTCTACATCATTTAGACCAAAAAAATCCCATTTACAAATTATATAGACCTTTAGGAGTGTCATATCTCCCTAAAAGTCAATGAAATTGAGAGTAATAATGTCTATTACTTTTTGATATGGAACTTAAATTATTTCTCAAAAATAACATTCTTCTCTTTCTGAATTTTCAAAGTCCTGCCTCTTCATATACATCTCTTAATGGCATTCCAGAGCTGTAAATCCCACCAAAACTTCTAATTTCTAACCTCCATTTCTCAAAGTTGCTCGAAGTTGATCTCCCTTTGAAGTAAAAAAATTCTCATTAAAAGACTGAAGCTATCCCCACTCAGAGAACATTGGATTCTTGGCTGCCTCATGGGTTACATATCTGCTTTTTGTAGTTCGTCAATACAAGAATGCTAATAGTACCTATTACAGTTCACTTTCAATACTCCCTGTGACAAAAAAGCAATCAAACGTGTGGGGTTTGTGCGCGGTCCTCTGCAGGCGGCTCTGCCTGATTGCCTCGGCTCTGCTGCCTGTTGGGGCCAGCACACACACACAACAGGTGGGATTTTCTCATAAACTCTCTCACTTTTGTGTTTGGGTATACTGTACACGTGCATGCAAAATCATAATTAAAAGTACCCGTAACTCTGCTTCAGTAACAGCCAGAAGCAGATTCCTCATCAGCATTCCTCTCCAGCCACTCGTGCCCTGTTGTCCTCTGGAATGCCTCAGCCGAGCTGGTTATTGCGCTGCCGTTTGAGATGCAATGTGCCAGAGGCAGTAGTTGCTAGAAGACTGCCTTGTTTTTCTGGATACCATTTTTCCTTTGATTCATCTTTAAGAGGGGTTTTTTGGTTTTTTGTTGGTTTTTTTTTTTTTTTTAAATATGCATAAGAATAAGGTCCTGTGCAAATTTCTCAGGAGATCAATTTGCAAGGCTCTTTAGTAGAAAGACCTATTCTCTAGTGTGTATATTGGTTTGATATGGAAATCCATAAGCCTGCCCTAGATCCACCCACATCTCATACACTGGTGTGCTCTGGGTTTTCTTTGTGAATTCAAGAGTAAAATCCGTGCCGTTTCTCCTTTACAAAAAATACTTATTTTTAATTTCTGCGAATAAACCAGTTCTTGAGGATCAGAGTCTTTTCTGTGTGTAAGTATAAGAATCTGTAAATCTCTCAGATAAAAAGCCTCCTGTGGCTGATGGTAGGGAGCATTAGTAGAAAGTTGTAAAAGACTACAAATCCATGTGCTAATTAGAGCTTTGCATATCCCTGCTTCCCCTATTATACTGAATGGGAATAAAATACAAATGAAAAAAAAGAGTTAGTATTCAAATGAAATATTAACATTCTGCTGAACAAAATATTTTAAATATATTGTTTTCCTCTAGAAAATCTTTTGTTATGGATTTTTGTAGAAAAGTTTGATTTCATGGAAATGATCTTTTGTGTCGAAACTGGTCTTAGAAAATTAGCTTTAGCACCATAAATAACCAGAGAAGCCTGTGCTGAATGCACATTGCCCCTCGTAGCTTTCGAATTCTGGCTCCAGAATCTATCAAAACTTTGGCTTAGTATGAAATTAATTTCCACCTGTAGCTGACCTGCTTTGCCCAGCAGCTCTTCTCCAGACTGACCACATGTGCAATGGGTCAACACGAACTAAGACAGTAACTCTTCTGGTCTTATTAGAAATAGGGTTGCTGTACCAGTGATATAGGAATTGGGGCTGAACCAAACGGGAATGCTGCCCCACCCACCAGGAAGGAGTCCTGTGGGCTCCCGGCTGAGCTGTGAGCTCCACAAGCACTCTTTAAAGTGACCTAGATGCTGGAAGAAGCTTCAGTAGGAGTTTGAAAAGAACCACAAGTTGCAAATCCACAGGAAACCAAATTTCACTAGCCACGTTCCTCATGGAACTACTAGTTCTGGTCTTTTGTAAACAAAAAGCGTTTTCTTTAGAGGAGTTACCCTGTGTCTCCAGAACCCTTTCACAGCAACAACATTTGAGAAAATAATATCCCAACCTAAAACTTAATGACCCACAGCGGGAATCGCTTATATTGCTGCAGTTGCATAGAGCCTTCCCAAACTGAAAATAATATATAACCCACATAATGAACAATGAAAATACTGAATATTAATGAAAATGTAAATATAAATTTTGGAAACAGACCACTGCAGTCTGTTCTGATCTACTGGGCAAAAAAAAATCTGGTATATAACCAGGAGGCTTGCAGAGTATGTGCGGTTCATTACAAATTCCCACGATTATTTTAACTCCATATATAATGAATAGCCCATGAATCTATTTGTAACAGTTATCATAATGAGAGAGAATTAACTATGGCTTAATGCTGACTTTTTATACTTGGGTCCATTTTTTGATGGTAACTTTGTGCTACTTAAAGCTCATGGGCCAAATTCAGCTGGTTTGTAGCTTCATGGGAGCTGATGGCCCTCTGGCAGCTGGGGTGCAGTTACCCTCAACCTTATAAAAAAGAGTAAAAACCCAAAGCCCTGTCTGATTGCTCTGCAGCTGTTGTCACTCTCCATGCATAGAAATGCACACTCTGTGTGCAAAAATGCATCCTGTAGGCTTGATTGATCCTTTTCCTTCTGGAGCAGATAATGTCAGAGAGTTATATGTAAAACAAAAATTGGAGTGTAATTGCACTGTGGCTATGAGGAGTCTTTTGTTTGTTCACATATGAAGTGGCTCCTGGAGTAGCATGGGACTTTGTTTTTCCATCTGTTACATATTCCCGTCAGAAGCAAAAATGTTATTTTGTAAGTAACATAGTAGTTGCTTATTATTTCTTAAAGTAAAGTATAGTATTTTCCCCTGAGCGCAGTGTAGTCTGTAGTTCTGGCACATTAGCTGGCATAAACATTTTGATTAAAGCTTATGAATGTATTAATTACACCTGGGAAGTTTCCAAAGCTTATTCAAACTGCAAACTCTTCAAACTGCAGCCCCCAAATGCAAATTCTTTTTAGCAAATGTAAAAATGGCTATCACATGGTTGCCTTTTCTTTCTGTACAATGTTTATATAAAGACAAGAGGTGGCAAGAGTGAAAATTTTTTTAGCCGTTAATTTCTGTAGGCACTTTTTCAGAAAGTCTTCAAGTGTCTGAAGAATTTTTTTACTGTCACGTTGTTAAACATTTGCTTGAAGTCTGAAGAACTTCAATTCTCTTTAAAGTTTTCTGTGATCTGCCAGGTCTAGCAACATCTGCACATACTTAAGCATTTATCAGGATAACATCACTGGGTATATGACCCCAAAGAGGATGACAACACTACAACACAGACTGTCTAGCTGAGGCTCTATAAATAAACAGAGCTAGGAAAACCAGTAATAGTTCTTATGGACTCTCTGGAAATATTCATGGAATTGGTCCATATAATTTCCTTTGCTCGTATTCCCGTGGTGGGTTGCTTATGGTGTAAGACAGGGCAGAATTTGACCAGCAAAGCCTATAAAGTTGTTTGGGTATCACTGATTTTTGGTGAGTAACATGAACAAGTTCTCACAAAAACCTTCAACTGGATTAGGTTGCATGGTGTGTTGACAATGAGATAGAAGCAAATGTAACAGAGGATCTGAATTCTAAAATCACTGGGCGTATGACCCCAAAAAGAAAGACATATCTTATCTATCAACCGGCTGTGCCTCTGCCAAACAACCCAAGAAGTCTCACCTAAGCGGTGCTTTGCTCATGCATTCATGCACACATGCATTCATTATGACCGACCTGCCCTAGGAAGGTCCATTAAGTGGAACTCATTTCAAGCACAGATGGTCCTGAATAGCTTAATGTCTGCCTGGTGGCCAGAATAAGTGAATTCTTGATGGCCTTAGACTTCTGATCACATACATGCAGCCAAGGAGGAAATGAAAACATGTTTATCATTTTGATAAACAACCTCTCTCATTGCTGCAGGATGCTCCATGTAACTCAGCAGAGTCAAATACTATTAAATTGTCATCACTGTCAAAGAGAGAACGTATAAGTTTTGCTACCTGAGTCATAGTTAATGACTTCCACAACGTATAACACAAATCAGTATTGCTGTTTGCCTTTTTTATGTTTGTTTACTGGTAAGTTCAGGCTTGGCTAGAATAGAGAGGCGAGTTATAATTTTGAAGTGCAAAATATGCTTTTGTTATTACCTCTCAGGTAGAGATATAAAAAACAGAGATGACTAGAAGATGGCTTTTTGGCTTCTGGTAGGCATGCACTCAGACCCTATAGGTGATTAAATATTTTAAATCACAGCCACCCACAGTAGGCTCATACTTAAGATAAAATATTTCACTCTGCAGTGTGTAAACTTAAGGTGGCTTTATACCAGAGAAAAAAAAATGAACATGTTTTCAGGAGTTTAGTGTCCTTCAATTAGAATTAAACCATTTGCAGGAGTCACAAAAGGTTGTTCCTGTTTTACAGTAAGAATGATGTACAAATTCTACAGTTTTGTATTTTAAGCCTGTGCAGAACAAAGACTTCTGGAAGGCTAGGAAATATGAGCAGAGTCATAACAGCCCAGAATCCTCCCCAGCAGACGATTCTGTCCCTCTTGCTTTGGTGTAGACATCGCATTTCCTTCATGCAAAGTTCAGGGCATCCTGTGAACTGACCTCTCAGAAAGGGTCAGCTGTTCTTACTGTCAAGTTTGGTGTGAAGAGAACATAAGTCATGTTAGAACATCTTCATTCATCTTCTTGAAAGAGCAAAGCTGTTCCTGATTTGCAAGTTCCTATTTAATTTCTAATCTTTTTCCTTATTTTTTTAGGGCAGGAGGGAATTTAAAAAATGTAAGCTATCTTTCTTACCAGGTGGATAAAGCAGACACTTCATGAAGTGTAACTGTCAACAAAACGTTCAGAAGACACTTACTTGAGGATTTTAGGGCCCTTCCCTCTCCTTTTAAGATCAATGGCAAATCCACTACTGACTTCAATGAGTTGGATGAGGCTGTTATTGTGGAAACAAAGCCAGAAGCTACCTTAGCTCAATCGACCATAAAATTCAAAAAAAAGACATTTCTATTCTTTGTGACAAGGATTTAAACTTTTGCTGCGCTCACAGCCTACCTGGTCAATAATTCACATTTTTTCAGGACTCCCAGCACTCTAACATCTTGCTAGGTCTTCCCGTAGTCTAAAAGAAGCACTGAGAAAAAAATCACTGGGTCAGGAGCAGAAGTCCTCATATATTGGTGTTACAGCATTTCTTGGCACTACCCCCCCCCCCCCCCCCAAAAAAAAAAAAGTTAGAAATAAAAATTAAGAATCACAAAATAAAAAGATACTTCACATATATATCTGAACACATTAAATGTTTTTTTCAGTGGAAGCTGAAGACTGGTTCAAGTGCCTCTCCCTGCTCTAATCTGTTTTGTGGAGCTGAAATACAGATCCAAGTTGAAACACACACACACCCCAGTATATTTGTGGTATATATTTCACTGAATTTTTAGAGTTGGAAGGGACCATAGAGATCATCTAGTCCAACTCCCCTGCCGAAGCAGGATTGCCCAGAGCATGTCAGAGCATGTTACTCAGGACTGCATCCAGGTAGGTCTTGAAAATCTCCAGAGAAGGGGACTCCACAACCTCCCTGGGCAGCCTGTTCCAGGGCTCTGTCACCCTCACCAGAAAGAAGTTTTTTCTCATATTTGAGTGGAACCTCCTATGTTCCAACTTGTGCCCGTTGCCCCTCGTCCTCTCACTGGCAACCACTGAAAAGAGTCTGGCTCCCTCCTCCTTCAACCCACCCTTTAGATACTTATAGGCATTGATAAGGTCTGTTTGATAAGCATCTAACTGATAAGCATTGATATGTTTCTGTGAATAACGTAATCAAGAGTGTGCTTTTTCAGTGAGGTTTTTCCCTAGTCTCACTGTGTTCGTTTGTATTTATCTGGGTACCTCTATCTATTCCCATTTTGTGTATGGCTTTTATAAAATCTAACATGTATATGCGTGGTTGGTAAAATACATACCAGCAGAACACATTGTATGCAATGCAATCCAGCAATCATTGATAGGCTAAAAGTGCTTTAATGGAAAAAACTGATCCCACACACCAAATTTTCCAGGAAAACAGGGTGTGTAACATGCATAACTTTCTCCTTGCGAGATGGATTTTTTTAGTTCTGTGTCAGCACTGGGAAGGGTCTTTTTATTATTGTTCTTACTATTTGCATTACAGTTATAATCCATGCAGATAAAAGTTCCAATTAATGTACTTAATTGTCTAGTGGTTAAAAAAAAAAAGGTGTTTTTTCATTGTTTTTATAGTTTCATCATGTTTTGCCACTCCTAAACAACTATACGCTGAGTTAAATTCTTCATTGCTGCAGCAACTTGAGCTTCCACACAACAATTAAAAGTGTTATAAAGCTCATCCACCACAACCCATTATTTTGAATAGATAACCAAATAAGCAAGACTAGCTCATGTGGTTATTAGTACTCATACAGCAAATTAATAGAGAAAATTAAGCATTTAGCTTATTCACAGATATTTACCACACAGTCTATGTAGTCTAAAATTAGGAGTGCTTATTACTGCGTACATTATCTTTATTGTTGAGGTTGCAATCAATAACATCGCAAATCTTTCTTCTCTTAGGGCATGACCATAATATAAATTAAACCAATGAGAATCTTTTCATTGCTTTCAATATGATCTGGATGAGGGAACAGGGAGTTTATCTGAAGAATTACTTCATAGAAAAATACAAGCGTTAGGGGCTGAGTTGATTGTCACAATTCCTCTTACTCCCAAGAGACACTTAAAAGACCATTTGTCAGATGATGGCTTTCTGAATTGTTGGGATCTCTCTTCTGTGGCACCTTTTGGCTTTCAAAAAGCTTGTGTCAGCAGGCCAAATGCACCTAATAACTAATACATGAAGCAGCATTTCTCTCCAGATGAGTTAAATATTTACTGCAGAGTTATTGTCTCAGGCTTGCAAACTCATCAGTGCTTAACCCCGTGACCACGCAACCTAAGCTCATTTACCCTAATGGACATTCACAGCTTTTCATCCACTGACCCACCCAGGAAGGTCAGTGGTTTGAAAATTTAATATTAGAAAACATTTCCACACTTTTTGGAGTCCCTGTTCATTGCTAGTTGTTGTACCACTTAATACTGCGGTTACGCCTGATGGCACACCACCATACGCCCTTAAAGACATATAGTCAAGGGAGATTCCTCCCTGCCCTTCTTACACAAACCTTCTTACACAATCTGAGCTTTAGTAAGCTGTGCACAATGTTTTGTACTAATTTGTTTAAACAAATCCTGCCAAATTTATACCACAATTTCATCAAGCGGCCAACTATGTGTGGGGAACAGACTGGTGCTATTAAATACTTGGTGATTATGAGCTAAATACAATCTGACCTGAGGAATCAAGAAATAATTTGGGCAGTGCATTAGCCCACTGTCATGTCTCATCTCCATGCACTGCACTGCGAAGATGAGTGGGAATAATACACTTGACACTTCATTTCTGTGCTTAGCATATGCCACAAACCAGTTCTTCATAAAATCTAAGCCACCATCTATCTGTCTATCACTTCTTTGTGTTCTCCACCTAATCAAAATATTGCAAATGTTCATAAAGAACAATTATGGAGAAGACAAATTAAACCTGGTGATCTTGCACACAATGGGAAGGTTTCCTGACTTAAAACTGCCAATTTAGCAAGTGGGGTAGCAAAGGGAAGTGCTGTTGGACCATCCTGTAATTTGGAGAGGCTGATTGTCATCCCCTAAGGGCTGAGTACTGGCATAGAATCAAATATTTGGAGAAAAAGCTTATTTCTAGATGGCTTCCCTTGGCCCCTGTCCTTGTGCGAGAGAATATTTGAGGGAAGAGGTCTCCAATATTACAAGCATAAAATCAGCCAACAGTTGTTGCACATTTACTGTAGTATGTTACCTACATTGCTTCAGGCCCAGACCCTGACACAGTCATTTTTTAAGCCAAAAATTCTGCTGATGTCAGAGAAGCTTCTAATCTAGGATAGGCAAGCTATATCTACTGTAGAGGGACATTTATCTGCATTTCCTATTAAAACTGAAGTATTGCAGCACCTGCCTTATTCAGGAGCACGCATAATGGGAGAAATGACATTGTAATCCCACCCGTATAGAAGCTGTGCAGAGACAGACAGGAGCATGCCTGGGTGTTTTGATTAGCCACTGCTGCTCTTCCTAATCAGAGTGTCAATATTCTCTTTTTCTTTTTTCTTTTTTTTTTTTTCCTTTTCTTCTTTTTTGCCAGAAGGAGGAACGTGTGAAGTTATAGCAGCACACAGATGCTGTAATAAGAATCGAATTGAGGAAAGATCACAAACAGTAAAATGCTCCTGTCTACCTGGGAAAGTGGCTGGGACTACAAGAAACAGACCTTCCTGTGTTGATGGCAAGTAGCTCTTCCTGTATATATGTCTCTGTTTGTGTACCATCCAGTAAATAGCTTAAAGTCTATTAATTCTGCGTAGGAATTTTGTTGTGTTCTCTGTTTAACGAAACAGAAAAACTATAAACATAAGCATACATTTACACCACCTTGACTGCTACTTTAGAGCACGGTTCTGTGCACATGGGTAACATTAAGATTTACTCACAAAAAGGAGAGTACAGGACAGGCAGTTAGATAAATATAACAGCTTCTGTGGCAGGATCAAGCCCTTAATAAATAACTGGACAAAATTACGTCACTTCACAGGGCCTCCCCCTTTGCCACATTAGTTTTGAACCATAAATATTTCAAAGGACAACAGCCATTGGTTTTGATTTAATTAGCCATTTTAGTCAGTGGCAAAAAAAGATAAATAAATAAATCCTGTGGTCTTGTACTGTAATAAATATTACAAAAAGCTAGGAAAAAAACCTTTATCTTTTGAAATCACTGGTGTCTTTTCTTGTCATGGGGATTTTTTTTTGCTGAAGGAAAAATACCATGTTATTTGTGTCTGGGTTTCGTATCAGGTCTAGCTCCACAGGGTGTATTCCCCTCTGGGGCTCCGCTGCCACCGCTGCAGGGTGAAAACATGGAGCAATCGGGGAGAAAGACATGGCTTGGAAGCGCTTAGTAAAATATAAATTGCATAAGAAAGATGAGGAGTAAGTGGTACTAATCCCATTAGTTACCCTTCCCAAACAAGCAGCTCTGTGTTGCAGAATCCCCCTATGCAGCAGCTTTGTGAAGCAGAATATCTTGTAAAAATTCCTCACTACTCTCTATGGTACACACCTGCTGGCATTGTTTATACCATCCCAAAGCACAAAGGTGCTTTGAAGATCCAGTGGTCATTTCAGCTAGAGTTGAGATGGGCTCTGCCCTGGGCTGTCCTCATCCTTCCCTTGGCTGGACTTCCAGGGGTGGTGGTGAACCTGCAGGTTTGGGAAGCATCCAATGTTTCCTCTTTGGGTCTGTGGTTTGGCATTCAGCCTCCCCCCAAGTGAGTGAGAGGGAGGAGCTGTGGAAGTGAACACTGGGAAAAATGGTTTCTTCTGGGTGCTTTTCCTCAAATGCGTGCGGAAAAGGCTCTAGCAAGGGAGCAGGGTCTGGTCTGGTTGTAGCCTAAAGTTAGAGAGGAGCATTAGTGGGCACAGTGGAATGTGTAGACAAAGCTCTGAGGCTTGCACATTCAACACTAAAAACATGAGAGATTCGGGGTGCCTTGAAGGGATGAAAACCTCATGTGTTCTCAGCGAGTATTTGTGGTGAGCACATAGCTGGTTTATATATTAAAGATAGAAAGAAAATATTTTATTATTTAAAAAATGCTTTCAAATGTTTAAATTATGAGGCAGCAACTCATAGCTTGTTACACTGGGAATGCGATTGAGCTTCTGAACTCATGACTAAAAACACACTATGAATGCACCTGTGAATGATTACACTTTAATCCACATTCTGTCATTCTGTTATTGCTTAATTACCCTGATAAAAAGAAGCTTTTCTTTTTCTGTTGAGCACACTCATAAAACTGTAGGTGAAACCTACAGCTGGTCTTAACCAAAGATCAGCTGTACAATCCTTGAAGAATTTCATGTTCTTCAGCAGGTCATGAAAAACAGAGGCACCGGAGAGAGCAGAGAGACACCATTAATTCAGATCTCATAATTCTGTTCAGAGAAGAGGAGCTCAAAGAATGCTGTGTTAAGAAAAAAAGTTGGGTGCAGGTGTGGACTGGAGCCTAATTGCTCTGTCAGGATTACAATAAAAAGAAATGTTATTGTCTGGAATTTTGAAAGGAGTAAGGATAAAACAATGGCTAATATAAAAGTGCAAAGCTAGTCCCATTGAAGTCACTGGTAAGGCTCACAGTGACTTCAAAGCCAGCAGACATGAACTACAAAGGAATGTCTTCCCCTTTCAAGTTTGGTTGTTGTAGTCAGCCCATAGCTTCTTTTGTAGATGGTTGGTGAACAGTTCAAAAGCCCAATGTGTTCCTCGTAAAAATTAATAGAAGGGGCATTTTCCTTGTTTTATCCCAGACTTTGCTTTGTGACTTTTGACATACTGACCTGTTTTAAGTCAAAACTTTGACCTATTTAGTGGTTCTGTTCTCACTAAGGCAAAACTCCCAAAACTTCCCATGGGAGTCCCATTGACGTCAGTGCTTCAACTCACACGAAGATTTGGGATTTGCTGTTTCTTTTGTACATGAAGACATTTCAAAAGGTCATCTGCAACTTTTTACCTTCTGTACCTACCATATTGAAAGGATTAAAACTGTTTAATCTCACACGGGGTTTTATACTGTATACAATTTCAAACCATAATCTATCTTTAAGAAGGATTGTTTGGATCTGCTACTTAAAAACGCATGGATGCTCAGGTACAGCAATAAACTCACAGCCAAACAGGCAGATCACCTTTGAGAGGTGACAAGGACTGGGCAATCCCATGGTAGCAGGTTGACTCCCATCTGTGGTTGATTATTACCTTGAGCCATCTCCGCCTGATGGCTATTTCATGGAGCTGAACCTCAGTCTTTCCCTGTTTATACTATTGGCCAAAGCTCTGACAATGGGATCAGAATCAAACTTTTGGTGTTTCTCAGTCCAGTTTTATCAGGAAACACCTCATCAAGGCTGATGCTTTGACAGCTTGAGTTCATGTTATAGAGGAGAGGTTGCATTGCCTTCCACTCCTACCAGCCATTGCTCCGGGACACAAATGGGCTGCGTGGGTGGGACTGTGTGGAGAGCTAGCTTTGTTTTTCTGTTTAAGAGAGAATACAATTATACGTAGGAGTCAGCTCAACCTTTTTAATAAGTATCAGGAGTGATAAATGGTCCTTTTGTCCTCTCATTGAGATCTCATCAAGGGTAGCACACCATCGTAGTACATAGGACACACATATGCAGTCCTCCTCCTGAACGAGCTGAAGTTGAGGCTGAGTTTGTGTTACTGGTGCTATGAAGAGAGGGAAGTTGCCATGTATTCCCAAGCATCGCTTCCTGCCAAGTCCAGCAAATTTTTTTCTTTGGAGCCTCATCTTAAAAAAGTATAGTGAGTCCAGGCTGTGGCAGCCTCTGAAGTTATAAATTATTCCTTGCTGCTCATTCAGTAGACACTGTCCTAAAACCTGCCTCAGTCACCAATGAATTATGTAGTAGCAACAGTGAGAACAAAACAAAAGCAAAATCTTGTCATGAAACAGAGATGCCAGTTTCTGGGTTTTTGCCTCTTCTGTCCCTTCACTGCTTCAAGGTCTTTTTTTTTCTTTTTTCTTTTTTTTTTTTTTTTTTTTTTTTGAGGGATGGTTTGAATGCTCCCTTCCCTCCCTACAATTTATCTTGCATGTCACTTGGCCGTAGTACATGCTATGGCTATCGGGCTGTTCAGCTCTCTGTCATGGCTGTTATTATTTTCTCCATTTGCTCAAATACCTCTCCAGAGCAAGTCCTAAGTGGATTTAGTTCATTTGTGTTACAGCAGCTTGAGAGGGTCCGTTCTGGGGGGAAAGCAGTGTTGAGAATGCCCAAGGAGTCTCCAGTGCCTCCAGAGCACAAGAGACCGGTGTATCTTAGAGTGTTACTGACCTACCCCTCAGCAGTGCTGTTGGACACAGCGTGTGCATTGGCTGTCAGAAGGTACCAGAGCAACTCCTGATCTACCACCCTGCTCACACACTTCAGAGGTGGCCCAGGCCACCAAATGGCTTGAATTTGCAGCTCAGACTAGCACACAGACCCCTCAAGCTTCACGCTTTGATGGACCCTCTCTGTCTCATTTTCTTGTTGCTGCAGGCACTTTGTGTGTGACATGCAGGTTGTTTCTGCAAGGGTTTCTTAGCCATGCTTCTGAATTCGCACCTTCCCTGTCCACTATACTTACAAACAGTTTGTCTTCCTTGTTTCAGAAGCCCATGAATTGTCCTCCTCCTGCAATAGGCTCTCTGGGCTTATGAGGGTACTGAGGTGTCAGCACAAATAGCTGGGATTTGTGCCCTTGCTGGCTGTCACATGGCTGGTACAGTTTCTTCTGTGGGTTGAGGTTTTATTCCTTTGTCTTTATTAACTGATTTCTTCCTTTGGTTCTGTGGTTATCAGAGAGAGATGTTCCTGGTAATGTCCTCTGCTTCTTTATAGCATGTCCTCTTGCATCTTCCTGGTAGGGTCAGTGGGCACATGATGATTGTCCTTTCAGGTGTCAAGCCCACATCCTTTAGAAAATATGTCCACCTCTATAAAGATCAGTCATTAGCTCCAAAGTTTTAGTTGTTTTTTCTTAAGTTAATTTTCAGTTATTCCACATAAAACTGAAAGAATACGCTAAAATCAAAAAGAAAAACCACCCTCTTATATTTCTCTTTTTTTTTTCAAAATTATTATTTGTCTATTTTAAGAATTTTTCCCCATTCGCAGTACATCTTTCATATTAAGTAGGACCAAAATTTCTTCTGTTGTTCATGCATAATGTGGAGGTATTCTTAATCGTGTTCATTACTTCAGCAGAGCTTTCTTTTCCTGCCCCATCTTCCTTCTCAGTATGGAACGCACTGAGCGTAGTGAAATCCTGATGAAAAAAAATGTGACTTTTTAATACCTTTAAAACTTTGAACCTTTTCTACATGTACTCAGCATGTTCTCAAAATATTTAAATATTATTGAGGGGCTTGCATTCACAATGCCACCACAAAAGCCGATTTTATTTCGCTTTCGCTTTCTTACAACCCAAGACACTTTCTTCAAATAAATGGCTCCTTAATGCTCCAGGTGTGGTGATTCTACCAGATCTTGGCATCAAATGAGGTTTCATAGCACCAAAATACCTTTGTTATGACAGTATCAAATGTAAAGCTTATACTAACACTGTCATATTTGGGCAAGGACCGTAATGTCCACCTCGCATTTTTCATTGACCTAATCTTCATGCAAAATTGATGTCACCTTTCTGAATTTTCTTCTGCAGCATAAATAAAGGTGGCTGTGTGAGCTGGAGAGCAACAGTGAGCAAGTTGCAGCAGTAAATTTGTTAATACACTTATGTCTGTTTGTTGTTGTTATTCTCTATGGCTTGTCTACACGTTACTTGCATTTCCTTGGCTGCTTCCATTAGCAAAGAGTCTTGTGGCCACTTCATTTTTTTTTTTTCTTTGTTTTGGTTTGTTGTTTGGGTTTTTTTTAAGCAGTTCATTTTAGTACTCGGTATAAACAACATGAATGTTTGATTGGACGCAAGAGTCTCCACCCTTTCTGCACTCTAGTTGAAAGCATGTGAAAATTCTCCTATTTGGAAGTTTCTCATTCCCTGTAAAGATGCACACTTTACTTTCCACTGCACTTTGCAGCAGCTGCTCATCTTCCTGCCAGGATGTCAGTAAATAGGACTGGTCACAAGTAGCTGGTGAAGGAGGTAGGAACAGAAGCCTAGTGAGCCCGCGGGGTTACTGAGTAAATATTAACAGAAAAGCTCTGATAATATTCTCTAATACTTCATATGGTTGCTGCTAAAAAATGTAATAAGAATACAAGATATTTATAATGTTAATCCTCTCACTTTTATACTGTGAATAATGTGCTTTGTGCCATATCGTTTACAGTAGTATTGAACCATTCTGTACAGTCAGTAGGTGGTTATGTCTGTGTGTTCTTCAGGGCCTTTGAATAATACATAATTTGTTCATCCATACTAAAGTTTACTACCTTATGGTTAATGATGCGCTCACACAGGTTTTTTAATGCTTGATTTTTTTGTTCCCTTTTCAATCTTCTTCCAGTCTTTTTTAAACTCTTTCAGAGGCAACCTCAATATTTCTTGCACAATTATCTGCGATATTTGGTGGACCACAGAGTATGGGATAACAGAAAAGCACCTGCACTGGCTTTTGAAATCAGCCACAAAGGGACTTTCATGCAGGTTGTGCATGTTGCCAGTCCTTTCAGGAAATGAGGTCGTTTTAACACTGGTCAAAAACAATTTGGAAAAGGAAGGTGCTACTAAAATGCTGTGCAATATCTCTCTAAATTATTCCTGTAAGAAAGGTCTCTGCAGAGACCTGAGATGATCCGATTCCATGTTGTCTGCAACACAGGATTTGAAGCATTAGCTCTCAGGCAGCAGGACTAGTATTTTAGCTCTCCATGGCCTGCTGTTGTCCTATTTTATACCAGCCATGCATCAGGGGAAAGGGAAATTACTCACTGATACAGAACAATGAAATGAAATGAATCCAGTATTTCCCTTTCTCCCAGACTGGTTTTGGATCACATCAAGTTTCAAATCATTCCATAATATATGAAATATTAACATGCATGTACATACATACTTCAGATTTCTATTAGTTTGAGGATTATCCATCACTAGCCACCGTGTGGCCCTCTGAATTTACATCAGACTTCATCAGGACAGCATTAACAAACTAAACACAAGGCTTAATGACCGTTGAGAGCACTGTGACTTTTAATGCCTCTCTGGGCGAGCACCTCACAGCTCTCCAGCCACGCTGCTGGGTGGTTGGTACTCCACATCCTTATTTTTAAATGTGCGGTAGGACATTTATGACATGATGACATAGGACATCTGTGGGAGCAGAGAGAGGACGGCATTCATCAGCACGTGGTCTCTTTGCTGGTGTTGGCCCTCCTGTCTCTCACCCAGGACCTGCAAACGAAAAGGTTATACCTGCTGTGTCACTCCTTGGGGAGACAGTAAGTGCAGGCACTCTGTTGACACGAGCTAATTTATTTTATTTTTTAAATTATGGATAAGATGCCTACAGTAGAGTGAGCATTCATAATTCAAGGGCGCTGTGTTCCCGCAGTACAGAGGTGCAGCGTGTAACCCCTCGTGGGTCCCTGAGCTGTTGCTCAGCCCATGTACCCTCCCACAGCTCCCGTGGTATCCCAGCTCCCACCGGCTGAGAGATGGGCACAGGAAACACAGAGACCTCCTGGCTCTCCCTGGAGTGAGTGCAGGATCCGAGCCCTGTAAAGTCAAATGGAAGACTCCTATTGACTTTGGGTCAGGTCCTTAGTAAATGCTTTGTTAGATATAATCCTGTATCTATCAGCACTTACATCAAGTGAAAACGGTTCACAGTCACAAAGCCAATAGTTTTCTATTTATCTAATGTGTACTTTAGGTGGTATCACCAGAAAGCCTGTTTTTTCTTCACTTTGTGAAAACACTTTCAATCAATTCTTATTTCTTGAAGAAAGGAGGAAAAAAATGCTTTTTGAAATCCAAGGAGTCAGCTTCTCATCCTTCTAGGTGTGCTTCAGCCTAGATAAGAAGAGATCTCAGGGTCCCATATTATTAATGCACTGTCTATATGAATAATGAGCAGGCTTGGTGAATTATTTCACACTCCTGGGAAAATCTATAACCCCATCCTTCTGCAGCACCACTGGAACTGAGCAGGAGACTTGTATTTTCTTGATTTGCTGAATTCAGATTACTTCATTTGTAAGGAGGAAAAAAAATGTGTGTTCCCCACTGACACCCATTTAGTAAGCTCAAAAAAAATTCAGAGGCTATCACATGCACTACTAAAAGTGGAAAAAGAGAGAGAGAGAAGGCTAACTGTGTACTGGAATATTTTAAGACACTGCTTTTGTCCAGAAACATGTCTTCTTGAATCGCCCTTGCAGCCACTCTGAAATTGCAGCCAGATCCTGAGAGGTGCTGACTTCAGTGGGAGCAAAAGCAAAACCAGCAGTGACGGTGCAGAGCAATTAGTTCATTTACCAAGGCACGGCAGCTCTCGTTACCAGTTTGCCTTCTAATCTGCAGGGCAGAGGCTGAGCGGAGCAGAGGGGAGGTGTGTGCCTGACCCTGCCGATGGTGGGGGAGATTTTGTGTCAGAGCACGGTATCATTTCCTGAACCCAGACCATCAGTGAGCAACGTAGGGAGAGCAGAGAGGCCACACTTCTCCCTGAACAAGTATATCTATAAATATATATATGTGTGTGTGTGTATATCTGTGCACATGCTGTAGAGTCATCCTGCCGTGGGCAGTACATCAAAATGCTGTTCAGATGTGTACAAATGTGTTTCCAGTGATTAAGGTACACAGGAGGAGGATATTCAAGGGTCAGATTTGTAGCCAGCCTGAGCCAAATTCGACAAGGATGGCTGCTGAATTGGGTGCTTCCCCATCTCTCGGTGAGGGCTGCGTTGTTTGTGCTGCATGCAAACATCTGCCAGGCATTAGGGAGAAGTAGACAGATGATGATGTCTTTCTGGTGTGAAGATGGTGCAACTAATGAGATCATCTGACTGTGGGTTTATGTGAGTACATCTTCATCTCGGCTATAATTTATCTCCCGACCTATGTTTTTTATATTTCTTTCTTTTCCAGTTGACATTGCGGTTTCCTGAGTAGCAAAGCAACCACCCTTTTAATATCAAGCCCTTAGAACAGCTGACTAATCCACCCCTGATGAAGTGCAGAGAGCTCACTTAAATCCCAATTCCTGCAGAAAAAAAACATTCTCTTTTTCTACTTAAGAGGAGGAAAAAGCCATAAGTCATGGCACTATCTCCATCTGCGCGAGGGGTGGTCATTTTTCTGGGCTCCAGCTGATAGGTCTCAGTGCCGACACAGGGAACAGAGCTCTTGCAGCCAACCAAGGTGCACAAGCAGCAGCCTTATAGTGAAATTAGAGAGCAGCACGGCCATGAAACAGTGTGAAGACACTCAGGAACATATAATTACTTCACCTGCACACAGAGGAAAGTAACCTTTCTCTAAAATACTTGCAATAAGCCCACTAGAGGCTAAATGGAAAAACGGTAGGAGTTTTCTCCTCTTATTGGTAACATTAAGTGTTAATCACAGCACTGGAAAGAGCCTGGTAAGGGGTTTTGGAGGCAGGGAGCGCAGGCACGGAGGGCAGCCGGCAAAAAGAAGCACAAGCTGGGTGGGGAAAAAAGAGCCTAAAGTAGAGAAAATTCCCTCGTGGGAGTGAAGACACAGATAGGACCATGCAGGTGAGCCCTGTGAGTTTAGATAGCGTAAGGATAGGACATGCTGCCCAGCCAAGCACAGAGAGCAACCAAGAGAAGGGATAAGGGATTTTCACAGCTTTTGTATACACAGATCCACCTGCACTGGCCCAGATTAGCCCAGAAGGGGGGAAGCAGCCCCCTGCGACCTATCTGCAAATCTACAGAAGGCAGTTGTAGTGGAAAAAAAGCTTCAGTGATGCTGATGGAGAGATTTCCAAATGTCAGGAGCTAGATGGGAAAAGCCTGTCCAAGAAGAGATCACAAGGCTGGGGTGAGCAGCAGGGTGTCGGAGCCAAAAACCTTTGTTTGAGGGGGGTAACACAAAAGTAGCTCAGAGGAGTGAGATCTGGGTATCTGGGAGGGACTTGTGTGTAAGATCCTTGATGGGTCCTTATCCATCACAGCCACCGAAAGGTGTAGCTGCCCTGTGTGGCGGCAGCAAGACAGCAAGAAAAAGAGCTTTTCCACCATTTACTAAATCTGCATGGAGTGATGTTGCTGGCTGATACAGGGTGTGTGATATCTCAGGAGCAAAAGGCTTACACCATGCCTCTAAACAAACACAGGGTTTATCTGTGTCTTGTGTGACAAAGCACACGTGTGCGGTCCAAGCACGATACTCAAAATGCATTCAAAAAGTGCATTGACACCCAGAGACAGATTTTCAGCTGGTGTAAACTGGCTCTTGAAATCCAGAGAGACCTGCTGGTTTGTGCTAAATGAGGACACGGGTTTTTGAGTCTAGGAAAATGAACAGAATGGCGACTGGCTATTAATCCTTGCTCACAGTCTTTAGGGAATATATGGGACCAGCGTTCAGCTAATCAGTGGCCAAGAGGAGCTTAGAGAAACGTCAAGGTCGGGCGAGCATCTGTGCCATATCCCCCTACACCAAATCTTTGCAGTAATTCAGATGATAATCTATCTCTGCCAGGAAAGAGCATAATATTAGATGGCTAATTCTGCATAAACTCACGTCATGCATCTTTTCTGCATTGGATATTGTATTTTCAGTATACCAGGGCTGTGAAATGCTGCTTGACTACAGGCGGCTCTAATATAGTATAGAAAATATGCGATTGGAGTATTGCAGAGCATTAAGCCTTTTTTCTTTTCTTTCAAAGCCACCTTCTATCTATAAACGTGGAGCTAGTTCATAAGGCTTGAATATGGTTTGTAGGATTAGGATTTGAACACAAAAGAAGTGGATGATTAAGTAAAAATGGAAAGTGCTGCTACATAGTGTGTTCTCTTTAAATTAGGAGACAAGAACCTGAAGTTATTACACACTGAAATTTTAAAGAGACAACGTCCAAATCTTTGTAAGAAGAATACACATCGTTAATCCTTTTATTGATGAAGTGAGTTCAAATAAGAGTCACTAATTTAGCACTGGGGTTGTCCATTGTGTTGAATTACATGAATTAATCTGGCAACTGCAACTAGAGGCAGACGAGTCGGGAAGTGTTTAATTGATTTCAGAGAATTGATTATCCATAAAATTGATAACAGACACAGTTTCTGCTCTCAGAATACAGCCAGGTAGCTGTAGCACCCAAAACCCTCTGAAGTCAGCCCTCAGTCTCTTCTGGGTGATTTTCATGCACTAACATTGCAGAATTACCTTATATTTTGGAATCAAGTAAGTACATTGCAAGCGAGGGATTCATTTAAAATCTTAGACTTTGTGCCAAGGAAGTACATGTACCCAGTCTGCAGATTTTGGAACAGATCTCTATATGTAGGTGTCAGAAAGCAGTTTATTAATCCAGTATCTCCAAAAAAAAGCATTATTCCTTTTTGAGAGGCGTTTCCATAGACCATTCAGTTTACTACAATAACTGCTCAAGGTTAAGCAAGCACAAGTGCTGATGTAGTATGTCAAAATTCAATAATATTTAAAAAGTGCTGCCTCTCCCTTTTGAAACTATCATGAAAAAGCAGTGTGGAAAGGAGCTGTGCTCTACAATTTAAGAGCTCTGCTCTGTGTCATTAGTACATAAAACCTATTCTGCAGGCAGATGGATTGTTTTTAATATGTGATCTTGTGTAATCATTTCCTTTTGATTACAATTCCTAGGCAGCAAGCATACAGCAGAGTTTTCAAGATGCATGTGCGTGGTCAGTACATTTTTTTTTATCTTCCTAATATGCCTAGAACTCACAAACAGCAAGGTGAAACATCAGCACAAGCCATCACTCAGGAACGAAATTGAGAACCAAATGACACTGTCCTAACTGAGGACAATGGCAAATTTCCCATTAACTCAAATGAGAGTAGAAAACATATCTCTGTATTGGTTTTACTATTACAAAGTGCCCTCTCCTTTTTCTTCAGACCCCTCCACGAAATACCATCAAATGCAGTTGTATGTAATATAGTTATGCAAATATAAAATGAACTCTATTTCCTTTGGAAATTTCCTTTCCTCCTCTTGAAAATAGCTAACTGGATGAACACATTTTAAAACAAGAGCACCTGTAGTCTCTGTTAAATAACATAAAAAAAAAAACAAAGCCCATTAGTGTAATGAACACTTGTATCACATTAGTGAGGTCGTTAGCTGGGGAAACAGATACCTATTGCTCTGAGCAGAACAGGGGAAAGAAAGGTGACCACTGCTTTGAACCACAGAGCACAGGAACAAAGCAGTGAAGGAGAAAATCCATATAGCTGTCCGCAGGTTGTGTTTCCTCTGGGATTCAGCTCAGTAGTGAAGGTCCGGCCTCATTATTGCACTGGTGCTATTCATTTCTTGTTTGTCTGTGTATTGTGATGAATTTGGTTCATCCGGATGCCAGGTGGGGAATTGGAGCAAGGAATTTGTGGCAGAGCTGGAGAAGTGTAATGCTTCTCTGTAGCACAGTGACGGGTACTTTCCTGGGATGGATGTGCAGTTATGGCCACTCAGCTTCAAAAAAGTAGGTGAATTAACCTGGGGGTCCAGGTGTGGAGAGAGGCTTTGGCTGCTCAGGAGAATTTGCAACCTCTATTGAGAGAAAAGAGTTGTAGGGCAGCAAAGCAAAGGATGAAGGAGTAGGAATGTGCTGTCAGATCAGCGCTTGAGCACCAGGAATGAAGGCTAAGGAAACAGACGTAGATTGGAAATTAGAAGAACAGCCCTAACTCTTAGAGGAGGTTGGCAACAGCTTCCTAGTAGGATGCCAGCTAGTTTTGCAGACTTCCAGTGTCTTTTGCCATACCCAGAAAAGGCAAAGAAATTAATGTTATTTATAAAATAACGGAGCAGCATACTAGTGAACAAAGGATAGACCACAGACTGACATCAGCCAAGAAAAAGAGCTGTAGAGCAGACTCATAAGAATTCATTCACGTGTTAGAGATGCAAACAACTGCATGTATGCTTTGTCTTTAATATAACAAGAATTGATTCAGTCTGGCCCAAAAAAATATCTTATAACAAACAAATCACATTAGTGTTCAGGCAACTGCATTTCATACCAACTAAAGGGTAAAGTCTGGGGGGGATTGTGTGATTGTTTTTGAAATGCAACTTTTGAAAACAAAAATGGTTTGTCAGCATTGTGAATTTATTAATAAAAGAAGGAGGGAAAAAATTGCCAAGCAGATATATGGAAAAGTTCCATCCCATTTTGAAGACTTTGGTTACAATTTTACTTTATTTGATACAGTCATTTTTTTTTTGTTTGGTTGGCCAACATTGATTTTTTTTTTTAATCTATTTATTTGCAATAATGTGCTGATAAATCAGTTTTAGCAGCGAAACCAATTAATTCTCCATTGTAAGTATTGACTTAGATTTTTTTTTTAATCTATTCTATTTGTTGGAGATGGCAGTGCTGGACTTCCCTGGATGAGCAATAATGAGGGAGTATTGCAGAATCCATTCCTACCACTCCTCTGAAACAATGCTTGTAAGTTCTGTGTGGTCATTGCGGAAAAAAAAAAAAAAAGGCATTTGCAAACACAAATGAAGTAAATTATAGCCTTGCTACCTGGCTTGCATTCTTCAAATCACAGAATCTTCTTGGTTGCAAGGGACCTTTGAGATCATTGAGTCCAACCAACAAAAAAACCCCAAAAATAAAACCCAAAAAAAAAACCCAAAAAACCACCACAACATCAAAACCAAACCAAAACAAACACCCACAACCACACACCACACCCACCCACAAACAGACGCAAACCAACAATCTCGGGCACTAGAGCGTGCCCTGAAGTGCCATGTCTACATGTTTCTAACCTGGTGCCCACAAGTGGGGATTCTAGCAAAAAGTGTCAGTTCAAGATTGCAGATTTCCCAGCTGCGTTTGCTCATTAAAACACTGCAGGATGGAAACTATGATCAGAAATGACCTGTGATTACAGTGGATGGGGTCTGAATGTATTGTGTGTAGTCAGGTTTAGTAAATAAAATGAATAGGGGAGGTTTTGAAATTCCTAAAATTCAAATACAATTGCATACCACCCAGATATGTGTTCTGCTGTTACTGTTTACTGGCACTGAAAACCTTTTGAAAGCTGATACAGTTTCCTAATAAAAGGAATAAATTGACAAACCAGGTTAGAAGCTTGCACTCCAAATGTATGCAAGTGCGCACTGTATTGAATCAGTATATTTCTGAAATAATCAGGAACACTTATATCTAACAAGCTTTGGGTTAGACCCTTTCCACGTGAACCGCTTTCACTTTAAACTCGTTATTTACGGTAAGCATAGCCACACTCTTCATGCATTTTGCATATTCAAATTTCAAGCCAAAATGTAGGAGCTGCATTAGCTGCAGTGCTCCCAGCAGGTAATCAGCCTCCTGCGATATCAAACCTTATGTCACCCAACAGTAATAGACTGAAATAGTCAGAGCCTCATAAGGACTGTGCCTGCCCAGTTCCTATTAAAATTAATGGGGACTGGGCATCCATTCCCTCTAGGCAGCTTTGAAAATATCAGCCAAAACATAGTTGTAAGTATTAACCTTTAGGAAGTTAGTGTTGGCAGCCTCCCACTGCTCTGTGCTGGTTTCCAAAATCAGTGGCTCTGATTTGGCATGAGCCCTCCATAAGAGCCTCCAGCTCTGGTGTGGTGGGACCACATCCTCAGAGGTGGCTGCTCCGTGGCTGCTGGTGGGGACCAGCTGTGGGCAATTCCCACCTTTGGGCTGTTTTGGCTGAGCAGATCCCCAGGGAGTCAGAAGGCAAATTGTGAGGCTGCTCCACCACTTGTGCCAAGAGCAGCTTGAACTGAGCGTTGTGGAGTTTTTTTCCTGGTCTTAGAAGCAAGCAAGCAAGCCAGTCCCATAAAGGTCAGTAAAGGTGGTGTGAAAAGGCTACCCTGACTCTGAATATGATGCAGCATGGAATTTTGGGGCAGAAATCCAAAATATTACAGCCTAGCTGTTAAAATAAACATATTTGGTATAGAAAAAAAACTGCCTGTGAATGCTTTTATATATTAAACCCTGTAAGGAACTTCTGCCCTGCTGGTTTAACCTTCTTTAATTAGGGTTTTTTTCCCTTTTCTGTCTGTATTTGTAGAGAAAAATAGCCTGGCATTTGAAAAGAAAAAGGGGATTAGAATCATTTATTATTGGATTACTATTAAACCAATAGAAATAGCAATAGAAAGTCTTGTTTTTAAACAACGTCCAGGTCTCGGGTCTAGTCCATACTGATGATGACCTGTGAGGAAGTAGTGTTAGAGGAATAAATTGGTTGTGGTTTAGAGTGAAGGATTTCAACCCAGCTAATAAATTCTCAGTAGTGCATGCCTGAAATGTTACCACGGTAGCTGGAGAGCAAACTGTCGTCTTTCTAAATTTTTTCACCAAATAGTTCTAAAATAACCAAAGTGTAATCGACACACTCAGAGACCAGATTGTTCATGGACATCAGATACATTCCTAAATCAAATAAATTGCTAACTGCGAAGCATTTGCTGGGCTCTGCTTTGCATAGTGTGAGATCAGAAGCAAATATAACGCGCTGGTCTCTATTATTGACTGCGACAAAAAATGCAAGGCGATAAATTTTGATTTCAACAGTGCATCATTAATAGCAATCCTGTGAGGACCAGCTGGTTCTTAATGACCTGTTACACTGCATCTTTGCCACTATTGTGAGTGCCAGCTCTGGTTTTTTGGTGGACAGCTATGCCATTTTAGGAAGTACTAATTGCATTTTGCTGAATTTCGCTGAATTTTGCTGCATTTTTATTCTGATGTTCTTAGTTTTTTACTTTCCCTCCTTAAATATGACTGTGTAGATGGACCTGGAGGAAGTGTGCAGCCAGGGACGTTAGTAGTGCTGGCAGATCTCAGAAGCAAAAGGGCCAGCCAGAGCCCTTCCTGGCTCTGCTGAGTCCACAGGTTTTGAGCAGAGTTATGGGCAAGGCTTGCTGCAATATCCCTGTGCTTAGGGTACGGATTGTGCACTCGTTCTACTAGCTTTTCCTGAAATATTAGGTCTTGCTAAATGTAGCTTTCTGTGAAATATAAATCAGCTACATTAGTGTAGTGTCCTGCTTGTACAACATATTTTGGTTATGTCTATCCTTATATTCGCTCCCTTCATGGCATACTACAATATGTCAAAGAATGTAGATGCGGCTGCTTCCTACTACATTTTTCAGCTACAAATAACAGGTGCCTGGGATTATTACAGTATTTTTTTGCTTGTTTTTTCACTAAGAAAATGACACCATAGATGTTGAGAGGTTCTTGCCAGGATTTTTGCGGAGACCAAGGGGGCTATACTTGTGCTCCGCAGTCTAACAAGAAACCACAGTCTACTACCTTATGCTGCAAAACAAGGTAGGCATCCAGCGAGGGTGAGAGCACAGGCTTTGTGTGGTGAAAAAAAGAAAAATTGGGCTGAGGGCACCACAGGAGCGAAGAGAGGTTACACTGCAGAGTCGGAGCAGACTTGCTGTGTTAGGTAATACTGGATACAGTAAATAACCTCAAACATCTGGAAATCTTTTCTTTCATAGGAACCTGAAAAAATGTGCAGTAACTAAATAAATTAAAACCATACACTGTTTGGATCACTGTTACTGTATCTGTGAAGGATGAGATAAAAACATATAACGTGGGGGGCAGAGAGGGGGAAGACCCACAGGGTCCTGTTCTACACTCAGACTGGGAAAAACCCTAAAGTAAAAGGAGATATTCCTACAGCCTGTGATCTGTTCCTATCCAAAAATACTGTTCCTTCCAATTTGTCTTTAGTGTCAAAATAAATGAAAATGTTTCATAGTGATTAATGGTGTGCTGGCTACACAGTGAGTGCTGGTAGGGATACAGCCGATCAGTGAAGAGGATGTTTTCAGAAAACCCCATCATATTTTGTTTTGACTTTATGCTGACATGTTGAATTTTGGCAAAAAAGTGATGAAATTCAGCCAGTTACATAGGCACGCATGTGTGCACATAGACACGCACAGGCAGAGAGAGTTACTTGATGATTCTGCTCCTGGAAGGAGGTACCTCTCTGGAGAAATGCTCCGTTGTTTGACACATGCTGGACTGTTAGTCACATGCTGGACTGTTCGTCACTATTTGCACCTGGATTGTCCTCTTGAAGGATTATGTCTGCAGGACAGGACTGAAGGAGCATCCCTGTGGTCCCCAAGGCCACCCACTGTTGTGTGGCACTGTGGGAACCAACAGCCTCTGCGAGGCAGGTTGATGGGAGATGAAGGCTTACCTGCCCCTCACCCTACCTCTGTTCACCTCCTCCTGAGCCACTTTTGAGAATAAAAGGAGGTGAGAAATGCAACCCCATCTCTGTTTTCTGTAGGAAAATGGCTTATTTAAAAAGCGCTTACATTTTGGAGAGAGGTCCAAAGAAACTAATGCAAACCAACTCAAAACTTCTTCCAGATTTTGATAGGGTTCATTATACTTAAAGTATACTATTTTTATTCACCTAGAGACCTTAACTATTATGTACCAAAAAAAGTACTACAGCATGATATTGTTTCCTTCACTACCATTGATCTTTAGTTTCACACCTCAGTTTTGCCCTGTAGATTAAGGGTGGGCTTTTTGTACTGCTGTGTATGTGAGATGTTTAAAACTTGCCTGAAATTTCGATTTCCGGTGTTCTGTGAGGCTGAGGTTGTAGCTTATCTAATGTTTTGACAAAGTCCAATCTCTGTGTTACAAAGGTCAATTTAGTTTTAAGTTGTTCTTTTCACCAGTACAGTGAATAATCCAATTTTTAATTATGTGTTATTTTATTATTTTTATGTATTTTTGGCTTAAAATTTAGTTGTTTGTCATTATTATAATTTTAGTGGAAGGGACACTGGAGGAACCAAGCCTTGCTGGAATAGATTGTTATCCAGTGTAATGTATTGATCAGGTCAGGCAGTAAATTAACAGGAGCAGAACACCATTAAATTTTGAACTTAATTGCCTTCTACTCTTAATTTCTATTGGATATAATCAATAGGTGCCAGAGGAAAGTTAAAAGAGTTATTTAGCAAGCTGCTATTTCCTGCAGCATAATGGAAAACTACTGTTTCATCCTCTAGTTGATGCAAATAATTTGCAGTTCAAGTGCGGCCACTTAAACGTTTTATCAGAGACTCACTTTTAGTTCTGTCTTGATTAATCTTCATCCCTTCCAGAAAGAAATGTGATTTAGTGACGCAATCTGCTTTGGTTTAGCTGCCCCTTTGGTCTTTGCACTTACAGTGGTGTTGCAGCAACGCCACTTTCCTCCAGGATCTCTCCAGCCTGTATTCCTGTCTCTAGCCCTGCACACACAGAGTGTCTTCAGGGGGATATTCTCAGGACAGCATCTCTTAAGATCGTTTCCTTTTCCAAGGAATGCAGCGTTATAGCCAGTGGAAATGAAGACCATAACCTTGGTCTTGACTTCTTTTTTGGTTCTTCTATGAGCTTTTTTGGGCAAATTGCTCAACTCTTACTTTACCTACCTGCAAAGTACTAAGGTAATCAATCGCCTTCACCAAGGTCTAGTGTCAAGCTGATGTGTTGTACTCTCTTCTAGGACTCCGTGTGCTGATGATACACCTTGTTCTGTTCTCCAGCCTCCTGTTCAGTTTGTTACTCCTTGTGTCTCACATTTCCCTCTATAGTAATATTTTAGATACTTTTTTTTTTTACTTGCTGTTGAATTTAAGTATTGCTTATCCTGCTGTAATCTAAAACCATTTCCTTATAAATCAATATCTCAGTGCTATTATTATTTTTACACCTCTTTGGACACTCTTTCCATTACCTAGTCTTTTGCTAATAAAATGCTGCAAAGGAAACACCGTATTTCAGGTGGCCCCCTGCCAAAGCTGTATGCCCGGTATCGCTGCCCCGTGGAATCACAGGGACATTAAAAAGCCATTGAATGGAGGATAGACACCTGATGCAAATTAGGGGATTATTGCAAACTTTGGTGGGCCTTGGAAGCTGTATTACTGAAGCAGCATGCAGAATAAAACAGGCCAAGGTAATCATACCTCATATTTTACAGTAGTGTCAGTTCTGTGCCAGTGGTGCTATTCCATATTTATAACTTATATTGGCATGAGGCAATTCACATTCAAGCTAATGGGAGTTTTCCAGGAGTGTTGATTCAGGTTCTTGATGAGAAATGAGTATAGCTCCTTTTGCACATCTTTACAGCAGAAATAGCAGTTAGAGTAGAGAAGAGTCTACTTGAGATTTTATGAAGTGGTGCATAATGATGCACCAAATGGACAGACCTTCATAGAAGTCTCATTTTCTAAGAGAGCTGACCTGTACTCTTTCTGAAAACCAGACATCTTCAGGGAGTGGCAAGTTACCTACCTCAAAATAGTCACCACATGCAGTGAGTCTTGCTATGAAATCTTGACCTACGTCTGCCCACAACTCTCTCTCCATTATGAAATGTTGATAATGGGTATTTTTACTGTGAGCACATTTGATTTAATTCAAGTCCAGTGTATTTGAAAAAACATTTCTTGCTGTCTATGCAAATTTAAAAACTGCCAAATCATCAAAAGAGCTGAGTATGAATTTACCTCTTTGACAATTATTTCTTGTCACATTATTTTGGTTTACAGGGGATTCATCACAGGGGAGAAGAAAAAATAAAGCCTCTTGACAGCTACAAGGAATTAACTGTGCTTACAATAATATATTTTCCAAGAGAAGGCTGGAGGGCAGAGTTTGACAGTGCTGAAGCTGTACCACATACAGCAACATCCTGTGACTATCATTGTCCTGGACTTAACCTTTACAGAGGGAGGACTCGCTGGTCTGTGCTACAGACCAGCATGAATTGTGCGAGACTCCCAGTCCCAGCTCCCAGGAGAGGCTGAAATTCTGCTGTTCTGATCATTCCACCAGTGCCCATAACATCCCTGGTCCTCGTATTATCGGCAGGCAGAGAGAAAAGTTGGTGTTGTGCCCACAGTGTATTTAGCAAACTGAATCGCAAAGCCCAGGTGCCCACGGAAGCCTATGGCCAAGAAGGGAATTGGACATGGAGCTAATTGAGTATCTCTGGCCAGGGTGGTGTCAGCAATTATAATAGCATTCCTTATTTCCCATGGAGAAGAGCTTCTCCTTGTATTTCACGCTTCTGCCAAGAAAAGGATAAAAGGAGATTTTTCTCTGTGTCACTGAGGACAATCCCCTTTTCATCCAAATGAATTATGCTGTCTCCAAGGCGCCAGATTAATCTGTCTATGATATCCCTTGTGTATTGTTTCTAGACTAACACATATCTGTGTTTCTTCTTTCATGATCAACTGGTACAAACAAAAGCTAACTCACATGGTAGTCTTTCACTGCTACCCACCGCCATGAAAAACTACAGGACTGATTCGGCCCTGCTGAAGAAGAGAGGTTCCAATAGACTGCTCACTAAGCAAGCAAAGATTTGCTGTGCATGGGGGTAAAGTTTCACCCTTGAGTTGCCTCATAAGAAGCCACTGGAGGAGATGCTTTAAGCATCTGACACGGTTCCCTGGAAGAGCAGCAGAGGCAGGCGGCTGAGATGATATTTTGATGCTGTGCCTGATCCTCTCTTGAAACTCCCCTGGCTGCTTCTGAGCCTCTTGAAAGGGAAGCAGCTGCCTATGCCATGCGTCAGCCTAGGTCCAGTCCAAAGTTCTACATAAGCTAGACATTTGCAATGATCCCAAAGTATTTTGGGGTAAGATACAGATAATAACATTTATGTTAAGGCTGATGATGAGTATGGTTTGGCTCAGTGGAAGCTCCTTCTCTGGCTTCCTTGTGAACTACAGATTATTGCATTATAGGTATACGCACCAGGAAAGGCAGACAAGGTAGGAAGTCTCAGAGACACAAATGAATTAGGGTTAAATGGAGCAAACTAATTCTCGATCAGATCTACTCACCGCTAAAATGAAGAAGATAGAAAGAGACAGAATCAAAATTAGCGAGATAACAGATTGCATTTCTGGTTAGGAAGAAATCCTGCATTATGAAAGGCTGGTGGATTTAATGTTCAATTCTACCCTTATTTGTCATGCACGTTGTAAAGCATATTTCCAGTCATCACCTTCTAGTTGAATCAGGGCGGTGAGTTTTTGTTTTTCTTAGAGTACTTTATGTTTTGTAGCTTAGAGCCTTGGCAGAAGTCCATCTGCAGTAATATATGATTCACATCGTTGTGAGGCTGGGGACTGCTATTGTTGCTGTTCTGTTTATGCTCTGCTGTGTTTATGGAAGGATCAGGATTGGAGCTGTGAGGTTTTTCTCATGATCCCTAAATCCAGAAGTGTATTTGCACCATTTTTATCCCTACAAGGTTATCTACTGCTTACAACTCGCTTTCCTGAGAAATGGTCAGACAAGACATATTGGAAAGCAGCCTTCTTTTGTGTGTGCTAGTATGTAAGAAATTATATCAGACAGTAACCCTGGTTATGAACCAAAAAACCCCACTACCCTACAACAACCACCCCCCTAAAAAAAACCTAGAAGAAACTAAAGAAGCAGCACCCCCCATGCCCCCCCCCGCAAAGAAACAGCTCATTTGGAGGCTTTGCAAGACAGTTCTGGGAGTTTCAGGTAAAGATCATATATTCTTCGCATAACTGTACAAATTGAATGTGTTGGCTCAATACGTAAATTGTTTTCAACTCTCTCTTGTTGTTCAGTCTAACGGGAGTTTCAGTGGCACCTTGGTGGAGTTTCTCAAGGCATTGGTACTGGCAGATATAAGATGGCCTGTTTCAGCTGGAGGGAAGTTTCCTGGGGAAAATTTTGCCCTTAATTTCATGGCCAGCAGATCTAACAAATGATGGCTGCAAGAAAACTCTCTAACATGCCGCGAGTGGAAAGTTCTTTATACGGCATCACTGGAAATACGAAATGAGTATGAAAGCCCACCACTTCTATGCACACATCTTCCAACAGTTTCAGCAAAATCAAGGGATTTCCAGATCTTTGTCCTGAACAATAAGCAAGCACATTTTACAAAGATATGCTCAACATCCGTATAAATAACAATTGATCTTTTTGCCTTTACAAGCCATCAGCAGAAGGTGAAAACTTCTTTGCTTCCTCATTCCTACCCTTCATCTGCCCACATAGGCATAACAGCATGCATGTAAAAATGCATTAAAATTTCAGCCTTGCAATTTAAATGTCAAGTCTTCAATCTTACTCCAGTACATTTAGACCCTCTTTTGTATACAGTATGGTTGACTTCTTGCAAATCTAGTTTTCTTAAAAATGGCAGAACATCCCTCTGTGGCCCTTTCTGATAGTCCAGTTTGTTCCTCTACCCCTGCAGAACAAGAACATAATGCAGCATGCTATGCTGAGAGATCAGCCGCAGACAAGCCCTTAGGGATATTGAACAGATAGTTATATTGTCTTTGCAGAGCTGATCTGACTCCCTTTTGCCTCGCTAAAGTTTAGCAAGGGCTCACTGAAATGCTGCTGGGATTTAGCTTTACTGTGGTATAACCAGGCATGTCTGTACGGGGACATGGTGTTGCAAAGGTGTGTTTCTGACGCCCGTCTCTTTCAGTGCCCTGAAAAAAAGAAAAGGCTGCACAGAAACATATGTGTGTGTGTATATATGTAATCCACTGCACAGCTATCTAGTTGTCTAGATTATTTTTTTTTCTTCCATCCTGCATAATTTCCTCAGGTATATATCGAGAGAAGCTGTTTGCAATTTTGCTGAGTGACGATTTGGGGGGAGTTGTTGCAGAAACTGCTGAAGACCCGGAACACAGACACACCAGGCTGCACTAATGAAGTTGCAGACATAGCCTGCTCCTCTTTCTCTCTCTGTAGCGCAAACTAGTGTTTAGGATCTCACTTTCAAAGACCGAGGGCTTCGAGTGAGTCACCTAATTCCATATTTCGGCACCTAAATTACTCACCCGCAGTGGTTTTCTAAATTAAAAATTACAATTTAAAACAAAAAGCACTAACAACTGTACAATTTGTTTTTTCAGACTCATTCCATTTGAAAGTAATAGCAAGTACAATGACTTGCAAAAATCAGTTTATGTAACTCGTTAGCTTCTGAAGAATTTCCTTCCAAACAGTAATAATAAATGTACATGTGTACATTAAGAGCCTTCTTTTGGGTCAGATTTTTTTAGTGTTAGAAAAACTTATTTTTATAACTATATAAAATGTTATGGCCATTCCTAAAGAATTCATAGGTGCTTTTTTATTCCACTGCCCACAGAAAGTGGAGGGGAACTTGCCGCTAACCTCTCTTTCCAGCCAAGAGGACACAAATGTAACCCAGTATTTCTACTGAAGGATAGTGGATATTTTTACCATTCTGCCCACATCCTTTGGAGCAGCTTGTACAATCCATAGTGATCCAGGGAGAGCAATATACTTTCCCTTCCACCTTGGCAGGGCTTTACAGTATTGAAGCAGAGCCTGGAAACTGCTTTGAGACCCTTGCAGTGGAGGTGCTAAAAAGACAGAGGGAACTGCTGTGGCGTGATGATGCACAAACTTTGCTGCAGCGTGAGCCTACCTGTTACTACAAAAGCCTTTGGAGGTCAAAAGCTGTCCTAATTTGACTCTTTCTACCTGCTTTTTAATGAACAAATGCTGACACGGTCTGAATTATTCATTTATATTGAAATACAAAATCTTGAAGCACATCAGCCACTAAAGACCCTTCTTTGCAGAAGACACTCTGCATTTCCCTGGCCAGGAATGGTGCTCCCTGCGAGGCAGAGCTGGAAGGGCTCCCCATGAGCTCCCAATGCAGAATTGAAGTCTTGAATGCTCCCTGGCCACGAATTGAGCCCCTGAATGCACAGGGACTGAATATTCATTTTGTCCATTCTTCAAAAAAAATACTTACAATCTAAAGTACGAGAATAGCTCCATTCATAAGCCACTATGTGAGACAAGTCTCTGTCACCGGTGCCATATCTACATTTCTTAATAAGAAGCGAACAAAGCCGCTATATTGCCATGTATAAAAATAATGAAAAAAAAAAAAAAAAAAAGATATCCAGAGAGAGAAATTACCTTTTTGTCATAAAGTGATGTGGGTTGATTATAAGCATACGTATTATTTCTCTTTGTTGTTCCCTTCATTGTGCAGTCCAGGAGAACAAGGGAGCTGTGTGCTCCTGCTGTATGGCTGGATGATATTAGGGTTTCAACATTCGGAACAGCAGATACTTAGGGTAAAACTTTCCCCTGATTTGAGCTGAGCTATTCATCACACACGTAGCTGTCATTAATCTTACATGCAGAGCCAGGCTTCTCATATTTCAAAATCTTTGGAGAGGCAGCTTTTTAATCTATATTTGGTTCTTCTTTTTTCCCCCTCTGAGATTGATTTCTCTTTGCATATAATGCTGTAGTAGTTTCAATTTAAACAGAACCCTGAAATAAAATAGTTGAATATGAAACCTTAGCAGAGAAAAAGGAAACAATTATCTTGACATTCTTTTTATTTTGAAAGTAAAAAACTTCAATGACAGCACCACTGACTGACAAAATTGACATGTGTTTTAATTTCTGTTTCAAGCAATGGATTATCTTAATCACAACAAGAGGGCATATACTCCTGGATGGGGCCATAAATTCAATTAATCTCAGCAGTAATTCTCAAAGCAATTCATTTTCATATAATGCAGCACCTTGAAGTATCTAAATTACAGCAGCTGAAGCTGGTTAAAGATAAGAGGCAGTTGCAGAAGCTTCCCAGCAGCTCCTGGTGGCCAGTTCTACCTCCTTTCTGCCACACCAGCTCAGGCAAAAGGCAGGGCTGCTGGAGCTGATCCTCTGAACCTGGGCAGAAAAATGAAGGAAAAGGACAAGGAAAGGAAAATGTCAGGGAAAACAGAAAAAAAAGTCAGAATGGATGTGAGGGCAGCAAATGGTAGGGGGTAAGATCTAAGCTTATTCTAAAAAATTTATGAACTATCATAGCTGCAGGTTATAAAGTGTCTCTATCAAAAGTTTCTGGTGACCCAGAGCAAAATTTTTAAGTGGTTTGCATATCTCTCTGGGCTCTTGAGATAATAATATAGCTGTCTGTTCCTTATTTTGTAGGTCATTTTTACAGCTCAAAATCTAAAGCCCCTCTCTGCTAGTATTCAGAAAAGGATGTTATTGGAAGCCCAAACTCCTTGCCATTTTATGGAGCTGAATCTGGACATATAACATTATAAATTCAGCAATGTGTGTCACTATGGGAACTGTTTCTCCCGCCAGACAGCGTTGGGAATGAGCTGGGAACTGGCTGTTTAGACACTTGTGTGTGCGCGTGTCTGCCAGGCACACATGTACATAAACATGAAGATATGTAAATTTTTACTATTAGGAGTTTGCATTTCTTTGCTTCACCATTTCTTCTGATTTTGCTTTATTTAGCACAGATTATCTCTGTAAGTCTGGCAACTAGTCAATTACTGAATTCCTTTTCAAAGGAAGGAAAAGGAAGATTACTGAATTCATCAAACTAGCATAAATCACCATATCTTCCCCACCTGAGGATCTGACCCTCTAACGGTAGTTTCTTTCTTCTTTATAAAGGTAATTATTCTATTAAAATTAATAGTAAAATGAATACTGCTGTGGCTGAATTACATGAGATAAGCATGAAATACTGTGATCTGTTCTGCTATGAATTAGTAATTATAGTGTGCCCGGTGAAATTTGCATACTTTCCTCTCCTTCCCTGCTATCCAACTTGGTTTAGTTGCTAAAGCTCTCTCCAGGGTTGGAGCTGGAGATTGCTAATGGTTTACACTGGCACAGCAAAGAGGAGGTGTTTGCAGAACGTGGTACCCCTGAGTTTTAAGACGACAGAAGAAGTTACAAGATAAGCATGGATTTGTTTGGTATTTGGAATATCTGTGATTGCCTTTCTAAATACGGTTGAGGGGTTTTTGTGCTTATATAGATGAGGTGAGGAAACAAAAGAGGGGAAAAGGAAATCTGTCTCCTCTCCACCTGCTATTTCTGCGTGAAAAGTTTAGCTTCGTGATATGACTTTGAGTTCACACTGCCTGGAGCAGCAAAAGTAGTTGGTATCTCAGAGGGACAGCACTCAGGATAAGGGAGCCCCAGAACTCACGCAGGAGTTCATGGAGCTGCGATAGCTTCTGTTTTGGAAGGAGCAGCGTTCACCTGCTTGCTCTTAGGTGGTTCATGCGAAGTTTAAAGTTAACCTTGAAGAGGATAAACGATAGTAGGGCGAAAGGCAAGCTTTCCCACACACGTATGGAGAGAGATGCCTTGAGCCAGCAATAGCAATTACTTATTAACTAGAGGATGGCAGGAAAAGATAGTTTTTTCAGTGCTGTATGGACATAGGGCAGAAGTCAAGTATGGGAGCCAGGCTGGTTTCTGAGGATGAGAGAGCCTGCTCAGCACCAGCAGAGGAGTTCTGCCCTGCAGCCTGAACAGCCCTGCTGTTCCAGGGTACCTGCTCAGCTCAGCGAGGTGGGCTCTTCCTCTCAGCACAAGGTAAATACCCCTCAACCTGAGAGAAAGGGACATATGGAAGAAAACTGAGATAGGGAGAGCTATTCCCCTTTGACCCGTGGTAGCCTGAATCTGACATCCTTGTGAGTGTCCAAAGAGAGCTGTGTGTTCAACTTGGCTTCAGAGGCAGAAGGAGGAAACAACTGCTGCCCAGGCAGCCTGGGAAAGCCCCAGCTGGCTGGAATCCCATGAAGTAATTGCTTTTGTTAATAGGATTTTATTGTTATTAACCACATTAGGATGGTTGCAGACTGGTTTAGATAGCTTATGCTTGATTAAATAATGACCTGCTGTAGTGATAAATGCAGACTTGTCTCAATGAATGAAAAACTTTTACTTTCCTGAGAATAGTATGCAGCCACAATTGCTCAAAACAAAAGAAAAAAAAAAAAAAAAGAAAGAAAAAAAGACATGTTGACATGCTTAATTAATACAACGTATTTTTTTTCTTTGTATAAACCTTGATCTTGACAACCCCCAAGCTAATAGAAGGTCATCCTTTTTTTCTTATCTAGAAGTGCTAAATAGTCCGTGCAGTGCATAGCTTACCCAGATCAACATAAGCACTTCTTCACCCCTAGAAAGCAACCTCAGACAACTTGTAAAAAGTTCATATAAACTTGAGTTGCAAGGCATTATTTTTAATTCATATGGTCTATCTGTGTTTCCTAGCACCTGAACAGTCCTTCCTGCAAATTACATTCTTTTTGTGAATATAAACAGTTTATTAAAACTCCTGTATTAATTATTTAAATGAGTTTATAAATATTTGAGGAAGCCCATGCAAAAGGCACTCATAATAAATTACCATATTCTACCTTCATTGAAAGTTAAATTACAAAACTCTGAAGACTGCCTTCTGTAACAAAGACTTCGTGTCATCACAAGGTCCAGGGGAAGAGCATAATCTCTAGGTAACAAAAAAAAAAAAAAAAAAAAATCAGGACCTGGTGTTTAAAGGCAAATAACAACATTTCACTCTTAGGGTGGTTGTACTAAGCGTGACACACAATCAAATATATGACTGTTTAATTACTCATGCTCAGTGTCTTACGAGAGGAGCCATCGGTTTCCAGCCTTGACTTTGGTATCAGAGATGTGCGGAGTGAATTACTGAGCAGAAGGGGACGTATAGGTACTGAGGAGAAGCCTACAGCAAGCAAAACAAGAAATCATTCACACAGATCAATTGATTGAATGAGAAGTCAGATACTGTAAGTGGTACTGGAAAGAATATCAATCCTACAACTCTATGGCAGATCAACCTGAACAGTACAAGGGTATTTCTTATACGAGAGAACAGGCAAAAAAATAAAATTAAAAAAACGGCAGCAGCAGGATAGCAAAAACTTCTCTGGAGAAACTGTTGAAATTCTTTTCCAGATGTGAGGAAGCTTCAGCTTTGGAGTTCTTAGGTTTGCAATGTTGGTTGGTAAAGTGAAGACTCATTTTGTAGACATTCCCATCTTTTGAGTCCCAGTCTCCGTGCACATGGTCATGCCTGGCTGTCAAGGACTCTGCACATTAAAAATAGCAGATGCCAATCAGGACAGAGTACTTCTGCAGAATTCAGGTAATGATAGAAAGAGATGTCTGATGATGAACCTCTTCACCATGTGCTTCTTTCTTAACCGTCCTGTATTCAAGGGTTCTCTTCAGGCAGACGCATGGATTTCTTGAGAACTTGGTAAGGTCAGTTCATGGTCGTGCAGGATAGACTAAGAGATGCTCCTGCTGTAAATCGTCAGACTGTGAGCTCGTGATGATTGGTAAAACCAAAGACAGACTCACCTCTACGAGGAGTGACAGTTCAGATCATCACATATCCTGCCTTTACAGTTTTCCCAGCACTTGTCTGCTCACCTGCTTCTCTTGTCCAGCCATCCTCTCTCCCATTGGTAATCACTGCTAAAGCAGAAAATCAGAGATCTTACTAGCCTACGTAATGGCCAGATTTAGGAGATTCACTAGCCAATTATCTTTCCTATTTGATCTACTTTTAAGTGTTTGTGCGGGTGACTGCTTAGAAAGAAAACCCAGCTCGTTCAGCCTTGTGCTGTTTTAAAGTGCTTTAAAAAGAGAACAAAGAGTATTATAAAATTTCATCTAAAACAACTTCCTGTTTGGTCTGCTAGTAACTATAGCAATTCTCAGTACCTTTGTTTAGCTATTCATCTTTGGAGGGCTTCTGCTTGCATACATTTTGCAACTGGCAGAGCTGATCATATTCTGCAAAGCATTTAACGCTAATTCATGCTCAGATTTGTAAAAGAACTTGCACCAGGCATGCTCAGGCTCCATTTACATTCATTTTGTATGAGCATTAATGAGATCAAGTAGAACAAGGACAGATGTTTGTGAAAAATAAAATGTTAAACTCCTATTTGTAGTGATGAGAATAGAGCTTACAGCTTCATAGCTAAGAATCATCTGACCGGAGCGTGTACGAGATTCCTGGAGTATCTGGAGTCTGAGACTCACCGCTCCCTCCATCTGGTTATTATTTTTTCAAGAGCACATCTTGTGTATTACATAGGAAATAATGATCCTTGTATAAATTCAGGATTATTCACTCTAAGGACAACAGAGTAAGGTCATCATATAAATAATTTGTAGCAAAGACTTGCCTAGAAATGCAATCCAGGGACTCTTCCAAGGTAAAAAAGAAAGAAAAAAACACTGTAAATGGTAGCGAATTTTCATCTTTTAAAATAATACAACTCGGAGTTAAATTGAATGGAGGCAAAAAGACATGAGCTGTGCCAATACCAACACAGCCATGAAATTTCAAGTGCCCATTAACAGACTTCTCAGCTCTGCAAAATGTCGCAGAGTAAATAAGCATTATGAGCACTGAAGGAAAACATAATTTCAAAGAAAAGCTTGTCAGTTAAGGTCAGTTTAATATCCACTCATGAATTTCACTGTTTTTAAGTCTTGCTGATAAGCTTTTATAATTGAGTTACTTCTCTTATTCGGGCATATTGAAGCAGTAATTAAGCTGTGATATGAGACACAAAGTATCGTGTGCACAATTCATCAATTTTTGTTCAGTCTCACAGTTCTTGTTCCTATTGCACTGGCATTGTTGCACTGAAATATCTCCAAATCTATCATGTCAAGATTATGCATGATGTAATTTGTAATAGTGGCTAGGGATTTGTTTATAAAAAACAAATGTTCCTTTAATTTTTAAAACAAAATTAGACTTGTCTTACATCACAGAACAAAGAGATTTGAATGAATACAACAATTTTTATAAATCAGTAATTACCTTGTGGAGTGGCAGTTGGCTCATTTAACCTTTGAAAACAGCTTCCTCCACACAGATTTTAAACTGTGCCCTTCTGAGATAAATTTTGAGGGCTGGACTGTGGAGATTTGAGTGCTCTATAGGTGTATTATTTATACCACAGCAATCCCCAGTTCATGGAATTTGGACCATATCATCTCTTCACCGCAGAGAGAATTGCAAGTGAACTAAACTGCCTCCTAAAGACATTTGCAAGCTCTGCTTTTTGATATCACTGTGCATAAAGTGGCGCAGCACGTGCAAGTTCATAGTACCATCATTAGGACAACAAAAACTCCCTTAGTTTATCATTTCAAGTGGAATTATCCCTATGATGAGAGCACAGGGTGCCTGTCCCTAGTTTGCAGCATGAGTTTGTTGGTTTGATGGGGGTTTAACTAACACTCCACCAGCCATAAACCAGTCTGCCTTAAACACATTTCTGTAGTTGATTTGGTCTGAAAATAGCTGGTGGGTGTAGACAATGGCAAAGTGCTGCTCCCATCCTTTCCCAGAGCACCCTGGGTCATCCATGGTTACACTCATCAGGGCTTTGACTCACATCACTTTACTCTGAATACCAAATAACCACATGCCAACAGGCAATTAATGAAGGCTGTAGTTCTTCTGCATGTGTGTCGATTGGATAATAGATTTGTGTATATCTCACCGGGCTGCAGGACACAACAGGCAAAACATTTTGGGGGAAAGAAAGCATACCAAGAATCTATTATGAGACATTTGGTCAAGCACAAATGAGCTACTTGCAAAGTGTTTTAATCACCAGCCATGAACCAGTTAGGCATCTTTACTGCTACTAAGCAAGACAAAGATATGTGTTGGGGTGGGTGTTTTGGACATAAGGATGGCTGCACCAATAGGTTCTTGCACTGATGGGACTAAGGAGGTTAAGAAGGTCCGTCCAGAGCCACGTCCTGCCACCGTGACAATGCCAGCAAACAGCTGCTCACACCCTAATCCCATCTTCACATGGCAGGGTCAGGCTGTCCAAATGGCTGATACCTCAAGCAAGGTTCTCTTATAAAATTGCAAACCTAACTCACTAAAGTGAAGGCTGAAATCCATATTTAATTGCACACCTCAACGTATTGCTGAATCTGCCCCTACCACTCAATTCAGCAAGAAGCTCAGACCAGCAGTGATATTCACACCCTTCTAAGACATTAAATTCTTATAACAAGCTCAAAATTATGGAGTGTTTTGATTCAGGAATTTTCCAGCTCTGATTATTATCCTCTTTAAGGGAAAAATAGCAGATGGCTTCATGTACATCACACCTCTTAGCAGTCACTTTTTCCAAAAATTCCTTGATATCCAGATTTTAGGAGAAATATTACCCTTTTACTGCTCACACCGATCTCTGATCATTTCCTTTGCCACTTCTCCTGTCCTCACATGCTTTCTTCAGCAGCAGGTACACACTTGACAGCCCTCACTGTTACAGAGAGACACTTGGGAACCTAGCTACGTATTTCCACATTTTCTAAACTTAGGGTTTCATCTTTAGGCCTTTAAAGCACAGAGAAATTAGTATTTTTCACAGGAAAAAAAAAAAAAAACAACACACTGACAATGTAATAGCTTGCATTTAAAAAAAAAAAATTTCCCCTGGAAAAACATATGCAAAGCATAAAAAAGGGGTTTTTCCCTAACCAATAACACATAATCATATTATGTGTTATTATTTTGTACATATACAATGTAAGAATTTTCCCTATTTATTTGTTTACAGGAATCTTCTCAGTGGACTGGAAACAGCAAGAGACAAATACTACACAATTTATACCCAAGCAGCGCACCAGATCTTAATTTCATAACTGATAACTATGCAATATATTATGCATGCTTTGTTATGCCTTATAAATGCATTACAGTTATATAATTTATTCATTTTCAGTGCTCTTTCATAGAGTGCTTTGCTGCTAAGCTGCATTTCTGGCACCTCATTCAGTCAAAACTCTGTGAGACTTTCACCCTTCAGAGCCCATCTTGCAGCTTTTCCCTTCCACCTCGCTAACCTCAGCATCCTGCAGCGCAGGGGATTCACGTCTGAGCAAACGGCAACTTTTACAGACACCAGATTTGGTCCAAAGCCTGCAAAAACTAAGGAGGGTTTTTTCCTGTTTTTTCAGTAACTGTCGGATCAGACCCTAAACACGGATCATTGGTTTCTAATGCAAAAGCAGGCAATAATTGTTCCTCTTGGGTGCTCACTTCCACCATCATGAGGGACAGAGTCATAGTAATTATATCTTTGGTTCAACACAGTCATTTACCAGCAACACCGGTTGTGTGAGCAGACATCTCCACAGCACCATCAGGATCACAGCTGGTCATCATATATATATATATATATATGACTTTGACCACCGCAGGCAATGCAGGAATAGCATTGCAAGGCCACCCACAAACCTCTGTGTATCTCCCTTCTCCTCATCTCACAGCCTGGCTCTTCTCTCCCTGCATTTCAACTCATTCATTTACTTTATTAATGAATTATTATTAATGAAAAATTAACATTGGAGACATTTTTCTTCTTTGATGGCACACCAGTCCTCAACCCTGGTCTGAAATATGTGTGTGAATATTTATAAGCAGCTTCCTATTGTCCTTCCAAAAATGTATAATTATGCTGCAGTTCATTGGCATTTCATTAAATATATAACAATAAGATTAAGCTTTCACTAGGCTATCTAGAAGCAGTTCAAATAGGGTGTAAATAACACTGCTACACTGCACAAATATTTTATCAGCCTGCTCTCAGCTTTGTTCTGCAGTGAGGGACAGATTCAGTTCCAAACTTCAGCAGCAATGGGTCTCTCTAACCTACCAAAGATCAATTTTTCCCATATGGTTTGGGAGGGGATCCTCAGTCACCTGCATTCATTTCAGCTCCCTCCATGTGAACATATCATGTTTTCATTAGTCTCATTAGCACTCATTAGTGTCAGTAGGTTGCTCTCAGATGACCCACTGTCTTAGCAGCGAGGTTATGTCAAACACCAATAAACTCACACGCGTAAAATTATAAATAAAGGTGGGTGGCTCAGCACTTGCCTCAGATGCATGATGCTGTGCATGAATTCAAGAATTTCCAAGAAAAAATGCAAGGCTGTGTCCTAGCACTCCGGAAGGTCATAGAATAAACTATGCGCTTTTGGGCAGACAAGTTTATCATACATGGTTTATTTATCATTTCATGTCCTTTCTTGCTGCCACAGGTATCTGCAAAAACCTGTTTTGCTGAGGCTTGCTCTGCCTTTCACTGTAGAAATCTAGTTTCCAGATAGATAATGCAGTGGAGGTTCAGTTATAATATCAACTATGATCCATAACTTTCAGAGGAAAAAATGTCAAGCATTGGGCACATCCGAGCTTAGTGGAATGTAGAATAATTAAAAAAAGCCAACGATGCCTTTTGAGTACAGTATTAGCAAGTAAGAACCGTACAGGGGTGAGAGCCAGCTGCCAAGCACAATTTGGCTGACCTGGGACCTGCTGACATCTCCAGGAAGTAGTGCTACAAGCCATTGGTCTCCAAGCCTGACGGCTTCTGGTGGCTCCATTTTTTTGTTACCTTAAAATCTGAAACTTTGAACACATCTCACTAGTTGAACTATAGGGCCCAAGAAAAATTTTGATTGCTTTTCATTGGCTTATACTCGGTGCTGCTGACCCGACTCAGAAGATAAATATGCAAATTCTACGGTTATCGTTAAAATCTGGATGTTTTAATCTGTGTACTAGGTAACAAAACAGAGGTTTTTACCTCTGAACAGCTATATATTCTTTATAAGTACTCAGAGGACCTGAGTTCTGTCATTTTTAATGCACTCATGGAAGTGAAGATGCACATTCACTCACCATGAAGGTGCCACCCATGGTGAGTGAGAAATCGTGGTCCTAGTTCAGTTATGGATGCCCCTCAGCCATATGTCTAAGCAGCATTTGTTTCCAAAGGCCCAAAAAGAGAGACGGAAAAATGACAAAGCTGCAGCGTACGATGCTCCCAGGGTGAACAGCCTTGAGGGCTATTAATTCCTTTGCAGGTTCTAAGCTATTTTGTATTAAATCTGCCCTTTAACACACCATCTCTATTCAGCTGCAAGTCAGGAATGTGCTTAAAAACCTTCCGGCAGCACACAGACTTCGTATAATTTTAATGTTATTATCGTAGTGCCTAGGAAACCTGGTCTCAGTCTAAGACACCATTTTTCTAGTTGTACAAACGCAGAAAAAAGGTCAGTCCCAAATTGCTGCAACAGAGCGTTGAAGCTCAGCAGGTCGGTAAAGACAGAGGGGAACATACAAGGAAACAAGGCAAAAATAACTCATCCTCTTAAGTAAATAAAGTTACAAATGGAAAATTGGTTTAGCAAGAAGATGATTTACCTGTAGTAACAGAGAAAGCCAGAAGCGGAGCTGGGATTAAACAAGCCTTGGGAGTTTCTGGTTCTCAGGCCATTAGCCAACACCGTCTCTATTAGTCATATTGTTATGAGGGAAGTATACAACATGCGTATGCCATTTATTCCAATTTACCTAACAGTATGCCAACTGTTAGAAAATGGCAATGTAAGTGTTTTTTCACTAGTGAGTCTTCTCATGCTGTTGAATTAGTACCCTTTTTGCTGGTTTATGCAGACCTTAAATGGAAATTCTTCATGGATTCTTTGTCTCTAATCTGCCCTTTCATATTTTATAGGTATATTTTAGTGCAGCCCACAGGGTTGTTCAGACACATATTACACTCTTAAAAATGTCCTACTCTGGACACTGAATATATTGCAATGAAAAATCAAGAATTCTGGATGAAAAAAAAGTATAAAAACCTTCAATTCTGTCTAAAGTTTTTGCCCATGAATAAAACATTGTTCAAAAACCTGGAGAATATTGCAAAGATCAGAAAGTTCTAAAGGAAAAAAAAATTAATATGACGACCTCTTTTTAATGTTTACTACAATTAAAAATATTAAATTAATTCAGCAAGACTGGATCTGAGGCAATTAGGAGATATGAGACATCACTTGCCAGACTGATTGCACTGTGCTTGTATTTTAAACTGGAGAAATGTCAGTTTTCCCAGAGTTATGAGAGGTCTGTTATCAAAGCCTGCAAAATATTACACTGTCTGAGCATTAGATTGACGCTTCTAAAATTGAATAAGATGGAATTAAAGCAGATAGTTTGATGGACTCCCTGTAGGAAGCATCCTGCTCCTAGACGGCATTATTCAACCTGAAATCCTTTGTTTCGGATTTGTATTCTTTAACTTATCAGACTACTGCTTTACAACTCCCAGAGTAAATAGTATCTCAGCCTGTTTATGAAATACATCACCTTTCAGATGACATGTTCTTCCACTCCGGTTTTCTCTTCCTCCTAGAAAGTGTGTTCCTGCCCCCGTAATTCATTCTGCACCCCATGACATCCCAATAAAGTAAGAGTAACTACATGTCTCGTTCAATTCTCTGAGATTTTGTTTTATAAGGAATAGGTGAGCACAGGGTTACAGATTCTCCTATTCTAGTTTATATCAGGGTTTTTTTTAAAAAAAAAAAAAATTACCTGAAAGATTTTACCTACCTCTGTGCTATTCCCATTGCTGAAAGTCTCCATCAGTGCAAGAGTCTCTCACAGGGAGTTTGAACTTTCCTTTAATCTAATCCATTTAGAAAATGACTCACAATTTATTGAATAAAGTGGAGAAAATTGATATCTTTTCATTAAGCTGACAAAGTCTTTTTCACTGCTGGCATCTGTGAAATGTGTTCGCTATTTAAATTTTATTTATATCAATCTTCTCTGGTGGAAACTAGATTAAAATGGAATGCTTTATACTTACAGTAGAAACTTTCCCATCCTGCAACGAGTGCCACACTGGTATTGAAAATGAACTCTGTTTCTTATTCCTTGGAGTAGCATGATACCTGCGATCGGGAGGAAGCGCAATCTAATATCTCTACCCCTTTGTACTCTATTTCTATATAAACAAAATGTGTACACTTTATCACAAGCAAAAAGAGATAGGTGCAGTGGTTTTATAATGGCAAATGCAGAAGCAATCTTGGAACATTTTAATACATAGCATGTTCCCCCTAAACTGTTGAAAAATGCATGATGATACTTTGCTCTGTTTTCGTATTTCAGGGTCTTCCATAAATATGAATTAAGTTATATATTACTCTGTGAGTATTGTCATATTGTTAAATATAATGTCTTTATACTTATTGTCATATACAGTTTGTCATATTGTTACAGCAATTTTGTAAATACAAATGCAGAAAAGTTAAAGGAGAATTCTATCTGCAAAGAGAAAGTCTGTGCATTTTTTATACACACCGGAGCAGCAAACATGACACAAGCAAGTGCCTGTGAGTTTCTGGGCTGCGTGTGCACATTTTCTGCTGGACCGTGCTCTGCCCGTGTCTGTAAGGGGGCAGTTAGTCACTGCTTTGAATGATTGAGACGCTGCAGTTAAATGCAAGAACTTAAAGACTGAGAAATGTGAAACTTGGCAAGTTTGGGAGTTTCAACAAGCAAGGAAGTTTTAATCAAATGGATTCTGTAGTTTTTTCCAACTGTTGCTTGATTCAAGAGGAAGATGATGGAATGGATAGTGTTTCCATGTTGTTTTGATCTCAGTTTAGGTATAGATATTTGAAGGTGTTCAGTGTGTTTTTACTGTGATCCCATAATAGAATAATTTGTTACTGAAATTCAAGGGTAAAACATCCCCAGCCAGCTCTCTTCGTGCGCCAAAACTTTGTGCTCCAGATGAAGCACAAGATCAAGTCAAAAAGCAGTCACTACCCTTATGCAACCTACAAAGGTTCTCATGAACTTTGCAGGCTGAAGCCCACTGAGTTCAGTCTAAGATGGAAGTTCCCTGCAACCACCAATGACTCTGGGTTTTATGTTTGGGAACAAATTCATTTTAAAATGCAATAGAACTGTGTAAACACCAGCAAACGTAAGCTATTCTCTTGCTCTTTCCCTATATTTAATCTGATTGCCAGATCTCTTCTCTGCAGTTTATTTCTCTTTGGTACATGATTAGCAAATGCCATTTCAACCAAATGCTTTTTTGTCTGTTAATCCATGCAGACTAAATACATCAAAAGTTAAATATTTTGATCAAAAATTTTCTATAGCTTTGCAAACAAAGATTTAAAAAAACAACAGTGTGAATTGGACTGGAAAAAAAAAATCTCAAGAATTTTCTGAAGAAAGTTGCTTTTCTCCCCAGCTTCATTAGATATATGATTAGAGTTTAATATTCGTATAAAAGAGGCATTTTCTTGAAAAGAAGTCAGATATAAGCAATCCCTTAGTTACACTAGCAGGAGCTGGGGAGCAGAAAACCCAAAACAAAACACAAGCAAAGCAGGAGTAGTCAAGCCTCTTTTATATCATATCCTTTTTCTTTCCCCATGGCTGAGGGTATCTGTCTCAGTCAAATCAGCCTTGCATGAAAAAGCTCTATGCTTCGTGTACTCCCCAGACAGTGAGAACACAATGAAAACCACTCCAAAATGTTACAGGCATCTAATTCAGCATGATGTGAGCACTCACAGCCTGTGATACCTGGTGACTAACAGGAGTCTGTAATTCTCATCCCGAATTAGCAGTTTGGGTCACCGAGAAGCTCAGGTTCCTCAGGATCTGGGAGATCTTGAATGCAAGCCGCCCCGAGGAAAAGCATCTTAACTTGAGCAATTCTGTCTCTTACACGACCCCTTCAGCACATCTCGGAGTGACATAACCTAAATGTAGAGAAGCTGAATTGTATTCCCTGGGGAAGCTTCCCCCGCCCCTCCCCATGCAGGTGTACCTAATCTCAAACCCAGCAAACTCTGATTTATTTTGAAGCTTTTTCCTGCCTCTTTGAACAGAGCTGGATGTGTAAAACTTTGAAATCAAGTAGACCTCAAAGGATCCGCAGTGCCCAAGAAGGACAACTGGTCCTAAAGATTAAAAGGCTCTTAATAGAAGAGAAAACCTATAAACACAAGACTCAAAGGAAATAATTTTCATTGGGCTCTGGACGCCCCTGCCACAGCATGGTGGTGAGGACTAGACCACAGCGAGCTTTGTAGTGCTTCAGACGTACAAAGGCTTTTGCCCAATTACGTATTAGAGACAAACAGGAGCTTTTCATCTGCAAATGGCCTTAGTTTCCCCTTTTATAAAAGGAGCCTTGTCTCCAGCCCAGCTATACTGGGTAGGGACAGGTGAGGGTGCTCACTGGTGGGCCTGTGGGTGGGCTACCTTGTGATTGCAACTGCACTTTGATCACAAATCTTTAAATATATATATACACATACGCACATGCACACACATATATGTATACTAAAACCTGCACAGAATTAGATGAATCAGTCAACATTAGGGTTCTGCACCGACTTTGCATTTGATTATTTTTCAAGGTCAATGCCCAAATACTTGGGCTGTATTTAACAGCATCACTAAGCAGTTAAATCATTTTAATTGCTATGAACAGCATTGCTTCTCCCTTCTGCCTCTCAGTCTGTATTCATCTCGTACCTCCGTTTTACATTGTCAACTCCCAAGGCCAGGGCATTCAGTTTTGTGGGTTTTAGTACCTCGCACCATAGGATGCTTCTCCATGGTAATTTAATGCTACAGCACTGCTACTAGTAAATAATTATGATCATGGCTTTTGAATCCATATCACAGGATTCTCCTCACGTATCCTGAGGATGCTGTGTTCTGATGATTGCTGTGAAGGCCAGTATTTAGCAGGATATGGTTTTTCAGTTTGCCCGCTGCACAATCTATTATTAGAGCACAGATTCAGCCCTCGTGTGCCTTTTCATGCATAGCAAAGAGAGATATTTCTTTTCTCCACTGTTAGCAGCATTAATGATACCCTTCTGAAAATGATGTGTGAATAGCATCACTAAACTGCCTTGCAAGTGCAGGTGTAAAGGGGATTTTTTGTGTGTTTGTATATATGGAAAAATTATATATTATATGGTAAAAATGAGGTATAAGCTGTGAGAAGAAATAGGAGAGACAACACAGAGAGCTAGATGATCATTGTAGATCCCTTCCAGCTGAACTATCCTGTCCTATCCTATCCTATCCTACCCTATCCTAAGCTTAGTTTACTTGCTCCAGCTTACTCAACTCTTCTTCCAGACCAAAGGAGCTTTCAAACCCAAGGTGTTTCTCCCTGTGTGTCAAGTAAACTCAGCGGGTGAAGACTATATCCCTGTTGGGACAGTTACTCAGCAATCTCCTGGTAAAATCCCATACCAAGTGAAGGCGTATTTTAGAGATACTCACTTGGACTTCTGAATTGCAGCAGCTTCTCATTAGAGTCAATTAGCTGGCCCAGAAATATTGCTTCTCATTCTGGTTTATTTTTCACTATGGTGGGCTACAGTTGGATGCATGGCCCACAAAATATCTTGACCATATGCCATTCAGATCAACCATGTACCTCAACAAGCGGCAGAGGCTGATTTGTCCACCTTGTCTGAGGAACAAAGATCTCACCTTTCCAAAGGACGTCTTAGTTGCAAAGACGTGCAGTTCAAACATTACTGAAAGTGCTGGTGTCCCTCTTTTGTGCCTTGTTGGGTCTCTTTCTTCTACAGTCACCTGCCCCATGTGCCACGTAGAGCCTCCTCTTGCGTGATGAAATGGACTAGTCATGCACACTTTTTAGTCTAGGAGTATCTCTGGGTTTGGTGCATTTATTTTTCAGTGTGGGTTGTTCATACTCTAATAGAGAAAAAGGGACTTGTAACTTCATCTGTGTATCTGTGAATTAAGGGAATGGATGTTAGTAGCGGCTGCAAAGACATCTTTGGGTGTTTCCTTAGGACTCTGTGAGTATACACAGATTACAACTAGATAAAAAATAAATCAAGACTTTAATTATAAACTCTGAAATGTTGCATACGCAACAGGGCATTTTCCAGAGCGGAATGGTGTGATAGAAAGGTAGTCTGCTGCTTCAAAGGTATTTTATAGGCTTGAAGCAGCTACGTGGGGAGATACAAAAGGGTTAAGCATCTCTCTTGGAGCCAGTGCACAAGAAGCTTTGACAGGTAGCCTTCATGAGTGCAACCATGAAATTAATTCTTGCCAGGGAAAACAAACCACAGAGAGAGCCACTCATGCACCAAATAGTCACAGTTTGCAAGGTTAGCTAAAGTTTATCAAAATCCCCAGACAAAAAATGTCATTAAGATACAGTTAAGGTTACAGACAGATACCAATTCCCAGGCAAGAAACTTCATTAAGGTACACTCAAGGTTGTAAACATATGTGCCAATTAAATTCAAACAACAAGATCCAAACTCTGTCATTATTTACAACGTTAAATATTTGGAAATTAAAAGTTACTGCTAGAGATAATATGGTTTCTATAAAATTCGTAATCATATTTCAACAAACTGAACTTCTGCTGCTGTTCAGTATTACCTTACCTTCTATTTCTAGTCGTGACACTCCCTGCCATGGGATACTGTGAAAGCTAAAAGTCTACATGGGTTAAAAAAATTCTGCACAGATTTGTGGAAGAAAAAGGCAACTGTAGGTACTGAAAGCAAAGAAGACACCATTTATTCTGGAACTACGATTCCTGAAGACCTGGAAAATATTCTGGGGAAAATGTCTTTTGACTTGCCTTGTTCTTATATATGTCCATAATGATCAGATTGGCCACTCGCAGAGACGGGCTGTTGGGGTGGATGGTCCTTTGGTCTGAAGCAGCATTGCTGCCATCACAGCATTCCCTGCAGTCACACCATGATAGCAGACCAGATCTTGTGTATAAGGAAGCTATGGCAAGCAGGATATTCTCTAATATCCTATTAGAGAATATAGGGTGCAAACCAAGTAATTAAATGTGAAATCCTTGCAACTACATTTCAATTGAAGGGTTTAAAAGGGACACTGCCTCTTAAATGCAGTGCTAGACCCTTAAGATATCATTTAATTAGTTTTTTCATTATAACATAGTTGTGAACATTGTCTTTTCTCTTTTAGCTTCAATAGTGATTGGGAAATGGTGGTGTGAGATGGAGCCCTGCCTAGAAGGAGAGGAATGTAAGACATTGCCTGATAATTCTGGATGGATGTGTGCGACTGGCAATAAAATCAAGACCACCAGAGTAAGTCATCTTTCTGTCTATCCCTAAGAGGTCTTAATAGGAAAGGGAGTCACTAATAATTACTCACTCATATCTTTTCCATCATCATGTCTGCTGTAAAAGTCTTAAAGATCACTGCATACCTCCTCAGCCACCCAGTGCTTCTGGTTGGATGAAATTTAGCGAAAATTTGCATGGATTCAGGCTGGTCAGCTGAGTCCAGGCTCAATAACCAGCAGCTTGGAGCTGTTAAATCACCAGCTCACTTTCTTACAGACATTGTCACTTCAGAATAAAAGCTAGTGCACAGCCCTGAGTCCCTTTCTGGTGGCTAAAGAGAAGAACATTAGATGGAAGAGATCTGCTGGCTCCTATTTCCATTCCTTGGCTGTTCCAGGCCACATCTGTATTAGCAGCTGTACAGGTGCTTTGTAGCATGAAACGGTGCTGAGGACTGAAATTCGTATTTCAGGTCTTACTTCAGAGCAGCTCTAGACCCATGCACCCATTAGCGACATACTCTTGAGATTCTGAAGATTCAGGTACCACAGGCCAACAGGTGATGACAATTTTCACCATGCATTGCTAGGAAAATGCGGAGATCCGGCTGCAAAGAGAGTGAGCGTGAATGAGCTGGCTAAACTTCTCCTACTAGGAGATTACCTTTGGAGAAAAAAGTGTTTTTCAGAAGTAGAGTCTAGCTTTTCTTTGGCATTGTGCAATTTTTTCATGACCGTTTTCTTGAAACTGTCACCTATACATCTATTCAACAATTTTAAATTAAATTATTTTCATGCCACAATTGAATATTTTATCCAAGAAAATTACATGGTTGTCAAGTCAAGATATTTTTTATAAATGGATAAATTTTGTTTTTCAGTGAAGTGGAAAATAACTTTTGAAACCTGCTAAATGAAAAAATAAAGCAAATTTTCAAGATTTTTTTCAATGTTTATTAAGAATTTCTACATCCTCATACCCAGCTACTAATTCACAGGAACGTGAAGCTTAGTGTCATGATTTCCTGACTTCTTCCTTTTTCTACAATCCTAAATCTGGTCATTTTCTATGTCTTCTAGGCCTTTTGTTGTAGGAGGAGATTTTACCCCAACTGATCCCCATGCCTTCTAAATTCCTTTCTTTCCCTCCATACGACTTACCCCAGGATGAATTATTTGTATTGCATCTCTAGTTTCTTGAACGGTGCCTTCTGGCATGGCTAATCTCAGCACCACATTAAATTACCAGGATACATATTAAGATAGGAGGTTTTATTTGTGGAAGGCAGTAAGTGGCCCCTGAAAACAGGATGCATATTACCTCTTTGCCATCTCCTAGAGCAAAGGAGAAAGCATGGAGGAAACTCTTATTCCTTGGCACAATTTCTTCCTGGAGTGTCGTTGCTGCAAACCTCTCTGTGCTTACAACTGAAACACCACCGGAAGATTGTGCCCTACTGAATGGGCCTCACAGTGCAATCAAAAAAAAAAGAATAAAAGCTACTACATGTCCTTTTCAGTGAGGCAACATTTTTCTATCACTGAATTAGGGATTTAAAATGGAAGAAAGTGATATTAAGGAAGCAATAAGCAATGTGAAAAAGAATGTTATACTTTTGTTAAATTACAATAATTCGGTACTTCTGCAGTCTGTCTGCAAATTATTTAATTTAGGAATTGCATTTGCTTTTTTCTGTGAAAGTGTCCTGCTCTTAGCTCCCCCAACCCTCATCATATAAACTAGTTTTAGGCGATAGCCTGCATCTAGAAGTGATTGCTAGAAATTTAGCAGCTTCATTAATATGCAGACGTATGGTCCAATCTATTCAGTATGCATCATTGTATTTCATTTAAATTAAATACTTACAGAGTGAGTGCTCATAACTGAAAAAATATTTCTTCATTTACCCACAGGAGTTATTTTAATTAGCTTGTGAGGGGAGTACCTTATGGTGCTGCTTCCAGTAGAATTTTGCTTTGTTGCTTTAAAATATCATTACAGAACAAAATTGACAAAGGCAACACGACATGATGTGCTTAGCAACTGTCTCTTGCATTTCCTAAGCAAAAATTCTACTTCATAATCCCTGAAACTTTGCTTGAATCCGTACTGCTGCATCACGTTGAGCAACATAAATATAAAATAATAGAAACTCTCAGATCCTGAAACAGGCATTTTTTTTCTTTGTTTTGTCATTGCAGATGGCATCAGAGAAAGAGATTACACTATAATCTGTACTGACCCCAGTCCAGGCTGCAAGATTGGGCCATGTGTGTCTAATTTAAGTAGTTAAGGAAGTTAAGAAAGCAGAAGAACCAAGACAAATCAGTCAACATCCTAGATATTTCTGTGGTGATTAGCCAAAAAGCTAGAGCAAATCACCATGGGCTGTAAACTGTAAACTGTTTTAATGAAGGCTTTTCCTTACACTAAATACATTTACTTTAGGCAGCCGCTGTCCTGACAAGGAAAATATTCACATTTATGACTCGCAGGATTAAAATACCTATTAGCATATTCTTCAAGGCCCACAGTAAATCACATATAAGCATATGTGTATGTCTATATATATATACGAATACTTGTATATACACTATATATAATTTTACAGTGTAGTGTATTACTTCATGGTTGGTTCTCAGATGTGATTAATACTGATTAGTGTCAGAAGAAGGTGGACAACAGATCCAGTGAAAGCTTTGCCAACACATCCTCCATTCCTTCCTTTTCATTCATTTATTCCCGTGTTTAGTCCTCTAGCATAGCTCACTAATTAAGTTGTTAGAGCCAAAGATATAAAGCTCATGGCCTCTGTAAATCGATTTGTTTTCTATTGATGGTCAGAGCAGGTGACAAACACTGGAAAGAAATCATTTTGTAATTCAATTTTTGGAGCAGTTTCAATGCTTTTTTAAATCCCTATTCACTCCTTCCTTTTTTTTTTTTTTTTCAAGAACATAAGTTTCAATGCTTTCCTTAAAAATGTGGGCCTCTAGGATTTGTACTAGGAGCTGGCTGGAGATCCCATCACTATATTTCAGCAGAGCAAGCGGCACCAGGGAAAATGCAAGAGCACGGTCTCGGGCTGGATGCCGGGAGATGGTGCCCACAAGGGAACATAAAAGCCTGTAAGAACAAGAGCCGCTGAAAAACATGAAAACATGGCTCCTCATGCATCCTGTGTTTTGCCACTTCCCATCTGAGCGAGGGAGTCACTCACAAGCTCTTGACACTGGATTGGTGTCTACACACGACTTTCTGTGGGTGCTTTGCAGGGCCCTCAAGGAGTGCAGTGCTCCCCCTGAGGGCTCTCTGCCTGGGCTCACATGCACCCTGCACTGGAAAAAGACCCCTTTTTATGTAATCCACACTAATAAGACCTGGTGTTCATGTACTAGCCCTCTGAATACTTCAACAAGATGTTTTTCTGCTAATACTCTGGAGGGTGGAAATTAAAGTGATGAGCACTTGGGGACTGGCAGAGCAGCTCAGCTTGGAGCATCTCTCCAGCTTTACAGCTTGCACCCTCCATGACAGCCCACCCACCCCCCATTTTCCAGGGAAAATGCAAGAGTAACACTTGGTTTACCCTACATTTTGCCATCAGAGAAATGCAGGCCATTTTACGGTGCATCAAGGGACCTGAGCATCACATTTCTTAGCAGGCACTGCTCGTCTCCTGCGGCAGCAAAGAGCACCTGAGGTGCCCATGGCCTCTTGGCACCGTGGTCCCTTGTCATTCCCCACTCCTAGACCAGCTGCACAGACTCGTGAGGCAGTGTACAAACAAGAGAGGGATGTATTCATCCCCAAGAGAGAAAACCCAGCAGGGTCACTTGTCAGTGGCAAACCAGGAGAGCAAAGAAATGGTAAATGAACCCAGAGTTTTATTTTCTTTTTTTAAGATGTCCAACTAGGTTAATATGTCAGATGATTTCCAGATTAAGTTTTTCTTTGGAGCAGTGAAGAAACCCCTCTATTTTTGTGATAACAGTTTCTGCAATTAAGAGGTCAGTTCAAAGCAGTAGAGCACAAGATAGTAAATATCTCTTGCTATAAGACTTACTGCTGCATTTCATCATATCACCTAGTGCTAAGCTAATAATTTTTAGCCCTGATTTAATGCCTGAGCCTGCTCATATTCAAGTCAATTTGAGTTTCATTGCTGATCTAGTCATCTAGCAAAGGTCTGGACCCCTTGTGCCATTGATCTGTGTATGTCAGAGTGGGAAAGAAACAAAAGCCTTACCTCGAGAGCTATTTTTGCTTCTGGTCAGTCATTCTTATTCCAGCATCCTAAAAAAAAAAACCTCTGGGCGGTGGGGTTTCCTCTTCAAGCTGTTAGTGCGCTCACTCAGATCAATTGTGGTGTTAGTCATAAAGAGTGATGGTTTTACGGTCTGTTGCAGGCCGTGTTATCTCACCCAAGGTGAGTAGATGAAGCCGGTCAGGGTTTCCAGTCTATTTTATAGCCAGTCACTCCTATCCTGCCCCTCTTGGGTAAGTGGGTTGGTAGGGGTCCAAATGAACCTGAAAGGTAGGTCCATCGGCATGTCCTTGTCTAGCAGAAGCTACTAGACTCTGAGAAGGGGAGGGTGGAAGGCTGGGGTGAGCATGGCATGTCATGGCATGGATGTCCTGGCATCTCAGGTGATGGATGCACATCCAGAGTCTCCCAAGGTACAGGCAGGAGCTCACTCAGGGTCTGCCCTGAGCATAACCCTAGATCCCTGCAGCCCCGAGAGAAAAGAACCCCCCCAAAATATTGTGATTTAAACGCAGCTATATCATGAGCAGGGGCAAAGTGCCACAAAACCTAGTTCTGTCCTTCCTCTCATCACATATTTTATATAACTGACTCTTCCGCACTTTCTTACTGCAGATCCACCCGAGGACCTAACAGAGCGCCGTCTGCACGGAGACAGTGAAAGCCCTGCTGATTTATGAGGACAAAGTATTGAAAGTTTAAAACCATCTCAGCATTTACAAGCCAAATGGATTTCTTATTTGCACTTTGACTGTTTACCAGATAACAACAGTGGCTTTACTGTGTGAAAGAAGGTATTCGGTGGAAATAATGCCCCTGATTTTTGACAGCTGAAAATAAAAATGAAGAAAATGGTTGCTTTGGTAAAGTTCCCAAGATTGCGAAGTACAAACAACAGTATAAGTTTGGATCTACAATTTACTTTATACCAGTTAAAGTATATATATATATAGAAATATATATATATTAATATATGATATTTTGAAATAAAAGCCTCACTCTTCAAGAAATTGAATAGTACCACACTTTGCTGCAGCTGCTGTAAATTTTTTTTTTTCTTTTTTGTAATGGTCTGGAAGATCCCTACCTGTTTCAGAGAGAAATGTGGCAGTGAAGAGGCAAAGCAAACCTGCTGCGGTACAAGGACGCCTAAGAGCTACACGAATCCTACCGATGCGGCATCCGGAGCTTCCTGTTCCCTTCGGCAGAATTTCGAGGGCATTTGTTGTTCCACTTTGTGTTCTGGAGGCTTTTCCCCTTGTGCAATACTAGCATGCTGGCTTTGCTTCATTAACCATACTTGATTGATATATAACAATGATAATTCTATCCTCTTCCAAGAAAATATTTTTAGAGCTGCTAGATATTCCATGAAGAAGAGATGGACAAGTACTGAGTGAAGTACAGTATGTATTAAAAGTTTATTTGGCAGAGTTTGGTAGACTGTGAGCTCCCTTCTTATTAAAGATGTACTGTACATACAATGTCTTCAGACTTTGTATAGCTCATAGAGACTACAGTAAAAACCCAGTTACCAACTCCAAAGCTTTGCGTTGTTGGCTCGCTAATTCTTTGAAACAACAGCAAAGCTATTTCTTTCCAGAGCAACGCGCGAGAGGGCTTTTACATACGGTTTGGTTTTTTTTACGAGCCCATTTACAATTGGTGAACAAGTATTTCAGCTTAAGCCAATGCCTCCATGGGCAGCTCGAATGCTCAGGCCCACCCGCACGCAAGGGGCTGCCTGGCCACGTTCTCCTATCCCACAGCACACACGGGAGAACAACCTAAATTTAAGCTTCCCCATGGCAGGCCATGCTAATTCTCATTGAGAATTCTCATTTGCCACCAGCTAAAAGCATACGCGTGGGCAATTCCATGGCACAGCAAAGGCACAACAGTTTGTGGTAAGCAAACTGTGTCCGAGACCTGCTTTAGTTTCAGGAATAATTTCTTTCAGTTTAATTTTAATCTGTTTCTTACTGAGGTGAATTCAGCTGAGTTGAGATGCTCTCCAGCAAGGATGCGTCCACAGAGACACTGATCTACCCACTGCCAGCAGTTTGACCTCACACTTGTAGCTAAGCTGTTGCTGTTCACCATGCAGCCTGGTCCTTGCGTTGCTGAAGAAAGATCAAATCTGAGGGCTGAAATCTGCAAGCCTAGTTCACATTCCCAGGCACTTTTGTGAGCAGTCCAATTAATTTCAGGGGGTTTATTCGGGTGGAAAATTATCTTGCTGGCACGCATAAGTCTGCGCAATCTACCCTTCGGTACACCTAATGCTACCAAATCAAAGAGGAATAGGGAATTGTAAAACTTGTTCTATCCAGTCCAGCTTCATTTCTTTAATATTTCCAATTTCCTTTCAGCCTGCTTACCTGTCTCTCACAGGACCCCTTTGGCCATGCTCGTCACTTTTAATTCAATGCAGAGGAAGTGCTGTACTTCCTGACCTAGGATTGGTCAGAATCCTCCCACTAACTTTCTTTCTCCTCCAGGGCAACCACTTCAATCCCTGATGCTTCAAGAGGCAGAAATTTGTCACTGTAATTACACTGTGTATTAAAGCAGCTATATGACGTGTCACGCCATGCTCCATGCCGGCTTTCCCTGCTGGTCCTTGGCTGATGCTCGCAGTGGAAATGGATATGCTGTTTCCAAGTACTTCTATTATTGCCCCTTCAAAAAGACATGAGAGTGAAAAGTGTCCAGGGAATAAACTTGTTTTTCTTCTGTGCACAGAAAGACTAAATAAGAGCGTGAGCCTCACCACCAGCTGTAGGTCCTGCAGATGGAGACCAGCCTCACTAGTGGCCCAGGCCGTGTATTTTCTGGCCACAGCCACCTGCCTAAACCACAGAAGATACCTGGACCCCAGACTATGTTTTAGATGTGGTCTGTCATGGCCATGTGTCCCTAGTTCTGTCATCTCAATTCAGAGAGGACCACTGCCTGCCAGGTTACCTACAGGTAGGTGTGAGCCCAAAATGAGACCATCAGACCAGCTCCAGGCTCACCTGCCACAAGTAAGGAGAAACACCTCCAAAATAAATCCTTAGCATTTCTCAGTTTTACTAGAACAGCACTTTGAAAACCCCAGGACCCTCTAGAGCCCTTGGTGCACTAAGAGATAGACCCTGCCACCAGGAGATAAGTTGTTTAAAAGCCAGGACATGTTATCATCCCTTGAACAGTGGGAACCGAGGCACACAAAGCTAAATGGCCACTCAAAATCACATTGGAGGTCTATGGAAAATTGAGCAGAAATTGAACTTTTGTGTCCTCATTCCCAGTCTACTGATACTCTGTAAAATGATCCACACGCAGCAAACTTTGCCAAAGCCCGAGGTATCACCATTGCAAGGTATCTACCCCATAGCGGTGCATCTGGCATGGCCCAGACTGTGAGCAGACAACAATGCTAATGCCTGTGTCTATGAAATATGCCTGTTGAGACTGGGAAATATTAGACTTGCTAAAATATAAGGAGGAAATGTTGTCATTATCACAGCAAAGTTTCTTAGAGATGTTTATGAATTTTTCTTTGCCAGTAGGCAGCCTCAAATATCACCACACCAAATTCAGTAAACATCTGCGTCTCTTTGAAGTTGCTGCAAAAATCTGTTCATGAAGTGCGGCACTGAGAAATTGCTGTTTTAATTAAAATGTTTTAGAAGGGAATTAAGGCCTTGGCAAAAATAATGACTAATAAAACGTGAAGTCAAATTAAGAGCCGGATGCAGCTAACCTTCATTGTTTCGGTGAACCAAATTGAAAACAATAATAAAAAAATTCAACCAGCCTGGAGTCACGATGATCATGTATGTCAGTGATACGCTCAGTAACACAGCGTGTAGCGGGAAGATGTCAGAGCTGCTTACCTTGGCTAGTGGAACCCCAGTGCATTGCAGTGGTGGAGTGAATGGGCCCCACATCCTCATGAGAAAGTGAGAGTCACGCCGTTCTCTGCACACTGTTGAAAGGTGTTTGCATCATCAGAAGAGAAAGTTAAAGTTCCTGCTTTCTGGCAAAAGTCTAGACAGAGACATGTCAGGGAAGAAAAGAAAAATATTTGTAAATGCATCAAAGATAAACTTAGATTTGTCAGTGTTTCTTCTTCAGATGTGTGAAACCAAGTTATGTAAATCTAAAATGTACAAGTTGGAAAAAATACTGAAAAAAAAAAAGAAAAAAGTAGCTACCATCTGCCTATTGATTCAGAAAATCTAGATTATGTGCTTCTGTCCAAAAATCTCTGGTAATAAAAAGCTTAGTGTGGTATGACTTGATATTGCTTTGAATATGCTATGCGCTATAATTGAAGAAAGAAGACCCATGGAGAAAGCCCACTGCTGTGACCAACAGTGATGAACGGCGTGATGTGCACCCAAACCTGGCACTACGCAGAGGAAGGCCCATGAAAAATTACTGAAGGTGATACAGTTTGTGATGAGTGATGCTTTTATCAGACCTATTGATCGACCATTAACAGCGTTTGCAGATACTTTCAGTGGTGTATTGCGTGTATATTTTCCTATTACGAAATGATTAGTTATGTTTCTAACTCTCTTCATTTGCCACTTTTCTGTTTCACTGTATGGTCCAAATATAATTACAGATGACAGAGAGGTTGTAGCGATAAATATACCTTGGCTTGGAAAGGACATCCGCTTCATCTGAAGATGGCAGTCTCTGTTTCTTCTTGAGTGGCAGGATGAGTATAGTGGCCTAAAATGAACGTCTCTTGTATCAATAGCTCAGTCACATCCCAGTAAGCAGGGTTTGGAGCTTGCCTGACAAAGAAATGGGTCATGCTTCTTTGCTTGGTATTCTATTTTTTTTGTCAGAGAAAAATAGAAATGCATTCCACAAATAATCTTTCAGGTAGACAGAAGGAGATGTGTGTACAGGGCAGTAGGTTTAAGGCTGTCAACACTTTTTCTAGTTCACCGGTTTGAATTCAGATCATAGGCCTGACACATATTTATGGTTCCTTCTCTGAAATGCTCCCACAGTCAAAACACTTAACTTCACAAATATTTATACTTTATAAAACTATGCTGCTCTGAGGAAAAGAAACTGAATCCTCTGCTTTGCAGGTAGGAAACAAAGACTCATAAGATTTGAGACCTGTGCAAGGTTATGCCAAAAAACTTCAGCCGAGCCAGTAGTAGAACTGAGGACTCCTGGATTTTAGGTCATCAGTGCAGATGGTTCATCTATGGTTCACATCAGTGAAATTTCACTGACAGGAGACTCTGGCTTTTAGCTCAGCTCACAGAGAGCAGAATTAGGGTGTCTGCAGTCAAGTGTGGACAATCACTCCCTTCAGCTGGGATTTGCAAACCACTGATGCATGGAAGACCACCACTGGACCTACTCCAACATCTTCTGCTTCCACAGGGACACAGTCCTGCCCTAGTTTGGTTTCATGACTCTTGAGCATAAGCTGCTTCGAGCCTTTCAGTTCCAAGCAGAGATGAGAAAAGGCACAGAAGTGGCAGTGCTTAACCCTGATGGGCTGAGAAATAGATGTAGCCAATGGTCCTTCTTTGGGAGGTCACGATTTCTCAGAGTTGCCCATCTGATAGAAAGATTTTCAGTTAAAAGTTAACTTTGACCAGAGAAAGCACACAATACCTGACAGCAGAAAGTGCCTGAACCAGCCAACAAGAAGCACAAATAACTTTTTCTCAACTGAAAAAAAAATGAGCACCACTGCCAGGGGAAAGTGGTGGGGAAAAAAAAAAAATTTTGTTTTTGACAGATGTTCATCTGTGGGCACACTTGGCAGATCTTTGATAAAACCTTTTGCTGTTGCTTGATAAGTACCTCTAATTCCTGAGCACGGCTCAAAAAAGTGCAGAGATCTTTCCCACATGACAGGGCTGGGTATGACATCTTTTCATCCAGCACTCACGGTCAGATTATTTTGTTTTGCCACCACGTGGCAAAACAGTCAATTTTGTATACCCAGAAACAATATACGTGTTGGAGCATCAGGTTACCGACCCGCTTCCTGTTATTTCTCATCTGCTTTCTTTGTCAGATGACTGTCCTTGATTCAGTTAGAAAGGAGGGCTAGAGGCCCACCTAGATTTGAAGCAAACTACCCATAACCTAAAATATTGCTCAGGTGAATATGCAATTTCTTCCTCCCACCTGCCATTCCTCTTCATTTCCTATTTCATTCCATTTTCATTTCATCCCATCCCCTCTCTCTCACACCACTTAATTATTTTCATCCATCTCTATTAGTCCTTTATCAGCACTACTGCCCCACAGACTAAAGAAAAGCAGCTGTGCTGTCAAGACCCAATTCAGGGAGCTGTTCCCCCCAACAGCAGTGATTTATGTGATCTTCTTTCTTTCTCTTTTTCCTCTGTACTTTGGAAGACGAGATCCTGACCTCGCCACAGCTGCTGTGCTGGCAGCTCCCCGTATTTGCACTGCCCACACCAGCAGTCCCCAGCTCAGGGCCACAGGGTCCATCTCAGTTGTGCCCCAGCGTACAAAGCAGATGCTACTGGTACTTGATTTGCAGCAGAGAAGTTAATTGTCAGCTCCTCACCTTCACTGAACCTGTCCTGTTTGTTTTTTCTCCTACAGGCTCATATACCTTAACCAGAACTGAGAACTCAGCACACTGACTACTGAGGGTTTGCCATTAGTTTATGACTCTGCAAGAGGACAATTTATCACTATTGATTTGATCAGACTTTTCTCAGACTTGAAACAGAGACTGAAGAACAGGCCAACTTGCTGTTAAATGCACGATATGGGTTCTAAGCACAGACATGTTAGTTTTTTTCTGGGCTCTTTCTTTTTCCTGGTGCTCTTCCAGTTACATTTTCTTTCTGAAAGACACTGCTATCTAGACTTTCGGAGCCTACATGGTATCATCTCGTGTAAAGTGGTTCTGAGTTTTTAAAAATCTGGCACCCAGTCCCTAAAGCCCTACTAGCATCTCACAGACACTGATGTAAAGCAGAGAAGCAGTTGGGCTGAAGACAATGGTATCTGTCTCTTTCCTCTGCTTAACCAAAAAAAAAAATCTTCCCTGAAAGTATCTTTGAAACAAAACATCAACATTAAAAGAATTCTGCAATGTGAAGAACCTTAATACTGAATTAATGCTGAAGATCAGCTAAAAATCCTAAAATACAAAATGCACTTGGCTCTGGAATTCAAACCCTTAGTCAAATCTTCCACTAGCTTTGCTTCAGGAATAGTAACTGATGGGTCGAATTAAGACCCATTTAAGTCTTAGTAATGAACAGCAGCAGGGAAGAAGACCTATGACAAGGGCATCACTGCCTCTCTGTGCTACCTCCAGGCCCTCTCCAGCTTTTCTTCTGCCAATGGCAAGTTTAGCATTTAGCACTGAGTCCCTGCTACCAAAGGGGCTGCACTGGATCCACTGTAAGCAGAGTTTGGTGGCGTATATGTTCAAAGCTGCTGTCCTGGTTTGAGGACCAGCCAGTCCGGCCCAAACCACGACAGCTGCTCAAGAGGAAAGATCAGGCTATGATGGTTTTCCTTAAGCAGCTTGGCTACTTTCCCCCATTCAGTTTGGCCACTAGCCTCTCAAAGACATATAAGCTGAGTAGAAACTGCTAGAGCAACAAAGAAGTGTCACAGTCTGGATGTGTACCTTCAAGAGGCAGCTTCAATGAATGCTTCATTTTCTTCTGGCCTTGACTTCTGAGAACCGATTGGCTCAAAACAGCACAAACAATGATTAGATGGGAAAAAAAAAAAAAAGGAGGAAAATCACAGCAGCCCTAGTTGGTGTGCCCTTGAGCTGCTTTCTCCTGAGCTGCCGTAGGAGAAAGGCAAGACTCGGAAAGTGAAGAACCGGGAAGAATTCTGTCACACAAAGCCCTAAAACTGTTACAAGCCTACAGTGGCCTTTTCTGCCCAGCTGTGCTGAGATGTGATTATTATAAGAATATCATGTTCGCTGTTAGTTTTTCTACTCTCTCAGCACCTGCTTTCTGAATATTATTATAGCCTATCTCCTTTTCAGGCCATCTCCACCCTGCCTTTGTCCTCGGCAGAGAAAATTATATTCTGCTTACACAAAAGCCTATTCTTTTACTCGACATACAAAACAAGACAGATGATAAGAGCCCGTTGGTCTTATTCAGCAAAGCTAATCTCATCACTTGCTTCACCGGAGGATTATAAACAGTATTCCATCCTATCCCCATAATCGAAACGCTATTTTTATATCCTATCTTTTTTTTTTAATGATGTCAGACAACTTTTATTTGTTTACAGCTCTAGCTCTTGTAACCTGCTTCTAATTCTCTGATTTGAGGAGCATGAAATGGAGATTTCAAAATGGTGGGCCCAATCTTACCATTTTTCCCCGTAGATGTTGTGTCCATATAATCTGCGACTTCCACCTTGCAATGCTCTTTCCAGCAGCACCTTGTTACAGTCAACATCATCCCTGGGCAGTAGAAACCAAAACCAACTGTGAATTAATAGTCCAGGCATTGACATATTGTGCAAATTAAAATACATGTTAGAGGGTTTAATATTTAATGCTAGTTTTATCCTTCAGTCACTGACCTCAATGGAGGGTACAGTAAAATTTCACCAATGCCCAGCAGGGTTAGGGGAAAGACAGGCACAAGAGCAAAATAAGCAAGTGTTACCTACCCACACAGATTTACCTGCTGCCTAGAAAGAGTCTGCAGACTGAAGTTTCTGAGTTCGCCCCAGAGGACTAAATAGTAAGGCTTGACACCCATCTTCTGCCAAAGTACTTCAGTTTTCCTCATAAGTGGATTTGACCCACAGTATTTGCTGGTTCATAATATTGCTTTGCAGCCCAACTGCTGAGTTAAAGATGTCCTTTTTTTCTCCCCAATGGTTATTCATATTGTGGCTTTTGGAACTGCTTGTTACATATGAGCTATGAGATCTTGGAGTTAAAGACGGCCCTCAAAAGTTCTTAAATGTGCTACAGTGGGTTTTCTCAACAACATCTTGACTGTGCATCTAGCAGCAACATACAAAAAATACTAATGATGGGATCACAATACATCCTTTTCTCCACCACGGAATAAAGCTGTGGAGGAAAATAAGGATGACAGGCTTTCTTATAGTCAGTGCTGTTCAGGATCTGGGTGCAAAATAAAGATCAGCCCAAAATTTTGAAAAAATGGTTTCACACATAGTTATCATCGATTTCTAGTCCATGTGCTCCTCCCTTAATGTATTCCACATATCTACCTGGAGACTACACAAACTCCACCCTGAAGCACCTCCTGTTGCAATAACTTTCAAAGCCTTGATACTTGCAAAGGTGCTCCAAAAGTCACCCACATCACATGAAGTGAGTGTAGACCTGGTCACTGTGTTGCTGCCTTGTTTCCCTTCCAACTGCTTCCAGCAGAATTTGACCAGAATAGCTATGAGAGAGTTGTTCTCCACAAATTGCTGTGAAACATGAAAGTCATCTTATGCCTGAATAATTGAGGCACTTGTCTCTACCAACAGCCAGTTGCTTTCTGTAGTCCTCATTAACCCACAGCAGCCCTATTTAAACTGATCTAATTAGTCCCTTGCAATCAAAGGCAGTGGTTTGGGTAGAAGAATTGAAAAATGGGAGTTCACAACTGGTAAAGTTCTTGATCAGGATTATTATTATTTTTTCAAATCAAACCCAAAGTTTGCATAATGAGATTTCTGGGAAGATATTACATAGGAAATCCTATTACAAAGGAAAACCAGTTGTTCATTACTAATTGACTGCATCCTTCTCAGACACTTTTTCATGGACTCCTGGAATCAGGATTTCTGAGCACATACAAGCCTAGCATTAAGTTAAATGAAAATTGAAGAACTGACCTGAAAGCAAAGATTACCAACCTTAACTTTCAATTTATCGGAACCTTGCCATGATTTAAACACAGGCTGCTCTGCTGAAATACAGACAGTTTCTACCTGCAGCTCTCGATTTTCTTCACTGCTCTACAGTGCACAGGCTAAACTGAGTGTAAAACATTACCCATGCAAAATACCCTGCACACCTCAGTGGTAACTTTCCTCACCAGTTAGCACTAAGATGTCCCGAGCCACAGGTGAACCCATCAAACGTAACCCCACATCCAGCGGTGGGAGGGGTAACGGCTCTTCAGTTTCAAGTTTATGCAGTGTAGAGGCAAAATGGACTGAAAACAGGAGCAAACTGATACTATACCCCATGTGTGGACAGTAGAAGATCCACATCTCACAGATGACTTGCATATAAAGAGAGTAGATACAATGGCTCTGCTGATCATTTCCTTAGGATTTAGAGAAATGAGCAACTTTAGCTTTACAGACTTCATGGTTGCTTGATCTCACTACAGTAAACAGCTCCATATTTTTCCTTTTCATGTTTTATCCTGAAGCAACAGAGCATTACATTAATTGACTTGTCTTATTAATTCAATAAGCTGCTTCCAAGATGAAATGCTTAGCTATGCTTGCTTGTTTTTGGCACTTTTTGGTTGTTGGAAGAAAAGCTTTAAGGCTAGAATTGCTCTGATGTTTTCCACAGTTCACTGAATAATTTTATGCACTACTGAAGATTTGCCACATTTGGAATTACTACAAACTGCTACTTTTTCATCATATTATAATTTAATTCACACTTTTAGTATGATAAGAAAACATTTAACAGTTTGCATATTAGAGAAGTGTATTTGTTCTACCATAAAGTTGTGGTTAAGAATTCATTATAGGTCATTCCTTTCTAGGATTTATAATTTGGACATAAGATGCATTTAGAAAATTAAAGATGACATAGAAGCCACCCCATTCAAATGAATTATATGCAAGAAAATTCAGGGAGAAAAAATTGACCTTGCTGTAAATATACAGCAAAAATAATTTACTGCAAACTTGAATAAGATTGAGAATTTTTTACTATTTCACCAAGTTATTAGAGGGGAGGTGAACACATTTTAAACTTTAAGAAACTTGAATCCCAATAAAGATATCCAATACTCCTTGAGGGGAAAATACTCATGTAACTCTGCGGATTCTTAGATTTCAACTTCTTTAGGAAACATGAACTCTGGGTTTGCTTTTCAACTGGTGAAAAGCTGATTTTTTTGGTCTGTGAACTGAGTGAAAATGAAATTTCTTTTTTTTCGCTGAGCTTGTTCTGTTTTAAGAAGGCTGGCCAGGGGCTGACAATATTCTTACCTTTGGAAACTCTCCGTCTATCCATTGCCTGACTCTAGGCTGTGCCCATACAGTCTGTTTCAAAGCAAGGTGGAGCATGGTCGTGCTTGCTTAGCACACGGCACGCACCTTAGAGTGGCACAAGCATCATTCAGTTTCTTAATGTCACCCTGCAGAAGCCATCGTCGGTGTCCATCAACCTATCCATGTCCCTTGGAGGCTTCTGTCACACTGTGAGCTATTGCCCTAGAAGTAAAACTCTCTCTCCATGTAATTTCTTGGACTTGGAGTGGAAGCTCACGGTGAAGCTTTAAAGGTGGGGTCTCTGAAGGGTAACTCTGAATGTTCTCCCTCCGCCTGCACGCTGCAAGGGGCTGTGGGCATCTCCAGCTTCTCTGATGAGGAAAGAGGGTGAGTGAGTCCTCATCAGGGATTTCTTCTCAACCTGTAGGTAGTACAACTCCCTAAAGTCCTGCTCCACTGCATGGCACTCACCAGAGCCCCTTACAGCGCTCCTGGAGACAGTGCTGCATTTAGCTGCTTCAAGGGCAATGCCTGGCTTGGGCTGGGCTGCTGCAGGGAGCAAGGGCTGGACACAAATAGAGTGAAAAATGGGATGCTACTAAAAGGACTCAGTCCCTGGAGAACCCGGTCAGTTGTTCCTGCTCCTAGGGGTAGGAAGGTATGTCTGCAAAACCTATTCTTCACACCTTCTCACATCAGCGAGCAAAATTTTGTCCCCAGCAATGTCTGGCAGCTTTGTGCTCAGAGGTAATGCCAGGGGTCGGGGCAGTGACTCCCACCAGCCCCACATGGGTTGGTGCAATGGGTGACAAACCTTCTCGCCACAGAGGCAGTTACAATCACTGCTGCAGCAAAGCCAGACTGGTAATTACAAGGCCTTGAGTCAAGATAAAGACTTTGCCTGCAGTGAGGTCCTATTTTTAAATGAAGGTTATTGATCAGGTTTCTGGCCTTAAGAAAAGAAATCAAAACATAATTTATGCTCAGAGTGACCTGTAGGTGTTTGCACAACAATTAATACCCACAGTTATGGTAATGCAGCTGGACACACGGCAATAGATCTTTTCCTTGAAACATTTTACCCTTACAGCCACTACCTCTAACTTTTCATTATGTGTCCCTGTACTCATCGCATTTCAAAATTATCATACTAAGCAAAGCTCAATGCACTGTTTAAATGAGTAAGGAACATCTGGTAAGCTGAGACTGCTGGGACTCCATGGACAGATAAAATTGTAGCACTTTTCCTCTGTATAATGGAAATGCATTGTAAATTAAATCTACAAATCGTTTGAAAAGGCACAGGTCAGAAAGCAGGTGGAGAAATGCCATCATTTGTGCCAAGGTCAAATTCCATGCAGCTTAGCTTAAAGTCGGTGCATTTTCATGCATTCACTCGCAAAGCAGTATAGTGTTCACTCGTTATTTTGTATTTTAATGTTTTTGTAAAGATGCTCGTGACATCATTTTTTGGCCTTCACGATAAAACTGACAAATCTTGTGAGTATGAAATTATTTCTCTCCCAACCCCATTTTTTTTCTTTCATTTACTTTAAAGAAATATGGGATAATACTGAAATCTGAACCTGGAGCTGCCCGAGACTGAACCACTGCCTGCTGATCTACCTTAGTTTAAAAAAAAGAACAAGTTGTGCAGTAGGCCATCTGCCGTGAAACGTAAATGTCTTGTAACGGCAATGAGCCGAGAGCCATGAAACACTTAGCCTGAGGGAGAAGATGTTTCAGCAGGGTAAGCAGCAAGGAAAGGCTCAGAGATGGGTGACGCTCCCTTTCAGCTCCAGCTGCCACAGCATTGAAGGCCAGCTCTCCGCAGCCTGCTAAATTCCTGCACAGCCTGATAGCTCCTGCTGCGTCACCTCTTCACCTTTGCTTTCACGCAGAGAGATTGAACCCTTGGGAAGAGAAGAGTCACTTTTGTCTGAGTTACTCCGTGGTCAGACATCCTCCACATCCCACTGTGCCAGGAGAGGATGTTGCCATAGCTGGAGGTTATTGCCACCTCCCTGCCAAAGACAATCTGCCTCCCTGATGTGCCGGTGTTCCGCTGGCACAATTTGTCTGACAGATTAGGGAGTACTCTTACGCTGGTAGACCTGAGGTCCTTGCAGAAAGCAAGGAGAGGGCACTAGAAACTGGTGAGACTGTAATGTTTTGCAGACCAGAGCTGCATCTGGAAGGCAGTGATGCCACAGGTGTGCCAGCACCGATACCCATCCTACTGCTGTTATTCCTGTCACACATAAGGCTATGTGTCTGCAAAACATTCACGCATATTTTGGCTTTTGCCTTGGCATGGCAAAGGGGCAAAAGGCATCTGGGAGAGCACACCTGACATCTCTGCAAGTTTTACCACCATTTTCTGCCAAACTTTTAAAATACTCTTTATTCCATGTACATCTGTACATCAGGAATTACTCCAGCCCACCTTGCAACCACAGCCCAAATGTCAAATGGGATTAAAATGAACCGGTAGGACATTTCAAACTGTTTACTCTGGAATAGAGCTAATAACAAAAGACGGGCAGCTTTCAACACAAGGTGGGGTTATCTCAGGTCACAACAGCTAGGTAGTACCATTTTAAAACCCCAAAAGGAAAAATTTAAGAAAGTGTCTTCCAGAAAAATCCCTTCTCTTGCTACCATTTCAAGAACAAGCAGCAGGACCATGGCACCTTTGTCTTGTTGGTGCAATAATGGTACTAAGTACATGGGAAGATTGAGTGCTAATTGTTTACTGGGTAATCAGTGATATTCCCAGGTGGATGCAAATTAAGAGGTTGAAAGGGGATAAATGATCCTTTGGATTTCTCCTTTCAAGAAATCATTTAAACAGAGGCATGAATAAAAGGAGTGGCAGGACTGAATCTGCAGATGGCTCCGGTGTCAGGGAACATTTATCTGAAAGCCAATAAAAATGTGACAGTCTCCTGTTTTCCCAGGCCATTTAACTTCATCCTGATGACTGCTTTGAGGTAAGACAATAATCGATGTAGAAGGGCACAACTCCTTTTTATCACAGCAGTGGGCACCAGGAGAGCAGCACTGCCCTTATGACACAGTCTCTCCCACATCTGCCTGCCCGGTGCTGCTGCTCCTCCTCCATCCACCGTGCGATTCCCCCCAGGTAATAACACCCAGCAGTTCTGCCATAGTGTCCATCTGACTGCCCCAGCCTCTTCCCCCTGCTGTCCCCATCATCCACATGTGGCTCATCAACTTGGCTGGTCCCTTTCTGCTCCCACAGCAGCTTGTGCCAGCACCTCACTGCCCACTGTCCAGAGAAATCTCCTTTTGAAACCAGTCTCCTGCTCATGTACCCCGTGCCTCTAATCCTTATTTTGAAGGACATGGAGGGCAGCATTGTCTGCATCTCCCACTCTCATGATTTGGTTACCCACAGCCATGTCCCTCCCACTCAGTTTTCTCCCCTCCAGACCGAGAGCTCCCAGCCCAGACCTTCACGGAATCACGGAATCATCAGCGCTGGAAGGGACCTCTAGAGATCATCTAGTCCAACTCCCCTGCTGAAGCAGGTTTGCCTAGAGCACATTACTCAGGACTGCATCAAGGTGGGTCTTGAAAATCTCCAGAGAAGGGGACACCAATTTGGTGCTTTGTCTGGGGATATATTTGTTTTAAGCCACTGGCCCAAAACCCATCTGAGGATAATCCACAGCTTTGTGCCCACAGATTTCACACCTCCTGCCCCCATCTCAGGAGACCCTTTACCTCCCTGAAGAAGAGGCAGCCCTGGAGACTCTTTTTTTACCTACCCAACACGCGGATCTGGGGTATGGAACAACAAAGTTTCCATTCCTTTGAACAGGGTTCAATGCAGCTGAGGAGAAAGAAAAGCAAAGATGCCCCATATCTGGACAAAACACATCTTCTGGCTCAGGAAGGTCTGACACTCATTTTCTACTAGCTGAGGGCTACAAAGGATGGTGGAGAATCACTCTGGCAGTTCCCTTATATGAGATTAGCTGACATAGCTGATATTAATCGATGCCAGAGGGCAAAGTGACTGGTATTAACCCAATTACTCTCTCAATGCCATGAAAAATAAGTCCACCCTTCGTATATTCCTGGGACAAGGAAATTTAGCTAGAAACAAAGTGCTTAAAAGACTGCATTTGTCAGACTGATCCCGTTTAATTAAACAGGAAATTGCAGGGCAACTAAATCAATCTTTACAAAGAAAAGCTGTTTGTCTGTTTACAGAAGAGAAACTTGTGGTGATTTATCTTAAAGAATGTAATTGCCTAATGATTAATAGTGACCAGAGATAGTCGGAGGAAATGAGGAGTAGGAGTGACTTTTGGTGCACATTTGAAGCATGGCAGAGCTATATGCCCCTGCCACAGTAAGTACTAAACAACCAAAATTTCCTGGTTTATAGCTAGATACTGCTGTTCTTCCTCTAGTTTCTTCTGTTGATACAGAAGTTATCACCACTGGAGAAATCCAGATACGCTGGCACGTCTTTGGAGATTTGGGTCCAGATATCCGTTTGGGTTTTTTATTTCGGTTGATGATAATACAAAGTCAGATTTTCACCTTCACAGTTGTCATCTGGCCCCACTGCCTTTTAAACGCAGGACTGTAAAAAAAATAGGTGTCGCCTGCCAGGGCTTGAGACTTACTTTGCCTGAGTTTAGAGCAGATTCGCAGCTGCTGCAACACATGGTGAGTAGATAAGGCTCTCAAAAGCAGAACAGATCTAATGTGCTGGTCTGCAGGCAACCTTTGTCTGTCTACCTATGGCTGTCTGTAAGCAACCTACAGCTGTTTACAGGCTACCTATAGCTGCCTATACTGAGGCAGTGTATACGCACATCTCTGTATATGCATAATGGCACTGGATAGCCTTAACTCTGGATATATTTTCTTTATCATAGAGACACGATGAAGCCAGAAGCAGCTCTTATTGTTCCTAAAAACAGATAGGAATTAATACTTGAGGGACGTTTGACCTTCAGATAAATCTGTCATCTTGCCTAAAAGGACAGCCTGTGCTTTTCATAACACGATCAGGGTCTTCCTGCAGCCATTCATCTCAGGATATCCTCAAAAATATAGATCACTGGTGACAGGATAGACAAATGAGCATGTCAGGGTTATTTTTTCATTATATTTATTTACTCGTGCGCTGAAGTATTCCAGCCTGACAAAAACAGTGTGAGTAGACAGTGGGATGACTTGATTGTCCAGAGAACAGCTAGTTCATGGATAGTTTCTAATAAGGCTCCTTTATTATACCACTAATGCAGCACAACTTTTCACTTTAGGGATCCTCGCTATCTCACAAGGTCTCTTCATAAATTGCCATTGTCTATCAGCTTTGTGGTCTCCGGGAATTAATGTTGGATGATATGACTGCTTCCATTAAAAATAAGCGTTATTTTCAGAGTTCAAGTCATAGATTTGGGGCCCTTCCCTCTCCGAAACATGTCTAGACCCTGTCAACACAACTGATGTTCAGCCTGAATGTCCAGTTGGTGTCACCATGTTTCAGAGGTGCCCAACATTTGACACATCTCAGGAGCACACTGGTTTGAGGCGACCTGCTGGCACTTACCTGCCCAGTCTGAGGAACAGGAGATGGACCCGCCTTGTGCTGTAGCTCCGACATGGGTAGGTCTCTCCCAGGAAGCATGTCCCGAAGCTGCCCCATCACGACACATTGAACAGCACTGGGAGGAGAGCTCTGCAACTGTATGTACACAATTCAGACTACAAACACACAACCACTCTTTTGTGGGACTGACCAAACAACTTGAGAGTTTGATGAACTTGATTGCATTTGATTGAACTTGAGAGCATCTGATAAGATCAGTAACAGCGTCCTCTGCAGCCACATACAGAAATCCCATCGCAGCCAAACACAGAAGTGACATCCATGCTGTCCCTCTCTCCTCTCCAAGCAGATTAACAGATGGAATAATTTCTATTCACTCGGAACTGGTAGAGGTGAGAATAAGAAAGCAACCTTTTAAAGAGCTGTAGGTTTTTGATTGCTTATGAGGAAATGCAGGCAGAGGTCTCACAAACCAGTTAGAAAGCCCCAATTAGTGAAACCTCATGGTTTAAGCAAATGAGGAATGTTTATTATTAACCTAAGGCGACTTGCACTCAGATGAGTTTGAAAGGCTAGTGACGCCTCTGAAAGAAATGTCTTAAACTTGCCCAACATGTCAGAGGACTAATATTACAAGTGTTTCACTATTTTGCTGTTGTAGCTGAACTGAAGCAACACACTGCATAACATTTTTTCAGCTCAGTCATGTTTCATATGCACCTCCAGCAGGACAGCTCTGATCCCAAGAGCTAATGTTCTTTCCCTAGGAAAGTGCTTTGCTGGCATTTCAGTCCCTTACATTAAAGCACACGTTATTCTCTCAGCAACAGGTTTTTCCACCATTTCCTTTAAATGACTCGAGGAAAATCTGCTCTCAGTCTGTTGCAGAAAGGAATCCATCTGGTTTTAACCCATAACCTTTTTGTGCTCTACTGACCTAAAAGGCTGCTGTCTATAAGACAGACTCACATTTTAGAGCATCTATCTCCATAATTTAGGGATGGTCATAAAACATTGTCAAAGCACATCTGCTCTCTTTTCCCATAGATCACACACTGATTATTTATAGGCAGCATCCTAGCTACCTGTCTGATGAGTGCTTTCATTACTATGCCTCTGCATGGAGTTACTCAGCTAGACTAATATTCACAGATTGCAATATAAATTCCCTATTAAATCCTAACCCTTGTAATTACTCAATCCTAAATACTCTCATTTCTTCCTCTGTAGGTTCCAAAAATATCTAGCACATGAGGATCTCACAGCCACCCTCACTGGTCCCCTGCCACCACTTAATTGAATTATAACACCATAAATAATCTGGAGGCTATCTCAGAGGCACCCCATACAATTTTCAGGGATGCTGTCTGGCAGGTGACCTATTTGGAGAGGTGCAGACAGGTTTCTCGGGATTTTCTTCAAGCTGATTATCTCCATATTCCCTAATGGGCCTTTTCTGCAAAAGCATTACCAAAAAAAAAAAAAAACAACTGTTAAACTATTTAATTTATTAACAGCTAGTCCCAAACCAAATTCCCAAGATGGAGAAATACTGAGCAGATAAACCTAAACTTTTGGAATTGAAAGCACCAGGACAGCAAAGTGTTTTAAGATGGGGAGATGAGTTTTGCAGCTAAAGACCATCTTCAGGCAGTGAGTGGATTATGGAGTCTGTGCAGGGAGCTAAATGCAGGAGGCATTTATTGCCAAGTACCTTTTGGCATCCACAGACATAATCTCCCCAAAAAGAAGATTTCCACCACAAAGAGATGCTTCACATATACAGCCAGAAACGTGGTTGCTTATCTGAATTAAAACTTCAAGGGCATTAAGGCTAATCTATTGGCAGCAGTGGGTCTACACTTCAGGTAGATGGAGTGCTTGTGCTGTATTGTAGCCCTGCAGCCACTCAGCAGAAGGCATTCAGAAAATTGCTCTTCTCTTTGCTTGCCCAGCTGCTGTATGGATGCCTGCCACACTTGTGAGACAATAGATACGGTACCAGAGCGGTCCAGCATCCTGGCTGCATCCCCACGAGTGCTATTGTATTAAGCAGAGCTCTGCAGAGTGGATCTACACAATACGCGTCTCCTTTTGTTATCAGCCTGCACAAATTAACATTTTCTGCTGTCCCAGGAAGACATGTGGCCCATGGTCCTGAAGATCTGTTTGTTCCCCAAGAAGCATGTGCTGCTCTCCTGCGAGCCAGGCTAGCATGAAGAGCCTGCTGGCACCAAGCATGACCGAGTGCCATTCAGAAGCAAAAGGCCATGCACTTTGAAGCATGACAACCATTTCATTATCTACCTGCCTTTACCCCTTGTCCTGGTTTGAGGACTCCCCCCTTTACTTCACTTTGTTCTCCACCGGGTTCAGACAGCTCGGTACATTCTGAGCCCACTTTTGCTGAAATAAAACATGTACATTCTTTTCCTACACTGATTTCTAGAGGAATGTGCTCACTTATAGGAGCCCAGCACCTACCTGAATGCCATGGCTGATCCCTTCTGTGCCAACATCTCTGGCCAGCTGATGCCTCTCAGCTCCAGCCCCAAGTGCTGCTCCCTCCCTCTGCATTTTTCAGTACCTTTCATATTAATAACGTTGAAAGGGGAGGGGGAAACAGTATTGCAGCTGTTTTCTTCATTAAACTGGACAGCCTGTCAGCTTCATCAGTATTTGTAGAACTGAAAGACTGGAGAGCTGACACCAGGGCAGGTAAAACAAGTCCCATAATAGGGAAGTGGAACTTAAAAAACCACCAGCACCACCAAAGAGCATCAAACCTTTGTCAGTCATCTTGCATTCTTAGCAGCAGGGTCTACCCAGAGCTTTCACAGAAAGGCAAGCTATCTAATGCAGTAAGTTCTTGCTTTCTCCCCATATGCATCACCTCTGATACATTCAGCACAGGATGAACGTGATCCCCCAGCTGGTTTACTCACCCGTAAACATTGGGAGTATTGTTGCCCAAGATCTGATGCTCTGGTTTTCAAAGATTTCAACATTTTTTTGCCACTGCTGAGAACTGACACTAATCTGGAGGAGCAAGCAATGAAAGAGCAGACAGGCAGGTGAGCTTTCCCACAGAAACTTGGCTGGGCAGATGTGTGGGCATCACAAGGCACCTCTGAAAGAGCAGAGATGGTCTTGTAAGCCAGGAACAGGGCTAAGTGTTCCCAACCTTTGCTAGAGATTTCCTCCAGCACATCACTTAACTTCTTTTTAACATTAATACTCTCTTTAGTCTCCTCTTTACCTCTGATGAGTACGTAAACACTTCCCATCTGCATTTCGGTTCTCTCTCTCAGATAGTGGAGAGGCTGGGGAGGGAGATCCCGAAAAATGGGGTACACATCAGGCTGTGACTCACAGCAGCCGCAGCCAACAGGAGGCTGGTGGTGATGAGGTCACATGCCATGTCCACCACCAGAAATTCTCCCAAAATAATAAAATTTAGGAGAAAAGTGGGCTACTGAAGCTGCATTAAAATCTCTGTGTAAGAACACTTAGCGAGCAGTAAAATTGGCCCAATAGTGTAAGCATCTGTGTGGATGCTCTTAGCCTGCAAATAAACTTCACCTGGCCAGACAAGGCTAAATAAAATCAAATAATGTTTTCTTTGCCTCTGCTTGAGAGTGTTCATATAACTGTCAGCTGTCTATTAGCCTGCAATAACTTGTCTCAATTCCAATGTGACCAAACCGAACCGAACTGAGACAACCCGTACCCTGAGTGCATTCACACTGAGCCCTAATTCAGTTTAACACATCTACTGAGACTCGACACATTTGATAATAGATGAGAACAGCTTGTGAATGGTTACAGAGCAGGTTAGAAAGCTTCTTGGCTTAGTGCTGGTTCTCAGGGAGACTGTCCGGCACAACCGCGCTGCTTTGACTACTTATCCATATAAACTGGTGGGACAGGTCTACTCTGGAGCATCTGCCACCATCTTCCTGCAGCCACTTCCACATTCATTGCTCCTACCTGTTCTTCACGTATACCACATCACACTTTGCAGCAGGAAGGGATGCGATGTGGTGGCCCTCGCTGCCATGATGTGCAGCTGAGGGTTTTGGGTTCCTTTCTTCTTTCTCCCTGGCCCCGTGGCTGCTGCTTTGAGTGCCCCGCACATGCAAGCAGGGATGTGTGTGTCTGCTGCCAGAGGATCACGGAGGTGTTGAGAACCGATGTTTTTCCCAGCCCCTCTGTTGCTCTGTGTGTGTGTTTCTGTGTAACCAGAAGCCGCTGAAGCTTGATGTATTAATATATAATCCCTACGCTGGGAAGAAGCTTGGTCTCCCCTCCCGCTGCTCATAGAGCACCTTTACATCTTCCCCGCTTCCCAAGGAGGGGTTGGGGATAAAAAAGCCAAGCCTCAGACAGGGGTCTGCTTTTTTTGCCTTCTTAACATGCACAGCACTCTGCATGAGGTCTCCACGAGGGGTGTGAGCCAAGCCCTATCCTCACCCCAACCTTCAATTAAGGAAAGAGTGTGCAGGGAGCCTTGGCGAGCACCAGCACCACACCAAAGCCCAGAGCTGTCAGAGTGGCTGTCTGCAGCGAGCTCCCAGGAGCTAACTGCTAATACTAAGAAAACAAGGGCAAAGAAACCCAAACCAAACCCCTGAGCCCAAATTTCTGATTAAATAGCACTAAAGTGCCTAATGCAAAGGCACCTGGAAGGAGGGCAGAGCATCTGTGCTGGGAAGTCCCAGCTGGAGCATGGCTGCAAGAGTATCCTCTGCTCTCGGCCAGGAGACAGGAAGTGGAGCTCCCACAGGAACGGCTATTTATGGCCAGAGAAGACAACCAAACACAGAACAACTCAGAAGGAGACAGAGCCTTGAGCACCAATCCCCAAAGCTCATCCTCACCAGCAGCTAATGGGCTCCTGCTCGTCTGTTTGACAGACTTTCTGCTGACTCCCCCAATAAGTTTTACCCAGTCCATGGGGAGAGCCTGAGCCTCTGTCCACCGAGTATGAGACAGCCGTGGGGAGCTAAACCTGGGGCCTGAGATACATCATTCAGAGCCAATTGCAGATGCAGCCTGACATTCTCAGTTCCAAAGATTTTTTTGTTGTTGTAAGATAGGACCAAGTAAGTAGCTTTAGAGTGTAGGTATCTAGTTAACCTTAATACCATAGCAGGGTTTGCAACACACCAAAACCTGCTTTCCAAAGTTTCAAAGACTCCTGGGGTGCAGTTGAGGCTCAGTACGGGGCTGGCCTGCACAGAGAGGAGAAGACATTTTCATGTGCAAATTCCACCTATTCAATTATCACCCACCCCAGTACCAAGCCCTGCGATGGAAGGGAGGGACAGAAGGATGCACGGTGCTCTGGGGACCTGGCTGGCTGGGGGCAGCGAAATCCCACTGCTGCCTCTGGGCTCCACCATCATCGAATTCCCAACAGCAACAGGGTCAGACATGTCTATCCCATAAAGGAGAATTTAAACTAGGTTACCAATAAAAAAACGCCACCCAGTTACCCTATTCAAGAAAGTAAGTAAACACCCTCCACTGAGTGATTGATGCTTTGGAAAGTTACACAGCCTAATGAAGAGCGCTATGAGCTGTTGGCATTATTACATTTGCTGTGACCTTAAAAAAGAATAGCTCCAGTTGTCTCCCGAGTACAGCGTTGTATGCTCTTGGATTTCTAAAACTAGTGGGAGCACAAAATCCAGCACTGATTAAAATCATAGAAGCTTTTGCTTCTACAACAAGGAAAGACTGAAAATGGATTGTATTACAGACATTTTGACAGAAAAAATATTTGGTTTCTTCTGGGGAGATATAATCTGTCAGTCATCTAGTCAAATAGCAGACAGGTTTGCTTCCACTCAAACGCAGTTTCAGGGAAGTCTGGTTTTACTCGATTACACATTCCACAGCGCGTGAGCCCGGGCTCTGCACAAACACCTCTAAGAAGCCCCTTGGCAGATCCTCCTGGTGCCAGCGGAATTGGTCTGCCAGGGGAGGACAGGCAGGATTGCGATTAAAAAAGGGGCCGGGGTAGCAGAGGTGGCCTGGGAAAAGCATATCAGCCGTGAGCAGTTCATGAACCATGAGGCTGCTGAGTTGCGGCTGTGGTGCCTGTGGAGCTGTGGATCAGCACGGCCTGCAGAGGATGCCCTCGGTGGGTTTTACCCTCCACCTTGATACCGTCTCCATGCTGTCCCAGAAGGAAGAAAGGGGAAGACCATACCACCGGCCCTTGAAGCACACGTAGCCCTGCTCCCTGACACATATCTCATATCATAACTACCAAAAGATGTTGATTTGTGACTCAAAGTACCAGAGAAACTGTGCAGCCATGCCTGTAGCAACATGGGTTACACTTACATCAGGTTACTCAACCTCCCTGGTCTAAGAACATTTAGCAATAGTTGCTGTGAAAATAAAACAGTCTCAACAAAACCAGCTTCAGGGGCAGCAGCAAATTTCAATTGCATTTTCATTTCTGTAGAGAGGCTGATGGTGGGTATTGTGCCATCTAACGTCAGTATTCAACACTACGTGACCAATTATACCAGAAATGAAACAAAGTCAATACATTTCTAACTTAATTGGCTTCCAGTTGGGGCTTTATTAAACCCAAAAAATAAAAATAAAAATGAGGTCTGTCTGTTTGAGATTGAACCAGAAGATTTAAATGCACATTTTCAGTATTTATACCATTCTTTCATATTTAATCTTTCTTTTTCAGGTGTGGTTATAAGCTTTCAAGTGATCAGAATGTCTTATTCTTAAGAAATTTATTTTGGAAGGTATATGGGAAGATTTCAGGAAAGAGAAAGTTAGGTTTCACCTGCTTTCTCCTGGAGTGCATGAGAAGAGGAATACAATGTTTTAATTAAATATATTTATAGAACAGTGTCTGGTAAAACATATTTCTGCTGTTGTTGAGAAAACAATGGTGGTTTCACCTCTTTTGTTATATTATGTAGAAAATGAATAATTTCCCTTACCCATTGTTTAATAAAATGTTTGTGTTTTTATCAATATGAAATGTCAGATTGAACCGCATAACTATTTGCTTTGGAGTAATCATAATATTACCCACAACTCTATTCAAAGCACCAAAGAACATAATAGTGTTAACTGTAATTAGATTATTTTCAAGAGAGTTCGAAAGATTCATTGTAGAGCAGGGGTTTTCATAAGAAAACAGAAAGAGTTACGTTGCTGAAACCCTCAAATACATCTGCACAAAATGGTTCTGGAGAATTAACTCCCCTTTGTGTCTGTGCTTTAATTATTGTCTTTCTTCCTTGGTAATGCATGGATTTTAATTATCACATTTTAACAACATAATAGATGACTCAATAGACAATTGTGCTTTCAGACTATGGTATTAGCTTATCCCACTGCTGCCCTGAACCTCCTGGGTCTGCAGCACGTAATACAACTACTCTTGAGGACCACCCATTACCTTCTGCACGGCCCAGTGGCACCAGACGTAGATTTCCTCTGGAGAAAAATTTCCTTCCAGTGCCATGCACGGCATCCTTCCCAGCACCGTTCAGGGGTCAGCATTTCATTCCTACCCTGAAAACAAACCGCACAACACTCTCGCTAAAACAGTTCCGTTAGTGCGATGCTACAGGGCTAAGAACATTTAATCAGACATTGCAAGGCTGCATCTTCCTGACACAAAACAGGCAAGCCATCACAAGAAATCATATCATCGATTTTATCAGTTATTTCTGAGCAAGCAGGTGATCATGGCTTAAATTACTTTTACCCCAGAAAGTATCTGTAATTGTTTGTTGTCTTTTTTCGCACCTGAGGTCCATGTCCTAATGGATGTTGCATGGACGACTCATCTGGCATCTGAATCAGAGACTGAAGCCTCTATTGACCTGTTTGGTAAGAAGTCAGTGCTGATCATCATTGTATCTGACAAGTTTTAGGAAATTCCAGATAAACAGAAGTTGATAAACTACGTGCTGTTATACACCTGGCACTTTTGGATTTACAGGATTTATAGTGGCTGTTTCCTCTCCAGTTTCTTGGAAAATCTTGAAACACAAGTAACTTAAAGGACACTACACAGCCCAATGGCCATTTTGCTATGGAAGCGAGACCCTTTTTTGTGAATCATATTGATTTCCAGTCATAAAGACCTTTTCATTTCCAAGGATCCCTAAAGTATACTAAGTGCTACCTAAGGGAAACCCCATCACCGTGGTTCCGCACAGCTGGTCCGGAAAGCAAGAAATAAATACTGGTGTACTCCATCTCACATCTAGCTGGACATTGTAGCTGAATCAAACAATTCTTCAACATTAGCCTGGGTCTCTAAATTAATTTATTTTCAGTTCTGCTGAGTCCCCATGTGTTTTCACTCTCTGTGAACACTGAAAAGATCAAGCTCGCACCTAAAAGGTTTGCAGGAAGGGAATTTTAAGTGAGAAAGTTATTGAGCCATGGAGTTGTGCCTCCAGCTGGGTGGCTGAGCAGTTCCTGCGAGTAACTGTAGTCAAAAGAAGGGAGAGGAAATTTCAAATATTTCCAGTGAGACCAGAAGGTACAATTAAGTCTAAACCAGGAATTTGAGAAACTCATCAACATGTCATACACTCTTAGACTCCAGCACAGTTAAGTGTAGTCTTGTAAGATCTCTGGGGAAAAGGCAGCATCTGCCCATGGGCTGGTACAATATCCCTACCAGGCTGTTAAATACTGCACCATCAACTACCAAAAGACATTTCAGTTCTCTCTGATAAAAGAATTGAGGAAGTTGATAACAAACCTGGTTAGGAATGGCCCTCATTTTGGAAAAGGTGTTCAATGGTCTCTACTGACTTATTTTCATATATCTTCCTAGAGATGACATCTCTCAAAGCAGAGGAACCTGCCTTGAGCCATTGGACCAGCACCGAGCAGAAGAGTGCCACTTTATTGAATTATTATGGTTGATTTTACCCATATCCCAGGCTGTTCTTGGAGGTCTTCCATTCACAATGGACAAGGCCCAAATTAGCTTACCTTGCAAGACTTCTGTCCAAGTTTCTGTGGCTGCAGATATGTGAACATATTTGCTTCAGAGAGAGCTGAGACCAGCAGGAACCGTAACAATGCTACTGCTGGCAGCAAGCTCGATTTTGTGTATCGGCAGTGGGACTTCACAAACAGTAGCACTGGCTGTGGAAATTGCACTAGTAGCTCCAACTAAACAGAGCTTAAGCCATTATAAAGTCAGTGGGAGGTTCTGATTAACCTCAGTGTGCTTTGGATCAAATCCCAGGAAGAATATGACTGAACTAGATGGTGTTACCGCAACATTTTGCTCCTCGAAGAGCCCTTTGCCCATGACAACAGTGCTGTTCATGAACAGCTTTCTAACGGAGAGCCTGGGCTGCTGGGGGGGTTGGTTGGCTCATTTTTGAAGGCAGCTTCTTGAGTCATTGGCTGCTGATGACAAGTGCCAGACAGGGAGCAGAAAATCTGGTCTTCCTAGTGATCACAGTCTTCCTTTTGCTGTGATCTAACCTGCCCTGGGTGTTATTAACCACATTTGCTCACAGGTGTTTCCCCCTCTTAAAGGCTCTGGGTGGGGCTGGAGGGTTTTTCTGAGCACTTCCTAGGCAAGTTCTCCTCTCTGCTCCTTCTGCCCACCCTGTAAAAGTAGAGCGTGATGCCACTTGAGATGCATGGAACCTGCCACCTAAACCTTAGGACAACTACTTCCTTTTGGAAAAAATAATAAATATAGTGAATACATAAACTTGAACCTTGACTCTCCTTTTCCAAACCTGTCATTAAACTGAGGGGAAAAAGTGTTTTAGGGGCATCAGAAACCCTAGCACTATACAGAAAAAAAAAGAAAGACATGGTCCAAAGCCTACTATTAAATGTTTCTCATGATTACTTGTTGTTAGAAGGGAGCTGCAGCTATGCTAATACAGTGTGCTCACTACAAAAAACCCTGTAATTGGGACAAGGCAGCCGCAAAGCTTCCCGCAGCTGGCAGGAATTGTGACTGTTCTCTTTGGTTTTAATTGTGGCTTTTAAAGCAGATCAGTAACAGCAACAATTAGCCTTTTAGATTGGTCTCAGAAAATACCATTTTTAAAATATGGTGACTCTGCAGGCACAAACCCAAAAGCTCTGAGCTCTGCATAAAATGAGCAGCCGCACACTCTGGCTTGTTTGTCACCAGTTTGGTTTCTCCTTTGTTTCTGCTGAATTGTGGTTTTGAAAAGCAGACAGGAACTTGCACAGTTACTCAAAAGGAAATATCCTTAGTCACCTCCTTTTCCTCAAGAAACCTACTCTTCGAGACAGCTTCGGCTCTGAAGGACTGTCTGGCACTCCAGCTGTGTAAGGAGGAAAAGGAGGCAGGACCACGTGGTCACGCAGACTGATACCCAACAAGATTGCTGGTTCTTAGTCAGCAGAACGACTTCGGCTCTCACCTAGTCAGAAAGGATTGAAGCACAGCCATTTGGAATAGAGACATGAAAGAACCAAGCAGAGAAAGAAGCAGGAAAATTTTCCATCCAACAAAGGACGCAGAAGGTTCACGTCCCTGGGCAGAATATAAAAAAGAAGCCTAGGAATTAGAACAAGCGCCTTATCAGAGCAGACCGTGTTGTGCCCCAGGTTGCTGTTAAGAGGGTCCTTCGGTGCATCTCTGCGAACGGCAGCGAGGTCTCAGCCCGGCTGGCAGGAGCTCACTTTGCTCGTACCTGCTTCTGCTAAGCCACGCTGAAATTTTTTGCCTGCACAGTGAGGTTACTCAGTGACCCTGACATCTTTTGTGAATCTTCCGTATTATCCACGCAAGTCCTGGCATACAAAGCTGGGTATCCCTGTATAAAAACTCCCTCCCTACTCTGTGTGGCATTACACACGCCTCGCTCCTTCCAGGAGGGTTTGCCAGCACAGCAACACAAAGGAGCTTTTTCAAGTACAGATCTGGCCTTTGTGCCTCAGGGCTTAATTCTCTGATGCTGGGACTTCTTTGTACCACTCTGGCTTACAGAGTCTTTAAAGTACAAGTGTAAGTGCACTTCGACGTATCTACATGTCAGGTGGTAACAGGATGTTTCTTGCCTAACTCAAAGAGCGACGGAGTGGTGTTATCAACCAACACTTCCACCAGGCTTTGATTTCTCTCAAAAAAGCACTTTAACATTGACACTCATCGCTCGGTCTCATTGAAGTCCGCTGCAAATCCCACACGTGAGCTTCACAGCACGGTGTCCCTGCCAGACTGTTGTGCCAGCTACTGTCCGACTTCTTTAGTCCCAAAACTTATTTACCCATCCTGAAGCTGCACATGCCCCAGGCAGAAAAAAAAACGTAGCAATGGGGTCCCTTTGGCAGAAGTGAGCAAGCCACAGTCTGCTGTCTGCTGTATGATGTCTTATTTCTACAAAAGCAACAGAAAGACAACGTACCCTGTACCAAGTTTTCCAACCAATGCAATTATAAAATGGCCAAATGCTAAAATCTGTATATACAAGAAATGCTGGAAGACCACGCTCCGTATCTAGCTGATCTAATGCTAAATGATTCTGACATTTCCTTGCTTTATTTCTGTCACAAAATTGTTGGAAAATTTAGAAAGTCATCATTTTTCAACATCATAATTTGTCTTTCTCTATATGCACTAGAGACCTAGGAAGAAAAGAGTAGAAGCCGCAATTACAGGAGGCTTTCAAAGAAGCAAAGGAAAATCAGCTTTATGGAGCAATCCTGCATGATTAATAATACGTGGAGCTTAGGCTGAGCCTTTCATCTCAATGGGCTCCATGAACATGTGGACAGAAGTGCAAAGTACCTATTTTTTTACTTCAAGCCTGTCATTCACTACGTACATTCAATCAAACGGCATTGAAAGGTGGAAGTGCTGATTTTGTCCATGATGACTGATAATGGGTTTAACACCTCCCTGGGAAAGTGCAATAGGAATTGGCAGGAATATAAACCTTATATTTCCTGAGGTCATATTTTGCTTTTAAAATGGGATTTTTTGCTGCTGTAAATACGGTGAATGCTGAGCCAGAGCCATCATTAAGGCTTGCATGTTCCACATTTTATATTACTACACTTGCCTACATCAAAATCTGCACATAACAGACACAGCAGGAGTCTGATAAACCAAATGCTTTTGAATGCAGTTACTAGTTTAACGCTGGGCTTTCATTTATTCCTACTTTATGAAGTTATTCATTGAGGCAATGTACATTAACAGTAAACCAAAAGGTATCTTAGCCAATCACAACCTGGCAAGGAGAAACGTTATTGTAATAACCACGAACAATTCCTATTATAAATAGCCACGATTCCATATAGGAAAGCAAAGGGTAATGTGTTTATTTCAAACACCAAAATGGGCAGTATTTCCATTCCGTAACTTTAATGGGTCAGAAAGCATATTCTTTTTTTATGCATATGCTATAATTGACACTGGGATGGAGCACAAGCAAATGACTTAGTGCTCGTGTTAGCCTTGCACCACTGACCTGCTTCCTCCATACTCACCATTTCTAAATGTTACATTTGAGGCAAACATCCTCTTCATTGTTTACTTTTTCACTCTACATCTTTCTCCGCTTCCAGTGGTATCTCCTACTAAGGCAAGCACCAAGCATTAGTGGAAGTGTTTTCATAGTAAATGCAGGAAAACTGGCCTGTAACAAGAGCAGAGCATTATTCAAAGCTGGATGATGCTGATGGATTTGTGGTAAATGTGCAGCTTGCTCACAATGTATCAAGTGGTTGCTGTAGCCTTGATTTTCTCTTTTTATGAAATTCAATAAAATGCAGTTATTTTAATTCAGAATTTCTGTCCTTGGGAAAATAACAAGCTTTTCCCCTCTTTCTCATCCCAAAATGGGATGGAAAAAATCTTGAAAAACTGAATTTTTAAGCATAAAGTTTCAACCTCTTTTCAAGAGCAAAATATTGTATTTTGGTGCAACTGTTATCCTCGCTGCCTCACAGGAAGTGAATTTTCATGTCTCCTGCAAGGGCCAGCATCCCTAGCCAGGTTATGTTTTTCTGTGTTGCACAGAGGACATGTGGCTCTCACAACACACAGGCTGGAGTCTTTCATGGGAAATCATCTCAGTTTTATTAGGGGTCTCTGTGACACCCACATTGGATTTCCCCATGACTCACCCAGCTGGTCCTCCAGGCTGATCTGCCACAAAACCAGCTGTTTCACCTGGAGTTCTCCATCCCCTAAAGAAATCACCTGGGTCTGGATGCGTGTTTTCTCTTTCAAGAAATGTTTCTCTGAAAACCACATGTACCTTGAGGTGAAACAGGCATGAAAACTCTAAATTACCAGTTTATACTCAACCATCAACTCTTCACCCTTCAAGAAAAAACAAAACAAAACAAAACTCAGAAATGTTCCTTACACTCTGTGAAGAATGCTGTCACAAAGTCACAAAGACATGTAACCTTATGGATGTCCTTTAGATCATAAAGATCTCATAAGCATGTTTTCTTTATCATGATTCAGGTTTTATACACAGCTGTTGTCTAAACTTTTCAAAGTTATTTCCAAAAAAAAAACCCACCCTTTTTTTTCCGGAAATAACTGATTAAAAATTGAACATCTTGTGAAAAATTAAAGAGAAACTGTCCCTTATAATGAAAATTTTAATTGATATCTGCTTAAATACGTTATCAGATTCATTACTGAGATTCTATTTTTGCTAAGCATTTTTATTAAAAAATTCCAGGGTTTCATTAAAAGAAAAGTGACAAGTCTGAATGCCTTGAGATGAAAACTATTTTGCTTAATGAATTGCGTGGCATTCAAGCTAAACTCATTGTCTGCCACTGTACCTAATAACACTGTGTGATATAGGTAGTTACTCACATCTAGAGTAACGTAACATTTGACACCATTATTTTTACAATTGCCATATTAGCAAGTAACACAACTGCATTTCCCTAGGTCTCAGGAGGAGGCTTATGGATTTGCCCAAGGGGTAGTACAGATGATACAAACAAATCAACCAACCTGCCCATCAGTTTAAATTTTTGCAGGGAGCAGTACTTGATAACACTATCAAGTCTGAGGAAAAATCTAGCAAAATTTTCCTAGCCTGGATGCAGAAGCCACATTATTAATGGAGAGTTTTTAACTTGCTGGTTGAATGAAAGGAAATGTTTCAGAAAGATAACTTGCAAAAAAAGACAATTGTCTATTTCTGCCTAAGATGCTCTATAACTTCTAGATGGTGTCCTGCTAATTGCAAAAAAACATGACGCATTCAAGTTATAAATCAGCATTTCTTGAGGCAGCCAAAATAGCCTTTAAAATTCATTGCGGTAAGACTGCTTTATTACAGCGCTGAAACCACAGTTTCTCAACAGCAGCTCCCTATTCAATGCAAATATCTCTGCCGAGATTTGATAAGACAAATAGGGAGGCCAGGGTGGAAAAGAGAGAAATGATGAAAGAAAACTTCGCTGCAAATTTGTTACAAAATGGTTTTAAGCTATCTCTTTTCAAGTGTCTTTTGCCTCCACCACATCTTGCAGTAACTCTTCCAGGAGGGCTGGATTATGCTAACGAATGATCAGCCTTGACTCATTCCTTATTCAGGCAATCTCTCAACGGCAGCGTTCCCCAGCAAGACATGGGGAGGGACCTTTAGGATTTCACACACGCCACATGAAACAGCAAGCGGGACCTGACCACTGAGCAATTTGCAGATGATAGCTCTCTTTCCAGGGATCTATCTTCCTCTTTGCTATGTTTTGCCTCATTCTTTCTGTCCTGTCCCAGATTTATGTCCCTTTTTCTTTCCTATCTTAGTCAGCCTCTCCCTCCCGCATATCATCTCCCTGCCACATCTTCCCGATCGGGAGGAAAAAGGTGATTATTCTGTAGCTCTCACTGATGCTCACACTGACACACAGGCTCCATCACTTGAAGGTTTTTTCAGGGTGATGATTTCCAGCCCTCCTGAAATTGAGTCAAAATTAACATGTAAAAACCCCAGAATCTGTGTTCTGTTGATCTGACCCCAGGCAAAACATGGCTCTGGCTGTGGCTGTTTTACATTTAATCACAGCAGAAGAACAGCTTCCAACCGGTCTTATTTGTAGTTTTTTATCTCACTGTCCAGCTAAGTCAATCAATTGCTGCAAACTGTGTTGTGCTGCAGGGTAAAGAATAATAGAGAAATATTCAGGCAAACTGCACTAAAATTCTTCCTACTGCTGTGTAGATATGTTGAAACAGCAGCCTGGCCCCTGCTTGCCAGGTAATGCCACCGGGCCTTGATAAGACTGTTACAGCTCTTCCACTTTCAGGGGGGGAAAAAAATAAAAAGAGCCATCATTCACCTCAGGAAGCGTCCATGGAATAATTACTCCCTCCAAAACAATTATATCTACAAAAAGCTCCTTTTCCTCAGAGGGAAAATCCTTGTGGAGACTGTTCCCAATTAAGGTTTAATATATGCCTCTATTTCTTCAGGAAAAGGGTTGTTCTAGTTCCCACTGGAACCACTCGGAAACTTTAATGGTCTTTGAACCAAGCCCAGTGACGATGCATCCTCATTAGTGATAGGAGTGCTCCCTTGTTTCAGGTTTTTCTGTGGTTTGGATGCTTATCCATCACACGGTGGCATGCTGGGGACGAGAAACTGGACAAAGAACTGAGATTTCCTACCAGCTCGCCCACTTCTCATGACTGCTTCAAGGACTGTCTGGAGGATGGTATTTTTGATAACTTTTGCTCTGGTGGCATTGTTGGGACCAGTCCCTGCCTCCAACTTCAAGACATCTGGGAAACCATTACAGAATCATTATAGAATCATAGAATACCAGGTTGGAAGGGACCTCAAGGATCAGTCTGGTCCAACCTCTCCTGGCAAAAGCACAGTCTAGACAAGATGGCCCAGCACCCTGTCCAGCTGCATCTTAAAAGTGTCCAATGATGGGGAATCCACCACTTCCCTTGGGAGATTATTCCAATGGCTGATTGTTTTCATTGTGAAACATTTTCCTCTTGTGTCCTATTAGAATCTCCCCAGGAGTAACTTGTATCCGTTACCTATCATCTTTTCCACGCAACTCCTTGTAAAAAGGGAGTCTCCATCTTCTTTGTAGCCACCCTTTAAATACTGGAACATGGTGACAAGGTCTCCCCTCAGCCTCTTTTCTCAAGGCTGAACAAACCCAGTTGTCTCAGCCTTTCCTCATACTTGAGGCTTCCGAGTCCTTTGATCATCTTGGTGGCCATTCTCTGGACCATCTCCAGCCTGTACACAGCTTTTTTGTATTGCAGGGACCAAAGCTGAACACAGGATTCCAGGTGTGGCCTGACAAGCGCTGAGTAGCGTGGGATAATGACTTCTTTATCTCTGCTGGTGATGCCCTTGCTGATGCAATCCAGAGGTGGTTGCGCAGCTCAACACTGGTGCTGGACACACTCCAGTGTCCCCAGCTGCCAACTGATATCCTCTGGGCCATCAGTGGAGGAGCAGTACATGTTCTCCTGAGCCATTATGCCCACTCCAGCCCTGCAGTGGTCCTTAATTTTGTGGACTGGAAGCTGGCAAGGCAGGGAAAGGAAATGAATAATTAAGCAATGCTCTTTCTTGCTTTGTACCTCTGCAAAACAGCTTCAGAGTGACTTCAGAGTGCCCCACAGCAACTACATCTAAGGTTCCTGGGAGGAGCAGGGATTATTTTTTTAAAATTGAATTATCATCTAATTTCTGTGCCTTATTAAGCAAACAAACTGCCAGCCCAGGAGCTCTCTGCAGGGTCCCTCTTACCAAGCACCTGGCAAGAGAGAAGAGAGATTCCCTCTGACTCCTATGGGCTTTTTTATCAGCTCTTCCGTGCTTCCAACAGCTTATGGTTTTTCTCTATATCCATTACTTTTCCCAACAAACTGGGTGCAGTTCTAATATTGATTGCCATTACTCTTTCTCTCACACTCAAACACACTTCTCTCCCTCTTTCTGTCATCACACAGTCTTCACTCTTTTCTCTTACCCCATTTTAGGTATTGCACAAGCTTTTATTTGTATTATCCCACTGCTGTTCAGTAAACGACTCTTCTTGATCGAGTCTGTGCTACAAAATCTTTGCACTGTGCTGTTCACCTGAAAATCCCTCTAATTCTTCCGGTGTTGTGCTTTCCAAAGCCTCGCTTTCCTGCTATGGCTGGCTGTGCATCATTTCATGCTGTTCCCTTACAGGATTTCTTTCCTTAGCTCCTCTAGCAGTGTAGGGTTTCCTTCTAAAATATCCATGATTCTGCTTGGTATTCAGGTGCCTGTAGCCCCTTGCAATGACAAAGGAAACAAAGACAGTTCTCCGCTGCAGAGAGGGACCCAGGACAATGTGCTTGTGCCAGCCTGTAAATCACCAGAGCACCTAAATGTTTCTTTAAAAAAAAACAAAAAAAACCAAAAACAAAAACAACAACAACAAAAAAAAACCCCAATAATAAGCACTCTCTTCTCTCATCAAACATATTACTCAAAAAACTATTGGATTTGAATCAAATGAGAACAAACGCAATACGCAATGGTTCCCATTCATCTCAAAGGCATTTTAATTCTGGTTCCTAATATTGGTAAAACTGAGATGAATAGGAACTATGGGCACTGGTGGCAGAGTTAACTCTTGACTGATCATTCTTAGAGAAGCTCAGACTCTAATACCAATCTATTAAGTGTTTTTTTAAAGGAGAGCCTGTGCCTTGGTGTAATAGAGGTGTTAACTTCTTAGTATAAATATGTAGAATTAAGCTCCCATTTTCCTCCAATCTTAAAAATGGTTTTGACCTGTGCTTCTATCCGATATTCTGTAATACTTACACGGCAGGGGAGACACCATGATCAGTCAGGTGGTTATTGCAGGGCAAGGCTCATCCCCTGCTCTCTGCGTGTGCTCTTTTTCATATTGGTTGGGTTTTTTTTCAGTTTGGAACAGTTAGATGATCACTGTAGGTCCCTTCCAACTGAATACTCCTATTCTATTCTATTCTATTCTATTCTATTCTATTCTATTCTATTCTATTCTATTCTATTCTAAAGGAGATACATTCATCTCAACACAAAACATTGCAGCTGACCCTGCACACCCAGCCCAGACATGTCACACAACTTCAAGAACACTCTTACCTCCAGGTCCACCCATACACACACTGATTTTATTCCTAAAAGCTTAGGCTTCGGGTCTGCAGCCTGCTCTGAAATACAGTTTGGAGGTGAAGGGGTGGTGGAACATTTTCAATTCGGGATCCAGGTGAAATAAGCTGAAGAGCAACCTGGCAAAAATAACTCTGAGGCTGCTTGGACCATGCTGTGCAGAAGCACAAGAGGCTCAGGCTGTGCGGTGGGATCTCACCCTGGATCACACCCTGCATCCCATCCAGCTCCACCAGGGTGGAATCCCACCTAGCTCTACCAGCCTGCACCCCAGGGGTAGCCCAGTTTGCACACAAGCACACTGCACTCTGAGGGGCATTTCCAAAACAACCATGATTCTCTTTGCTCAAAGGAAGCAATACTGTGGACTGTAAGCCAATATTTTTGTTTTATGATACCTATATTGTTTATCAAATTTCTGAACTCTGTGAGAAATATGAGAAACATGTGAGAGTTCCTTGCGAATATGCAATGCAATTCTTCCATTCAGGGCAGCTGAGCTGCTTATCAAATAAATAAATAAAACAAAGTATGCCTTCTTAACGTGGAACTTACATCTTTAATAAACATCAGCTTCATGTTCTCAGGAGAATCCTATTATGCAACTTCCTTCATCGATTCATGTATTAATATCATTTTGTATTAAACTAGTACATAATTGATGATATGGAAGTGTTTTCACATAACAACTCTTTCCCTGCATAATATAACCCACTTATCATATTTTCAGCTCGAAATTCAGAAAGTTCATGGACGCATTATACACTGGAATGAACAAATTACCTATATAAAAGTACAGTATATCATTTGCAAATTGCATGCAAACCAAAGTAAATATACAGTGCTAAATGCTGACTTTGATATAGCTCAAGTTGAAAGGCATAAATCAACTAATAGAAAAAAAAAAAAAATTAGGAGTGCAATAGAACGGAAAAATCCCCTGCAGAAAACTAGACCTGATCTAGTGATTTGGGTACAAAGTGTAGCCTATATGGCTAGGATTAGCACATGGGTTAGCCATTCAGGGACACGACTCCCCCCCCAGAAAAACAGTCCTGTCTCACAGTACCACTCACTATTAGCAGAAGAAACAGGTGAAATCCCTGAAGGGATTTGTTTTTCTTTTCACTTTAGGGTTTTGTTTTGTTTTATTTTGCCTGCAATTGCATAAGGGGATTCAGCAATACTTCAATATCTAATGTGGTGAGATTACAAAAGGCTCAGGAGCCTGCTCTATTTTATAAAATCTATTTAAAACTAAGCTCAGAAAGACAGACAAGGAAACCTTCTTCCTGCCAAACAGCGTACCAGGGCAACGATGACGCAGCCCATACTCTGCAGCCCTGTAAGTCTAGTGATTCCCCGTGTTGACTTACAAGGTTTTCATCTTGTGGAGCTCATTTTACAGGCGCTTGGGCAAAACCCTTAATATCAGAGAGCTCTTATGAATATGTTCGCCAACGGAAAAAATGATGGTTTGCCAGAGGAACACGCAGGCAACTTCAATCTTATGCAAACACAGCGAGGGTTCGTTTCTGTGCCGTGGCTCCGGCACCAGCATCTGCCCCAGCCTAGCAATGGGACCACGTGAGATGCCACCACCTCTCATGGACTTGTGCCAGCACAGAATTGGCTCCCAGTTTTCAGACGCTGTTCAATTACTTGTTATCTCCACCACTCTGCAATGCAGCTAAATAGCTGTAAGCTTTAATTGAACTTGGGGAAAATAAGTGAAGAAAACCATATTTTTTTAAAGATAGCGACTAGCTGTGACCATTCTATTCAAATTCCTGGTTTCCGCATCATCACACTTCAGCGTTCCTTGAATGTCAAGGCATTGTACCAGTGTTATACCACAAAGTGAGTAGAATGCTACAAATGTACACTTTGCATTTAAGCTTGGTTTTGGTCGCAGTCAGTCTTTGCTTCTGTTACCTATTCTGACTCTGATCCTCACGGTTATGTCAGTGCCCAACACCAACTGCTTCAAAGATACTCTTTGGGAGACTCAGAGCCTTTCTTCTTCTCTGGCAAAGGCCTCATTGCTAGTCTTACAGTCACTGTCGTACAGGCAAGGAGTTCAACTGCATCGGAAGACACTATATACAATTTACCCTCTCTCTCCTTCCATTGCACCATCATACACTCTCCTACCCGCTAATAATGTCCATCCTGTACTCAGAAAAGTGATTATTAAATATTCATGTCTCATGAACAGACACCTCATCCACAGAGCTGCCCACACATACCATCAAGCACAGTACTTCCCTAATCTTCTCTATTCTTTCTCCCTTGTACAGTATGATTTAGAGCAGACTTAAAATATGAGTTAATGCATCTTTTTTCATTACCTTTTCCCCGGCTTGAAAATTTATTATGTATTCTGGCTAGTTTGATGAGGGTCAGATGCTTATGGGATGCTTCAGCTTCATAAACTTCATTTCATTTCAAATAAGGGACAGTCATAAGGCACAGGTCTTAGGTGTCTTGAATAGAGTGTAGCTGCCCCCGCCCAGGGATGACAGCAACAAAAGTCACATTGGCCTGAATAATACAAGATAAGATCCCTATTTCCTATTATTCATAGATGTTTCTACACCTATATTCATTGAACTGCAAATACTGAAAATGCACCTACTGTTCATTTGGCTATTTTCTCACAGTATTTTAATCTCAGGTGTATTTATAACAACAAACTATGACTATGGGAACTTTATTTGCCATCTGACTTGATCAAAGTCACAAAGATCTTTCAAACAAGGAGAATAGCTAGTATTTCTGCTTGTCGTCTTTGGTAAGCACATTACTAACAGAAAACACATTTTTTCCAGAAACCATCCTCACCTTTTGCCTAACTAGCATTGGATGTGTGAATTTACCTGCGAATGCTTCAAAACCTATGTGTTAGCAGGAAGCAATGCAAATACTTTCCATATGTTGAAGCATTAAAAATATATTGCTGTTGAATCTCCTGGCTCTTCCCCCTCCACCACAACACTGACTCATCACTTCTCTACTGTTAGAAATGGTCCTCAGGACTCTGGGTTACCTTCCAGCTCCCTTGGGCAAGTGACAAGCCACACTTCATAGCCTTTTAACTCCCTCCCCTCAAAATGACCTGTCACTTCCCAACCCCCTGGTTCCTCAGGGCAGTAAACAAGTCTTGCTCCCGGAGCAGTGTGATCCATTATTAATCCTGCATCACGATGTCTGGGATTTTCAGTCCAAGACAGAAATAAAAAGACTGCAGCACAGGCAGACTAGGACTGCAATCAGAGCAGGGTTTGTAATTTAATAGAGCTACCTGGAGTAATGCTATAATCTCAAACAGCCTTCATAAGTTGTTCAGAGAGAGATCCCCTAAATCCTCAAATCAGCTACAAATATATAGTTGCATTACTACCATGGATTTAAATGCCTTTGAAGTCAATAGAGAGATTCTTATGGATTTTTATAGGCTCATGTGTTTTTTATATATATATATATACACACACATATAAATATATATATAAATCTCCCTAGGGGCTTAATCTGAAGAACTCATAGCTGAGACTCTAAGGAAAGGCACAGTCTGAAAGCTCTCCATCTACAGGATTTTGTTATAATGTCTTTTGAACAGAGTTTTTATTCCATTAACCACCATTTTTCTTTTCTTCTCCTTTTTGGCAAGGCGAGACTTGTCTCTATTCTGTAATGTAGACATCACCGCCTCAGAGCATGTTCCCAAGGAGGCCAATTTAAAGACTGACAAGAAAATCACCCATCCTATTTGGACAGAGAGAAAATGATATCTTTCCAGCTGGAAAGAAAAAAAAAAAAAAAAAGGAAAAAATATCCTACTGTGTAATCCTGGTCAGGTTTGCTGGACAAATCAAGGAAAGCTTGAGGTTTTGCCAACCTGAGGATCACAATTATGGGAAAAGCATAATGAGCTTTATTTGCTCGTACCATTGCACTAATTCTCCCAAACCTGCTTTTTTTCCCTTGTTGCAGAAGCACACCCAGACCAAGGCCAGTTGGGTGCTTATGGTGACCTGCACAGGTCCATCAGCATCCTCATCACTGCCAATGCCACTGAAGCTGGGCTGGGTCACCTATTTATTTTTCATTCCCATTTTCACCTTGCTCATCTTGGTCCCTTTCCAGCTCCTTTCTCACAGTTTTGCATTACCAGAGCCACCTCCTCTTCCACCTTGAGCAATGTTCCTCCTGCCTTTTCTCAGCTCCTGCTGCAAGGGCCTGAGGGATGTCGAGGGATGATCCCAGCTCAGTACATCCCCGGTGTCACCAATAGAATGGGTGGGTTTGGAGGTAACAACAGCAATAGTCCTATCAGTCAAAAACACTATCAAGCAAGATCAGATAAGAGACCAAAAGACAGAGTTTTCAACCAGAGTTTCTGCTGGAGGGCTTGACAGAGCAGCTCCAAGAAGACAAAAGGAAACTAGGTGAGAGACAGGTTAAAAATAAACACAGGTATCCTTCGGAGGGCACAGATCAGATCAAAAGCCTCTGACATTTTAACTTAACTGATGGCTAAGAGAGCACTTTCAAATCAGAGAGCAACTTGCTGCTGTGGGAGGGAAAAGTACTTCGGTAAGGAAAAATCCATATTTTTTTTGATTCAGGAAAAAGGAAGGTATTTTTATATTTTTTTTGTCTCATATTGATTGGGGCATGGGAGTTAAAAATAAAATAAAACGCCTGTTTTGCAGGCTAAGGGCTGTCACTCACCTCAGCGGTCCTGTCAGTACCTGGAAACAAACCTTTTAATACAAGTCCAGTACAGGTTCAGCACATCGAGTCCTGCTGCCGATGCTCAGCAATGGCCAAACCTGCGCTGCAAAATCCCAGGGAAAGCCACAGCATCAGCATGGACTTGGTCTGCCGTTGCTGCAGGCTCTAAATGAGCTCTGCCTGGGGATCACACGAGGCTTAACTGGAACTAGGTGCCGGTGCCATACAAACATAGAGAAAAGTTAATATAAAAATTAGCTGAAAACCCAAATGTATTTCTTTAACCAAATAATTTACCATTTTGCTCTACATTTCTTTGTTTAAAAGCAGGAGAACAAAAAAAAAAAAAAAGATAAACGACAAAAAACCCAACAGAAACTGCAAACGTAGACCAAGAACAAAAGGCTAAGTAAAGTGCATGTAGTGGATGAGTAAAGCACAGGTAAAGAGTAAAAAGCCTTAAGCTTCTTTACATGTATTTCTATTGCTAATTAAAACACTGTGCAGAATTTCGCATGGGAGGAGTCATGGAAGTAGAGCCTTGTGGCATGAGCCTGAGAGAGAGGCAGGATGCCACCGCTTCCCTCCATGATTAAATTCTCTCCCACACTTCTTTCCACCATCCTGACTCACCCCAGCTCCCCGCACCCCCTCACCACGCTGCTGCCCATGCCGGAGCCAAAAACCAAAGAAGCTGAGCAGAGGAGTGTCCTCGTACCCCTAGGCTCCACCGAGCAGGGCCGTTAATTCAAGATAAGGCATTCTGGGGACACACGATAAGCCAAGTATGGGTGATTTCCTCCTCTCCATGGTAAATTCACCTTGGATGTACCAAGGCTCAGTTTGGGCTACAATTAAATGCCTACAGGCCACAGGGCAATTTGTCCCAGGGGTTTATCATGTGCTTGGTTTCTGCAGCTTTGCTCCTGTAACTCCGGTCCGGAGCAGAGGGCACCTTTGTGTCCCTGTCCCCAAAACCCTGACCTGGTGCAGAGCCCCCCTGCCACAGCCCCTCTCCACAGCCCTGCTCACCACCGGCTCGCAATGGGAAAATCTCAACCCCCGCACTTGCCGGAATAATCTTGTGTCATGTTCACAGAGATCAGACAGGATTTATTTCTAGATGAAACTCGGCTGATAATATAAAGCAAGTTATTAATCCACTCAGGCTGGCCATCTAACACCCAAAGCCTGTTACTCTTGCTGGCTGGAAGGAGGTATTTGATTGAATCAAGAGGGATTTGTTTAGCTCTCTCTCCTTGTTTAAGTTAGAAGATGCTTAAAATTTGCAGCTGGGGTTTGTGCCCCTGCATCTCCCACCCGACTGTTGGCTCTTCATTACCAGTGACTGAACCTGTGAACTGAGACTTCGCAATAAAAATAGGAATAAAAGGCAGGAATCGTGTTCTCTCGGCTACATTTGCCTTTAGTATCAAGATGCCAGGACTAGAAATAAGACCAACTCTGATAAGTCATGGCATTGTTTTGTCTTAAATATTCATTAAATATCTCTTTCTTTCAGGCTATGAACTGAGCCTCCCTGACCCTCCTCTGGTTATGGCTCACCACCTCTCAATCTTCCTCTCTCCCATCCTAAGACTCAAGCTGATACCCCAGAACCTCTCTCCGCTGCCCCATCTTTCAGTCTCCCCCCACCGTATCCCTGTTCCCAGCCACAGCACGTCCCCACACCACCCCGGTCCCTGAGGGAGAGCCCCGTGCCCACTGCGATGCTCCCCAACACCCTGTCACAGGCTGAGCAAGAGCCAAGGCAACCCCCTTCAGCTTTTACCACCATTCCTGGTCATGAAAAATCTGCACTTTGGGAAATTCAGGGTGCACAGGACACTCTGAAGATCAGGGGAGTTTTGAGCAGTTGTGTTTATGTACTTCCACACTGGAAAACTGCAATTTCTCCATAGCAGTGGTTTAGATCTGTCAAAACTCTGTGTTTAGCTGCTGTTTTAACCAGCAGGGACTGGATTTTCTCTCCTTTTCTGTCAGAGGGTTTGATGAGAGAACTGGTATCAAGAGGATCAGCCAGAGAGCGATGATAATGCTTTTAGCATCTGAGTCAAAGCCCACTGCCTTTACTGAAAGCCTTTCCAATGACTTCAGTGGGGTTTGACCAGCCCTATGCACTGCCAAGGACAGAACAGACTTTCCTTTGAACACGTCTTCAAGGTAGACACCAAAGTTTCCAAAGGCCACCGTGTGGTCTGGGCACAGAACTCTGCAAACAGGCAGGAGAACAAGGGAGAAAAAAGGAAGATTTTTTTTTTTTTCCCCACACTTCCACTTCCTTAAACACCTTTCTCACTGTCCCTCCCATTATATTTTTTTTTTCAAGTATTCCCTAACATCCGAAAAGAAAAAGGTACCAACTCATTTTTAACGGAGGGATGTAAAACCAAAAGATCTTGTACAAATAAGTAAAAACGAGGTGAGTGAAGGAAGTAAACACAAAAAGGTGATTACGTGTTTTGAGACGTTGACAGAAAGGCATTCATTTAACTCCTCTTCCGCACAGTCTGAGATGAGCTCAATGCAAGTAACGCAATTCTCCCCGTCTCTATTTATTGCATTAGGCATAAACTCTTCTATCTGGGGAGCGGAACAGATCTTGACGTGCTGTGACAAGCTGCCAAAGTTTCCGCAAACAGGAGGTTCCTGAGCAGCCCCCATAAACGAGGGCAGCCCACACGTGCTCCTAACGAAGCGAGCGTGGTGCCGCACCGAGCGCCCGCCTTCTGCCGCCCTCCCCACCCCTGCCAGCAGCTCCAGAAATAAATGAACAAACGGCGTGGGGAGACGCCTGGCAATGGCAGCAGCACTCAGGCTCCCGCAATGGTAACGAACGTGAACTTCTGCATCTCCTTATAGTCATTGTTGCTGCTTTAAATCAGAAACTAAACGAGCAGTTGCAGGCCCAAGCCTGTGACCACCCAAGGGTTTAAACAAACATACTCATAAAGGTGCCGTTTGACAGCCTGTATTTTTGGGGGGTGAGACCACAGTCTCTCATTTCCTTCGTTGGCTTTCTGCCTCGTTACGCACTAAAAGCTGGAAGTTAATTAGCTGCTTGCACAAAATGGAGGAGGGATGAGCTAAGGTGTGACAGAGCCAGGTGGTTGTCATGGGGGGACATCTCTGCGTAAATGCTGGTATCCATCCACCGGCTCCAGAAAACCTTGTCCCCGAGAAAACAGACGCCAGATGCAAAGCACGGGACATGTGCTCCGCTCCTCTGCAGCCGCTTCCCCTTTGCAGCCCCCGGTTAATTATAACTTTGAGGAATAGCAGCCTATAATCACGTACATGGAAACTCATTTCTCTTTAAATGAAACCTGGCTAACGGTCGCTTTTTACTGGAACAATTTTCAAATAAACAAGCTCTGAAACTTAAAAGGAATCTTAAACTCCATTAAATAATACAGTTCCTTCACAGGAATTTCTCCTGGGAAGGGATGTCTTCTATTCAAGTGCCATGTTATGACAAGCATGACAGACTTGATAGCGATCTGTTCCAACTCATGACATTGCTTAAATTAGGTTAGATAGAATCTGTGCAGGCTTTCTAAGGAAAGCTCCTCTGGGTGAAAGCACTATTATTTTTGTTAATGGCTGTGAATTATGATTTTCTTCTCCTAGGAGTCATAAACTATGTTGCTACACAGTAGTACATCATGTAATGTATGTAATACATGATTCCTTAGTAGGGGAGGAAACTATTACATTTGCATACATTAGAGCCAGAGTTGTAATCAGAATGTGTTTTCCCACTTCCTTCATTGAATATTTATAGATTTCTTTCTCGCTTCCCCTTCTGCCGCACATGTCTCTTGCTTGACCTGGTGTCTTGCTCTATCTTATTCAAACTTTGGAAGGGTACATGTTTATGGCACGTTCCTGTTGCTTTGCAAACACCAAGTGACTGGCTTGCTTTCAGATTGCTTCCTCAGCCTCTCACACGCTCCCGTGCATCCGCAGCCGCAGCCTCGGCCACGTGAAAGGACAGATGGAGGCAGAAAGCATCTTAACTCCATCGCTGTGGGCTCGAAAACACATCAGGGCACTAGACAGCAGCTGATGACATCAAGGACACTTGCAGGTAAACAAGGGGATTTTTAAGGTCGTAGCAACACCTGAGCAAGCTCAGAAATGCCACAGACAGCAAGTGACACTTTAGACTTTCAAGGGCTGCCAGACCAGGGCTATGAGAGAGGACAAGCCAGCCCATCCTGCTGTTTCAGCCCTCTCATAGTGTAATATCTCAGCTGTTAGGAGAAGGGTAGAAAGGCACAGAGCGATGCCTTCAGTGCTGCGCCGCTGCTTCCAGAGCGTTCCATACAGTTGTTTCCGAGAGCTTAGATCTTCAAAGGTGCTCTCGGGCTCCTAAGTCACTGAGGTTTTATTCAGAAATCCTGCTCAGCAGTCCGCCAGGCAAACCTGCACTTGTATTCTTCCACATCTTTGATCATTCATGTCTTGAATTTAATAAAAGCCATTCAAGTGCAAACCCAGATCATTAGGAGATAGACTTAAAGGGTTTGTTCTGAGCTTCCATGAACACCCCTATTTCCCCATCAATAAAATGCAAGCTGAGAGAAGACTGACACCCATTTGTAATTTGCTAAGAGGAGCTGGAGGCCATCTGAGCAACTTGGACAAAGAGAAGCAGCAAGTACACCGGTTTGATGCTACACATGAGCACAGAAACAAAGCCGCAAAGCTGGAAGGCTCCCATAAGGATCAGAAGGCAATATACCACCAGGATAAATTAACACTCAGGACTTCACAAGAAATTCCTTTTGAATCCTATAAAGCAACAAAAAGTATTTAAAGTTCTCAGAAACGCTCTTGGGTCTCAAGTACACAAACCCGACCGTGGCCCATTTTGCTAATTACAGTATCTGCAACCTGTGTAACAACAACTTTCTAGCCTCCCCTCGAGAGAGCATTTGTACATGCGTCTGGGGTTAGAGACAAAACGTGAGGTTGGGTGAGACATGCCCCACCAGTTCCTGAAGCCTCGCTGAAGCACTCAGACACTGACAAAAGCAACCAGTTATGGATATGGTCCCAAAAACACTGATGCTGATCAAAATAGAGCAGACCTTCTCAATGTCCATCACGCTGGCAAAGGCTCATCCAGGTTAAGAGGAGGTTTCTCATCCATGTGTCAAAGGCTTACGGTAATAACAGGCTGCACGTTCAGAGCTGAGTTATTGCTGGTGCGGGGAGGTTAGAGAGAAACTAAGAGCATTTCTTACGGACTCAAACCAATTTAAGTTCAGATTTCCAGAGTGACATGTTGTTATTTGTTAGCTGAGAGATCATTCAAGGCAAACGTCAACCGTGCAGGCAGCCCGTGGGTAGCACAGCATGCAGCCATGGGCAGGGGCCCGTGTTCACGGGCAGCAGGAGCTGAGGGCACTGCACGCTTGTAGGCCACTGTCACCAAAGGGACACATAAAAGATCTCTGTTTCGCCATATAGAAATATTCTCTCTCTCAGAGCAGATTTATTGCTGGGCTGCCAGGGAAGAGCTGCCTTTCCTCCTTTTCATTAGAGAGAGGGTGGTTACAGTGTGAGATTTCTGAGAGCGTGCGGAGGAGGAGGAGATGGCATTACATGGTGCTCCGAGGGTTTTAACGCATGACCAAAGATGTACTTAGCGCTAAAAGATGTTTAGGTACCGAAAGCTTTTCCTGGGTCGGGCTTAGTGGAATTTCCAAGTCCTCCCAGTCAAAGGAGATACAATAATAGGACTACAGCACCTCTCTGCTTCGGTGCTCTCTGCATCTTAAAGATGCTGAAATGTCTTTGTAGAACTGGTCTTTGTGTTTTAGTTTACAAAACTAAAAGGGGAAAATAAAAATTAAATAAGGTGTTGCAATTTCTGAACCCTCAGGACAGGCACAAAACAAACAGTAGCAGGTGGGTTTACTTTCTGCATTCGAATTCACGACAAGTTCACATTTAAAAAAAATTAAAAGCATCTTGAAATAACTTTGGCCTCTGTCTTCCCATATGGGACACTAGCCACAATTATCTAATAATTACATTAAAGTAATGTAACTATCCATGCTGGGATGGACAGCCACTGTCACTCTGCTCCTACGTTCAGCCTGGACAGATCATTAATGTAAAGCAAACAAGGAAGAAACATACTTTAAAGCACTATTCAAACTCACAGTCCCTAAAGGTGGAGAAGTCACGTACCATTGCACAGACACGTGTCCTGAATGCCCACTCAGTTCAGGGTAGATGCCATTACAATTGCAACATGTGAAGCTTGTAATTGTATTATATCACGATTTTGTCAGTTGATAAGCAGCAGGCTTCAGTCTGCATTGCTGTTAATCTAGCACCTTTATGAAAACAACATTATTTTCAAAAATAACTGGATATTTATGGCTGATAAGTGTTATTTGATCATTTTCACAAAATTAAATTTAAGTTCGTATTGCACGCTCTGCAAACTACTCTATAAAATTACACTTAACGCAAAAATGGTATAAATCATAGACCAACTGATACAACCCTTACCCCTTAAAAGTACTGCATGGGTATTATTTAACCATGATGTATGCAAATCAAATGCAAATTAAATAGCAGTGGGTGTGGTGTATATGCAAATTTCAAACCCTACTCCATCCCAATTTCCCCTTCATGAACTGCCTACAGCTATAACTCTCAGAATTTATGACCTGCTTGGCTTCTAATACAATCTTTGTCATTGTAGTGAGGCAAAAAGAGTGGAAAATGATACAAAGTCAACCTACTGCCATAAGCCCCATTCCTCTTGGCCACCCACAGACTTGCTGTCTTGAAGATGGACAAGGAAGGCACAGCACGGGAAGGTCTGGGTATTTAGGAAAAACCCCATATACAGAGGGCACCTGAAGATTTCCATGCTATCAGGCAGAGCTGAGACACCAAGGGCTGGAGTTCATACAGGGAAGAGAGCACTATCAGCTGCCCCACTGCTCCTTCCAGCAGCTTGTGGGTGCAACTCATCAAGGAAAAAAAACCTGCAGCTGCTGTATACCTCGTACCCACTGCTCCAACCTACATCTCTCTCATTTCCATCCGACGTAGCCCACTTTTCTGCAGCACAAAGCACTTTCATCAGCATCTCCCCATGGTTTCAGTGCAATCCATCTCTTTGTTTTCTATCAATAATGTGAAATGACAAATTCCACGAGGAACTCTATCACATCTCTACCTATAGGGAATATTTTTATGTACCTGAGACCTAAAAGCCCGGATTTAATTTTTATAAAAGCAGATCTTTTTATAAAAGCAGATTTCAAACCACATAAAAATTTTGGGGAGTCTTTACAACCAGGTGTGTCCTGGCTGTAGAAATGACCTGTGCTTGGGGCACACTCACTACGCAGGCATCAGTATTTTTCTGGAGGAAACATGACAGTCATCCTCCTGGCCAACCTACCTGCCACTGACACAGGACATCCCACTCCAAAAGAGAAATACCCACAGCTTGAGCTAAACTTTATAGATGAGTGTACTTCAAACCCAAGCTTCTGTCCCAGAGGGAATTTTTCCATATGCTAGACTGACAAAGCATTACAAGCATTCTCCTCCATCTTCTCCTGATACTTGTAGGCTGCCTGCCTTTGACGTCCTTTGAAATTTCCTTTTCAACGATTTATTTAAGCGTTTTCACAAAGACTGTGGGGGCTTCCACTCTGTGACAGCCTCACCATGTTTTCCTCAAGATTTTGCAGAGAGCCTTCCAGCGGCTTCATTTCCCTCCAGGGCCCTCACCAGGGAACCGAGACATCAGATTTAGTTGCAAAAGACTTGATAACAGAGGAGCTGTCTCCCAGACCTGGCAGACTCAGACTTAACAGCAGAGTTGTTCCTCCATCCTGGCATGTAAAGGGGTTTCCTTCACAGTTTCAAAAGCAATAGGATAAAGCAGCCAGTCTCTCCTTCACTTTCCTCCTTGCTATCTCTCATAACATAAAAGGAATTTTGTTATTTTTTGCTCCTGTACTGGACTCATTGCATTTGTCATTAGGACCTTTCTCTGAGTACATACCTATAGACACGCCTTTTCTTCTGAAAACAGTTCCCCATCACTACCCACAGCAAATCTGAGGAGCAAACATTGGTATTTACTGAGTAAGAGAAGGAGGGATCATCCAGCCCCTCTGGGCATAAACACAAAACTCACTTGAGCAATAGCCTTTGGAGATCAGCACCCCCCACGAAGAGCAGAGACCACCCCAGACAGAGCAGGAGGAGAAGAAAGGACAGAAACTGATGGTTTCCTAGCCCCACCGATTGAGGACTTGGAGGGAGGATGGACCAAAACACACAAGACTGATCAGTAAGTCTGTTTCGTTCAGAGGTCTACCAAGACTCCCGGCTGTAGCCCACCATCCACAGCTATGGTAACCAAGTGTATCTGCTATGTGTGATTACATTTTCTATTTTTATAAGACATTCACTAGCCACACAACCCGTCATAGCCACGTAGGAGGGATATTTAACATGTAGAACAGAGACAGGCCACAACAAACAGAGGATTAAATAATTAATTTTGGTTCTGAGTAAGCAGCTCCAAGAAGCACAAAGGAGAGCCTGCTTTTTTATTTCAAACTCAGTGATGGCAAATCTTGTGTTCCTGGAGGCTGGGAAAGCTGCCTTTTCCTGTGAGGTCCTTTTGGAGATAGCACTGTTTCTTTGAGTCCAAAGTAGTCTGGAAATCTCTGCACCAGAGTATTTGAAAAGGAAATCAAGGAAAAATGCAGTTCTGAGCATAATGTGCATGAAAAACCATCCACTGCAAATAGAACACCCTAATTTGTGGCTGCAGACCTTAGAGTAACGCAATCAAAGGCAGTGTCTGATAACACAGTATTTGTGACTTGTACCTGTTTGTTCTGTTCCCAGCTAATTATCCCTTCCTTAGGTGAACGGAAAATACTTCAATCTGTTTTTGCAAAGCTCATTCCATCAAATTAGTCAACAAGGTACACAGCACTTTCCTACACAGCGAAAAACCTATACCTAGGAGCTACTGAAGACAGTAAAGCCATCTCTTAGTGTGGTATTTTCTATTTGACAAACTTAACCAGTTCCTCCAATGCTGGAGAAAGAAAATGTACAGGAAAATGCTCAGCGTACGCCCCCTTCATCTGGTACCCGAATCACTTGGCTTTCTCCCAGCCACCTTCAGGTGCAAAGGATGGTGGTGAGCATTCAACAGACCCACTCCTTTTTCCCTACCAATAACAAAAAACAAGCTAAAACCCCACCACACCTTCTCCTCTCCCTACTCTGCTTTTGCCCCCAGGAGCACAGGCTCTCCCAGTGCCGATGGTTACAGCGCGCCAAGACTGATGCCATACAGGATGTTATGCTCAGCCTTTCCAACATTTCATAACGTATGCTCACTCATACTAGGAATTATGTAGCTCCGGTGAAAATCGCACAGCTTCCCAAGGATAGAGAGAGCACACAGCTTCTGTGGGTTATCCCCCATCTAGGGGTGTCTTAGCCTATTCTTAGCCTTGGAAGGTAGCAAGAAGGGATGGCTCCTACCCAAGGAGTGGTCTCCTTGGAGTATTAGCAGTTCTGCACTTTGGGAACCCTCATTAGCAGTCAGCACTTCTTTTATCGGCTGCTGTTAGGCTGCATCTGTGCTTCGGTCTCATGAGGCTGTCAAAGTAATAACCCACCTGACATCTCCTCAGTCCATTGTACATTTTATGATTTTATAGCTTATTCCTCTATAACATCACTATATAGATGCACTTCATGCGGGCTGACCTTGAGAGGCAAAAGCTACTGTTAGATAACTCTATGCCACAAATCCAGCTCAGTCTTTGTGTCCCATTGATCCTTCTCTATCCCGAGCCTATCCCAGGTCCCGCTGAAACTCATAAGAAACCTCTGGCCCTAGATGTATTTCTCTTTATCCTGTCTCCATGCTTCTCTGACCAAGTAAGCTGTAGTGTTACTAAGCCTTTCTTATAAAAACAATCCTTCCTTATTTGGAATAAATTTAAAGCAGTGAATTACAGAAGACAGACCCACAGGGAGACTGAAAAAGGTTACACAGCCTATTCCCCCAATCCCAACAGAAGACCATAACTATTCATGAAAAATCTTGTTTAAGCTATTCTGAGAATTTCCAGGAGTGAATCCTGCTGCACTTGTATTTAGACATGATTTTTTTATTATTTGCACGGTTTGGTCCTCGCACAGGTTTTTATACAAATTCTAGCTCCATGGAGTGAATCAAATTAAAGATCATTATTACTGGGGGATGTCGGGGGGTGGTGTTTGCATTAAGCCAGTGTGTAAAATACACAAGGCAATGTCAAAACAAATTGGGAGTCTCTTTGTCTGCACTTTCCAGTCTGAAAAGATTCCAAACTATACAATGCAAAACACACACGAAGTTGGAAAGTATCCTATGGGGAGAAATAATGAATAAAACAATTTGATGCCTTTCCAATCTGACAAAACAAAGAAACATTCTGAGCAGCGGTTCTCGGGGATAAAAATCATTCAGCTTTTCATTATATGTGTTAATTTATTCTTTACATATTTTATAAAACAGAAAATTTGTGACTTGAAAACCTGCTATTACATCTCACTATGAGTGTCACTCATGCAATGCGCAGAGAAGCACTGGTAGATATAAGCAGCAAGAATGGTGCATTTGCGGTCCCTACCAACACTTGCTAGTTTAGCGTGGGATAGCTCTTCACTGAATAATTTTTTTTTCCTAACCACAGATGGCCATCTCCTTCCTAACCACAGCTCTGGCCTCGGTGACATCAGTGGGAGGAAGGTCTTAAGGCATTTGGCTCTGTCATCTTACAAGAATATCCAACCCTTTGAAGTATACTTTAGTTCATTAAACCAGTTGCATCCAACTGAGGAACAAAGGCAAATCTCCTTATATAGGGTCCAGTAGAGCAGAGACAAGCCAGCCCCTCCAGGGGTCAAGAACTGGAAACCACCAGGATGAAGTTTCTGAAATAACATTGCCCTAAACCTTCTCAATCCACAGAAAATATTTCTTCCAACTGTACCATATGTTGAATCAGTTCTGAAGCCAGTTGCTCATTCTGCAACACCATTAAATGAAAGAAAAAGGGGGAAAAAAAGCCTAATGCTCTAGCAGCTGACTACAAGATCAGATGCCAACAAAACCAGTCAAACCAGACAGGGTTTCAGTTTGGTTGTTGCATTTAGTTGTGATTGCATTGAGACATGAGTCAATGATGCTTTTGACTCTCGAAAAGATAGCTCTTTCACCTCTGCTCCTTCTCATCAAAAGGTCTTCATTCACACTTCAGGAAGTATTTTAGTGTGTACCAGATAAATGAAGAGCAGAGGTTAGCTTTTTTTCAATTTCAGGTGCAGAAAGCATTCCTGCATCGAATAAGCAGAATTAAAAATAAAATAATATAAAAATTAAAAAAAAAAACCCACCACAGACAACTATCTGGAAAATAAGATGATCAACGGCATATTCTCCTCCAAACAGAAAGCTGCCTGACTCTCTCAAAGAAATTACAGCTCTGTTGCTTACCACCATGTGGAAACTTCATATAGAGACATTCAGCTATTGGAAAATGCATATACTCATTCCTGGTTTGAAAACTGTGTTATTATTGGGATTTTCTTACGAGGCAGACATATTTGTATCACATTTTCAATACAAAATCAGAAATCTTGTCTTCTAGAAGCACTACAAATGTAGCACACCATTGGAATAATTACCAACTAATGTGACCAGAGATCAGAGGTTAAAGTATACACCTGCATGGCTGAGAACTGAAACTAGTTTGCCTTGCAAAGAAGCCTCAACTTGTCCTAGGCAAGCAAACCAGCCACAGAGAAATTAATCGCATATCATCTGCTACTGCTTAGGTAGCCTCACCCCATCTATTCCTTTTATACCTACCAAGAAGGTCACTCTATGAATCTGTAAACCAGCAAACCAAATAGTTGAGGAGAAGCGTCAGCTTGTTAATCCCGTACATATGGCTCTTCCTGGAAAAGAAACTTTCACGTACAAGCAAACTGATGTCTATGTTTCTCTGCTCCAGCTAGGTTCAGCCCATCGCACATGCCAGATCATTACAAGTTCTGAAAAAAATAAAATAAAAATTAGAGTCATTATATGCGAAAGAGATTGATGACTTTCCTGTCTGATAAAACTCAGTGAAGAATAAAAATGCCCTATTTTAAACAGAATTAAACAATGCCTTTTAAAAAAAAAAAAAAAAAAAAGCCAGGGTTCAAAAAAAAATAATTCAAAAATCAAGTCTTCAAAGCACTTCTTTCAACAATAAATAGTTTCTTAGAGCTTTTCAAAAGCTGATCCCTGACCTTGATGATTCTTACATGCATTCTTCTCTTACCATGTCCCTGCTGCCTGCCAACAGTATCATGTTGGCCAACATCCTTTATATCACACAGAGGGATATAGTCTGTGAAACAAGACAGCTCTGCTGACACCTAAAGACATCCTGGTGGACACCACCATCCTTACCCTCCTGAATCAGTCTGCAGCCTTTGATGCAAAGATTGAAGAAACTATTAATAACAGTATGTACTAGAAGTAGACGGTTCATCCTCAACGTAGTTGCTGTCACTGGTGTCCAGCAAACCTAAGAGTGGAAACAGGTTCTGTTCTCCCTTCCCTGAAAAGCCCATTGGCGTCCACATAATCCTTCTTTCTCTCCATTAATTATGCAAAATGATTGGTAGAGGTGCAGAGGTGCTGCAGGCTTGGTTACCAACAGTCCGTGGATAACAGTCAGTGTCCTCATTCTCCACGGGTGGAACCATCGACACTAACAGCACACCAGAACACCTCCAGGAAAACAGCTCCTAGAGAGGAGCAGATGGCTTGAACTGAATCCAAGCAAGGCTGAAGTGAATGAATCCAAGCACAGCCAAAATACAGGATGAGAAGAAGGATTTCTTTAAACAGCTCCTGGAAACATCATCTCCCCCTCTGTGGAAAAGCACACTGCCCACATTTGTCAAAGCTGCGCCTTGGGTCTGACACCTTGCAAAGTCTGACTGCTTAGGTGGCATCAGTAATCCATGAATTTGTCACCTCTGGGCTGGATTTTAATAACTCAACGTGTTTTGAAGCTCAGTGTGGGAACTGTACACCAGCTCCAGCCGGCTGGGAAAGGGGAACAACTGCTTTTTCTATGGCTTATGTTGCCAAGGGCATATCAGGTTTGTGCTCGAGTTTTTCCCATAGCTCCCAGTCAGCATCTGATCCCAACTTAAGGCTCCAGCCCTATTTTTCAAAGCAATTAGTGTCTCCAGACCCAACGACATCAAAGTCTGAATTTTCATCCATGAACCCCCGTGGCAACTGTGCTCCTTTGAGAGGTCGTAAAGCTCAGAACAAAGCATCTAGGAGAGCTGTGAAGAAAACAGGCCCTTTTTATCAATAGCTAAGGAATATTTTTCTAGTGGAGATCAGGCAAATCCAGATTCTGGTACACTTAAGGCATAATTTCTTTAAGGTGGATTTACTTCTTAACTTGAATGCACAACTCAGATAACTGTTTCATTCCAAAACTTTTCCTAACTTCCTCACCTTAGCAACTGTCATAGTTTCTGCTCCCTTTTATGAAGAACTGGAAGAGGCTCTACAAAGTCCATTAGACACTTAACACTGCCACTGAACTTGTGCACAATGGACAGATGCTCCAGCAGTTTAATACCCTTAGAGAAAGTATGGAAGAGCAAGAGCCAAGTGCAATTTAGTCTCTGCTTCAATCCGTCCTTGATAATTTTTTTTGATGACAGACCATTATCAGAGAGGAAGTAAAAAACTATTTTCACTTGGTATACACCTGCCTTCTCGCATCTGGCAGTTTTGCACCTTCCTTATGAGTATTCTTTGGTTCATTCCTCTTATCAATTACAAGTAGATTTGGGAAGTTTATTTACTCCTCCTCCAGCTCAACCACCTCGACAAGTGTCCAGGACGATGTTATCCTACCTAGAATACCAGTGTGCAGGAAGACTGGTTTGTCTCCAGTATTGACTAGTGGAAATATGGGGTTTATTTGCATCCAAAGAAGTTTGGTTTTCCAGCACCCCATATTTTTAAGAATTACCAAGGGACAGTCTTTTGCAGTTGGACATGATCTTATACACAGTATGTGTGCTAAGCCAACTTCAAAAATGTAGTTTCTTCAGGAACTGCATTATTTAGGAAGGCTGCTTTCATCAGCCTCAAGCATTCTCCTCCCATTTTGTTCCCCTTCCCAGAACATCCCTTTCCCACTGAACTTTCTCAGCATTGAGTCCTGCTAGCTGTAGATGCAATTATCTTGCTGTTCCCACCAATGTCCACGGCATCAGTTTTTAAAAACACAGAGTAGCACAAGCAACCCCTCACATTCATCATATTCTGCCCTTACTCAGACAAGATTAAAGACCTTTCAGTAATTAAAGATGGAAGGATGTCATTGAAAGGTACAGGGGAGCTGGGGAAGGTGAGTTATCCAAGAGACATCTATGATTCTCTTGTCTCTTCTGACCCCTTGTTCTGAAGGCTACTGTTTGTAAATCAAGATTAATGAGAAGAACAGCACTTAAGTGCACCTGATCATAAATCTGGGAGAGTTAGTACACTCTCTGACAAGATTAATATATTTTACATCTGACAGTGTCTGTGTAATGCTCTGCGTTCAATTTATTACCATCTCAGACATGAAAGTGGAGCATGGATTTACTTGCAGTGCAACTTTCACTTTTTGCAGAGCATTTCATTTACATCTCCATATCCATTTCTATGCCTCTTGAGGTTATTTTCATTAGGAAAAAGCTTTTTTCTTTTAACATAATTCCAGTATAACTAGCCATTCTATGATTCTATGAGTATAACTATATGTAAAACAACATATTGGCAAAAAGCCACTGAAGAGTGCTGTTAATTCTATCATGAGGACAACAGACTGGAATTTTTTGAGGAAACACATCAGAAAATGTCATTTCACCTTAATCAAAACATTTTGTAGATAAAGGTTGATACTTAGGAAAAAAAATTCTAATCTACTTTTTAATACACTTTTTACTTGAAACAGACTGCATTTCATATATAACGGCTTTCTTCCTTTGAAATTTATGATGATCAGCAAATACTTCTTTTAAATTTAAAAAAGTATGAACTCAAACTGCGGTAATCACAGCTTTCTGAAATGCATTTTTTTAAGTGAACCAGTTGCCTCCTCTGAAATTCCCCCAACTGACGAATTAAAATTGTTGAGATTTTGGGTTTCTGCCTTAATTTCAGACAAAAATATTTTTCAAATCTTGAATTTCTCAGATTAGGAAAATAATCCCCATTGAGCTGTAACAGACACACAACTCTACAAGAAACCGTAAACCACTTGGAACAATACCTTTAGCAGATTTTTGGGCATCCAGAAGTTCTTGACCGTGGTCAGGGAATGTGTTGATAAACAGTTTCTCAAGTTCTCTCCTTGGTGAGATAAACACACCTGGGATCTGCACCAGACATTGCAGAGAAAATTCTTTTGTGCAACAGCTGTACCGGTGACAATGACAAAATGGTGTAGGTACATAGCAAAGGTAACACAATCCAACAGAACCCAGGTAGCTGAAGCAACATGGAGCAATGTGAAATGGGATTCAGTCCTATTGAAGGAATGCCTCACCAGTAACTTCCTCCCCCTTTGCTCCTCCTGGAGCCGCTCCCGTCTCACTCCTGTGGCCCCAGTGAGTCCCCCCCAGGCATGAGGGCTGGTGGCACATTTCCTCCCATGGCCTATTCCTCCTTCCAGGACTGTATGTTCACAATCATTTGTGCCAGACAAACAGCTCCTGTCCCCTCCTGAATCAAAATCAGAGCTAGAGAGTAATCAGCAGAGGCCCCCATTTTCATTCCTCTGGAAGGCAACATATGGGCATAGATACTCCATCTTTCAAAATGCTCCTCTAATTCACATCATAAGTCCAGTGTCCTCCAGGCTGACACATGCCATGAGAAGTACACGCATGAGAGAAGCTGATTGCTCTCCCAAGACTCACCCCTGTTCACAGATCCCATTCTTACACACTTTGTTTCTCCTTTGCACACACAGCCAGGCTCTCACCAGTTCTTGCCCTCTGCCACAGCATTTCCTAAAGTCAGCACCCTACCAAAAGTTTCCTTCTCATTATATTTCTTGCTCTTCAGTACCACTGTCATCTCCTCCCACCACACCATATGTTCCTTATCTCTTCCCTGCTGAGCAGTCTCTGGTCTCTGAGATCTGACAGCTGAAGTGACCTCCCCCTCCTTGGCCCCCAGTTCTGTCTCAGCAGAAGTCAGTGACTGCAATTGGCATGCTCCGTGGGAACCAGATCCACACCTGCCAACGAGGGTAAAAGCATGTCCTCATCCCAGCCTTGATCTACTCCATCTCCTCTTTCTGTGAGCTTCTGGGGACACACAGGTCTCCTGTTATTTGGCTATGGAGCCCTTAGGCAGTCCTTGCATCTGACTGAGGCTGCTGGGTGCTTTCAGAGCAGAGATAGCTAAACCTGCTCCCCATGTTACCTGTGACCAGCCATTTCTAAAGTTTTTTTTGTCACCAAAAGCTTCTAACATAACAAGAACTCTCAAAGAGATTCTCAAGGTGCAAGGTCAGAATCTTGTCCATAAACAAACCGGTTCTTCCTTGTTCGTGCTCCAGCTTTGCAGCCAGGACTAATATAAAGCAAAGTCAAGTTTTCTAATCTTCCAGAGTATAAAACACCCAGCAATCAGAGGCTTATTAGCAGATAATGATTTACTTTCTACCCACCAGCTATTTGCAAAGATCATCCACTCTCCCTGTCTGAAGTACCATCAGGGTTTCTCCATAAGTCTACTCCATTTATCATTAGGGGGATTTACACTGCAAACAGGACAGCTGCATTACTGAGTCTAATTATACGCTGAGAAGACAAAGCACCGTGTGCCCACACATTGCACTGGAATTAGAAGTCCAGGTAGAACAGAGGAGAGGCTTTTAATTAAACAATGTCAGTTACCTTTCACAGACAGCCTACGATTTAATTTAAACGCACACACAGAAAGAACAGTAGGTCAAGCACCTTCCCCATCTTGTGAACTTCAGGCCTAGTGACTGCCAAACACGACACAATCATTTCTGCCCACCTGCCTCACATTTCTGTTTAGAAGTACTTCATCCCTTTTTTTTTTTTTTTTTTTTGGCTTTCTTTCCTTTAATTAGGAGTAAGGAAAAGGTTGTAGTGACTCCATAGAGTGTCAGATTTAATCTGCATAAGACCCCATCACATGTTGGGGGGGGGTGTGGCAGGAGTTTTTAATAAAGGATTACAGCATGCACCTGCTGTGGCTGAAATATTGTGAGCTTTTTCTAAGCTCTGGGAGGCCTGCATTGGGTCAGGTTTGACTTGAACATTTATTACTTGTCAACCTTTGGCATTGGGATGGTGTCTGAAGCAGGGCGATGATGCCAGCTGATTTAAATTGCCAAAAAAGTGATCAGGTTGTTTGCACGAAATCAGATAAGTGTTTGTCTTAATGGCTGGTTCAAAGATGGGCAGAATTCCTTTGCCCCAGACAACATATTTTTTTGTTCCCAGATGTCATCGGATAATGACTTTTATGCCAACAAGTTAATTGCAAAAGCAAAGCAATGCAAAAATATACTGAACTACACTTGTGTATTTTCTACAATTGCTTCAAATTTAATGTAATGAACAGAGTGTGTTGTGAAGGAAGATTGCTGATGCCATGGAAAATAAATGCTGTTTCCGAGTGTAACCATCACCCAGCCAAATGATTTGCAAATTCTCCCTTTTGCTTGCACCTCTCATATTGCTCATTGCTTACTCCTTTCACAGGATGTGGGAAATGGGGGTCAACTGCTTTCTCCACCTGATGGAGTTCACCCCAAAGGTCTCCAGCACACACCGTTGCCATTTGGTGTAAGCATGCGAAGGACACCCTGACTCCAACCATCTGAAGCAGCTCCACATTGTGCAGGTAGATCCAGGATTATTGGGGCAGACGGAGACAGAGAAGCACCTGCACACTCTCCTAACAAGTTTGAGAAGTCTCCTGCTCACATTTCTGTTCCATTTTCATAGAATCATAGAATTGTCTAGGTTGGAAGGAACCTTTCAGATCATGGAGTCCAACCATCCACCTAACACTGACAAAGCCACCACTAAACCATGTCCCTCAGCACCACATCTGCCCGACTTTTAAATAGCTCCAGGGATGGTGATTCCACCACTTCCCTGGGCAGCTTGTTCCAATGTTTGATAACCCTTTCAGTGAAGATTTTTTTCCTAATATCCAATTTAAACCTTCCCTGGTGTAACTTGAGGCCATTTCCTCTTGTCCTATCACCTGTTACTTGGAAGAAGAGACCAACCCCCACCTCCCTACAACCTCCTGTGGTTTTTTTTCTGGTTTTGAGATCATTTTAACTAAGAACAGCTCACTGTAGGCTATTACTGGCATGTGGAGCTACACAGCCTGGTTCAGCAGCTCTTATGAACACCAAGCAGCAGCCAGCAAAAGAGCAATCAAACAGACCGCTTCACCTGAGTATCTTCAGCAGCAGAGCTGGACCTTGTATCAGTCCAAGTCTGTCTAGGAAACAACTGCCTTTGGAGTGTTAGATGTCTCCGTTTGAATAAATCACTTGTCAGTTCATTGCTCACAGCTGCCAGCATGTACCAGGCTATTTACTGCATCCAAGCCATTTCCATTCTAATGGTACACAATAGAAGAGAAAGACATACTGAAAATACACAGAGCACTGACAAGTGTTAATAGGGCTGCTATCCTGCTTTAAAGCAATTCTATTAACACATTATACTGCAGCTGAGGGTAATTATTTCCAAGGGAAATGGTTTTTGCGACCATGACCCATGGTAGGCTCTCATAATGGTGATTAAATTCACATGTGACTAATATACATAAGACATTAACTGAAGTTTGAGGATTTATTAAGATTTGCAGAGATGTTTGCAGAGCCACAGAAGACAGTCTCCTTGGGCTGCAGAAACAAAAAACAAAGTACAAAAAGTTCACACTGGCCTATAAAGCTAAATAAATGAATTTCAGATTTTCAGTAATATGTCTTAAAGTATCACCTCTGCAAATCTAAAATTTTATTTAGTAAAGAAATGAAAATAAAAGGGTTCTTCTGTTCATAATATGTGATAAAATATGACATTTTGCCTTCAGTTAACACAACTTCAATCTACCACGGAAGATCAAGCTAATTTAGAAACACGGGGGAGGGGGATAGAAGAAATAAGGAGCATTTAGATTCACAGCTTCTCATCTGGTACTGTCTCTCTCTTCCTTACTGCAACCCGATGGCAACACAACGTTGTGCATTCAGTACCTCCCTGCCATGCAAATAAGCAAAGTACTGGTAAATATGCGATACTCCTTGTTCCTTTGCAGCATCCAACTGGCTAAGCCAGTGCTGGAGACCAATTAAAGCCAGTGGCTGATCACTCTGCCATTGGAAAATCTCCACCTCTGTCTTCCTGCTGACACTGGGCTCACCATTAAATGCTAGTTTGCCTGCCTTCAGCACACCTTTACCACTGAGCCAAATCAGCCCCAATAGGGACTATAAACAGGGCAAACAGGAAAAGTGATAATGCAAGTTATGCTGTGCCACGCACGCTGCAGCATTAGAATATAAAAGTCTTTCCAGCTTCATAAAAGGAAATCCTTTTATGGATTTCCACGGTGACTTGATGTGATCTCTACAGTCACAGGTAAATGAGAGCAGCCCCAGCAAGTGAACAGCTTCCCATAGGCTCTTGGGACGGCTATGCTGGGTCAATGCGGCATCTGGTTGCAGCTGTGGAGTCGTTTGGCAAAACTTAAGCCCGTCCTTTATGGGAAACCATACTGCAGCACCTGTCTGTAAGACCTAAATACTGTTATTAAGAGCTTCCCCCCGCTGCACAATACTGTAAACATTCTTGAAGACCAAAATATGCTATTTTGAAAGGGAAAACGGCTCTCATCAAATCCTCTCCATGCAACAGCAGTGCAGGAGGCTTTAATGAGTATCTCTCCATTGCCTTTTGAATGTGGCGTTTATAAACAGTTTGGATATAAGAAAGGAAAGGAGAACAGAAGTGAGGAAAATTTGGATCTACATCGTGGGTGGAATGAGTATAGATGTAGCTTTTATCACCCAGCCAACTTTTCCCTGTAATGCCTCACAGTAGCTGCAAACAGTCAGTATTTGATAGACAAGTTGGCGAAGCTTCTTACATCTTATGTTACCTACTTGCTACCCATCAGACAGAGTTGTAGCCGGGCGGGCTACAGGAATCCACACCAGGCAAGTACTATGGTCTGGTTCTCCCCTGGCCCTGTGCCTTGGGGACAGAATGGGAACAGCCTGGGCTTCTTAGCCCTCACTGTCATAAGCGATAAAGCAGAGAGGGATGCAACAGCTTTCAGACATTGATTGAAAACCTTCGGGCTCCATCATTCATGCAGAATTTCTATTGATAAACATGCACACTAGGATGTTTACTGCATGTAAAACACTATCTGCATTTATTCAACCATCTTGTCATTCTTTGTATGTGACACAGTCTGCACCTGATCTCAAACACAACCTCCATTGCAGGACTCTGATTAAGAGCAGAACCAAATCCAGCATTTCTCTCAAGCAGGTGACCCTCTCTCCCAGTCTCCTGCTTGGCCACTCCCTGAAATCAACTGAGACCTGATCCCTATGATATAGATCAGGATATTTATGGACTTGACAGAAAAAAAAATATAAAGGATTGACTTTGTTATTCATCAAATATTGATTTTTCCTAGATTTGAGGATATAACGAATGATAGCCCAGAAAGTACTGTGCTGTGGGAGAAAAAGAAAGGAAATAATGTAGTTTATAATATCAGAGGCTACTTATTTATTTATATAGCTACTGATCGAGCAGGGAGAACACTCCAATAATGTCATTCCTTCATTAAAAAACCCTCTGGAATCTCCAAAGCAATCCTGAATTTACACTCTCTGAAGGTAAAAAAAATATTGCTGGACAGTACAGAAAATGTTCCTGCCTCAGTTTCAGGGTTTGTCTGACAGAATGTAATTCTATATAACTATGGATCACCAGATCAATGACCCAGGAACATAACTCTGTTGAAATATTCTTGACACAGTGAACATTAATGGCTTGAAACAGGTCTATAGGGTCTAACCCATCAATGCACCTGCAGCAATTCAGCAGACTGTAGCATCTCTAAAATTGCCATCAGTCCATTAAACCATAGGCCTACAAATGTACATCTCTCTAAAGGAGAAACAAAGTCTGATTTGATTTGACAGACTAAAATAGCCTCATCAGAACTATTAACTAAAATATCTTCAAAGGTGCTTATGGGGGCTTTAGATCATATTGAAAACCCCACCCCTTTTACATGCTGTGACTACAGAACTCCAAAGGGATACTTGAATGGATAAACCAAGATTTCATTCAGGAAATCACGTCAAAACAACAGATCACAACCTCCCCACACAGCCCAGCCATCCATCCCAATTCATGATCTTTTCCCAAAGGGAGGGTGTCCAAAAGGGATTGAACTTGTCCCATCATTGCTCAATGCCAGAGCCTTGCTTTGATGTGGTGGACAGCTGGTTTTGATGTGGCCAAGCCTCTGTCCTGAGCCAACAGGGAAGACCAACAGCTACAGCTTTCTGTTTTCTCCCAGTTCAAGCCCATCAATTTCTGCAGCTTCTCCTGTTCCCCTTGCTCTTCCAAACACTTCTGCTCTTCTCTCCTCTGCCCTTGCCCATGTGTGATGTTCCCATCAGTGGCGCAGAGGGGCAAAGCCTGGAAGGCAAAACCTTGGGAAAGGAGAAGTGACCAGACTCCTGAGCAGCCAATGTGCCAAACTCACCTTGTAGTGCTGGGGGCCACAGAAGTTGTACTATGAAGACATCAGCCTCAACAGTCAGTCACTTGCCCCCTGCTGATTCCCAGATCTCTGTTCCTCATCATTGCTTGCCAGGAAAGGAACCCAGGATGAAGGACTTTATGAAGGTCTTTATGACCTTCCTGGAAGACAACCTGTGGTGTTAAGGAAGATAAACCTGGTGGGTGACTAGATGGAGAAAGAGCAAGGGCACAAGGGAGCAAAGACACAACAAGGACAATCAGCGCTATACCCAGCCCACATTTTGAGGGTTTCTCTGCAGAAATATTTATGGATATTTGGATAGAACCTCTCTAAAATAGAAGCTCAAATATTGATACATTCATCATAAACATATTGTACCACAAATGGAGCTCTGTGAGCAGAGTCCTGAAAGATATTACAAACAGCTCAAAAATTTGCCTCTTACATAAACTCCAGCAGTCCAGATCTGATTTGCTGCTAGGCTTAATTTTCAATCATGAGGAAAAAAAAAAAAAAAAAAGATAAAAAAAAGCTTTTGCTAAAAGAATGCAAATATCTGTGTGCTTCATAAAAGAAAGTTCCTTTTTTGACAAGATTACCCCAATCTAATTAAAAACTATGCTTGTCACATCTTGTAAAAATGTCTTCACACAGGGCAAGTGCTATCATTTGGAGAGGTCATGATACATTACTTATAAACAAACAAAAAAAAAATATAAATTAATTCCTGCTCTAAGTACCAAACTCTTTACAAACCTAATTAAAGAGCAAAAATCGGCATTCTGCAGTGACTCTGAGATGCTTCCCATTTGCAGAATAGAAGTCTGTGTGTTTAAGGGAGCAAACTCAACACATTTAGGAAAGAGATGGAAAGTACAAAATGAATAATATAAAAGATGAGAGACAGGATTGTATGCAAATGCATTATGAATATCAATACACCCCAACACTAGAAGTGTGAGTGCATCATTATTGTGGAAACTGGGGGATTAGCTTTGTTGTCATTCAATGCAAAAAATCAATGCTTAGTATCCTTTTCTCGTGTTACTGTTACAATTCATAAATTATTAACCGGAGTCTTTTGTAAAAAGTTCCTGTTTACAAGGTTACTCTGTAAGTTAAAATGTTTGTTTCCCCTCAGATCTCTACTGTAAAGCATCTGTGGGTAGATTTACATGATGAAGTTGATAGATTTGTATTTTGACAGTACATCTGTCATCTTCGCTTCATGTGTCAAGAGGTCAGGTATGCACTCGGTGTTATCAGGTGGCTCATTAGTGTCCTGTGGGATATACTACCTTGTCTGCTTTACTCTAAGTGACAAAAAAAATGTTCTTTTTAGCCCTTGCTGAAAGAATTCACATCTCCTTTGCAACTGTTTGTACCTTCCTACTGTCAGAAGATTGGAAATGAACTTGTAGCACGCATACAGAGAAACTGTCTAGGGACCCAGCACCATGTGGAGAGACACTGCAATTCCTTCACACAGACCCCAGCCAATCTGGGCTGCTAAGGGTGCAGAGCACCCCCGTGGCCTCTTCTTTACAGGACCTGAAATACATACTTAGACACTCAGCACAGTCACATTACAACTTGCACAGCCTCTGTCAAATAAATGTGCATTAACCACTGCCAGCAAGCCATTGGCTCGCTGCTGATCACCGTTAGACACTTATGCTCTCTATTAGGGTAGGGTCTCAACCACAGGCTGCAAAAGCCACGGTCTAAAGTAGAATGAAGAAGTTTTCCAATTACTTTCTGAAAACTCTGTAAAAGTTTCTGAAAGTAGCAGTACTGTTTCTGTGCTCTTCCTGCAATATTCCTGGCGGATTCGCTAATACCTCCTGCTGTCTGCGGGCACATCTTCAAAAGACAGACTAGAGAACATCATTGTGCATTCATCCGGACCCGTGTGAACTCATCAGCTCCAGCAGTTTCATATGAATCCAAGTGACAGCAGAGTTTAGTCCTGCGAATACCAGTGCTGTTTTACAAAGCACCTATTTTATTTTGTTCGGACTTAGAGTAATGCATTTTACATTGATTTTACCACTGTAGTAGATTACTTTGTGGGCCACTTAATTTAAAGGGTAAGCAAACAGCTGACAGTTTTGCTTGCAAATCACTTGTTCTAGTGAATTTTAAGCAACGGGCATATTTGTTGAAAAATGTGGTAAAGAAAAAATTATTGTGTTTCTGTAAAACTGGAAAATCATTCAATGCATGAGCTTGGGTGGATCTGCATACTACTATGCAGCAGACAAACAGATTCTGTACCCAATTTTTTGTTATCTTTTAGGCTACTTTTCCACTTTTGCAATGTTCCTCGTTTCTTTCTTATGGTGGCTGATGGATGGCATTGTAGATGCTCCTTTAAGGTGTAGGAAAATTATTTTTCCATTTATTGTGGCTCTCTGCGGTCTCAGGCATATGATGGCTACAAGTCAACTGTCCTTGAAAAGTCTATTGAATAACCCTTTATATAATTAAAATGGACTATCTTGAGGAGTATCTTACCAATGTTACCTTGTTACTCTTCAGGCTCCCTGTAGAGATCATTTGTGCGATTGGATGAACCATGTCCCTCTTAGCTTTCTTTTCATGTCTGAACCAAACTTTCCCTCTACTCAGAAGACTCAGCAAGAAGTTTCCTGACTGGAAGGCATTTCTGTGAAAAAACTCCCTGATGATTCAAATTAAAAAAAAATTAAAAAAATAAAAAGTATATGAAGAAAGTGCATCCACCCACAAACTTGAATTACAGAGAACACAAATAAGAACTCAATAGCCAAGAGCCATGAGTGGGATTACTAAACCTTCACCCAGTGCATACATTAAAGAGCAAAAGGCATACCGGATTCCTACAATTTATACATTTTTGCGTAAATGCCCTTACCAATCTGTGCGATCTTGTGTCAGTGTAGATTGTCATGAAGTGAAACATAACTCCGGTGAGTGGACAAAACATTTGTGTTCCTGTTCCTCTGCTGAGAATTCTTCCAGTGACTAAATACCAAGATCTAAATGGAAAGAGTCAGTTCTGCAAAATTTCACTTACAAAGATAAAACCCTTTTATACCCTAAATGAAGAAGTCACTGCTAGTGCTGGATCACCCAATGTCCCTAGATAACCACTACTTTGCAGGTCCAATCCAGGTTATGGCTGAGGCAGACAGCTATAAATCAAAGAGTTAATATATCTTTAAAAGTTACTGTCCCCCAGCTGCAACCTTAATAGCAGTTGAAGCTACCTCACTTCATACCTCCACAAGTATGTGTGATACCTGCATTTCAGCTAAAGACCAGAATCTTGTTAATATGCGCTGCTTAATCACTTGTGATCTGACCCTGCCCTTAGATACCTTCCAAAATGAAAAACTTACACCGGCTAGAAGGGATTTATAAATCTCGGAACTTCAGTCCCAGAAAGGCGTACAAAGACTGAATACTCAATCTTCTTTCTTCGGTGTATGGTATGGGCAAGAAGAATGAAGCCAGAGTTGACTTTCCACTCGGCCTCCCTGACATCTGCACCTTTCACAAGGTATCACATCGCAAAGGACCAGCGAGACATACTCACTTCCAGGATCCATCCTGGGCTGGTAAAATGCAACAGTGGCATTTCCCAGGCTTGAGCTTCCAGGTTCAGTGTAGCCTGTAGTGATTTTTCTGGCAAAATTTCATTGACTATCATTTTGTATAAGTGACCGTAAGGAACAAACTTTTTATCTATGCTACCAAAACCACTCTTCTTTTGAGTGCACGTAATTTCTGTTAGTATTAACGGGAACGTCACACACATGCAAAGCAGGGTAGAATGGCCCCTGAAGTGTTCTAATAGCAATATTAATTTCTCCTGGTGGATGACTTTGTCCTCCTAACAATAATAAAGCTACAGTACTTTATAAAATGCAAAAGGTCTCTTGAAGGTTGGTACAGGCTGTTATTCTAATTGATTAACTTTGTGAGTTTTCAGCTAAATGAGAAAAATCTGGTAACTGAGACATAACCATACAAGGCTCTAGACTTTAAAGTCCAAGCTGAAAACATTGCCTAGGCACTTTTTTCTCTTAAAAAGAGTAACTGTTTAGCAAGCAAAAGACACAAAGAAAATCATGAGAGATGTGCTGCTTATTTATCAAGGAAAAGTCATCATTTGGAAAAAACCTCCACCTTTTATCTTTGTCTAGATAATCCTGCTTTTGCAAAGGGGATCTAGTTGCTCAACTAAACACTACAGTAACTGAAGTGGAAAAAAGTACATACTCCACGTCTACAGGTGTAGGAGTCTCGTTTCCATGCAGTGAGAATCTCTGCAGCCACAACCGTCAAAAACACATCCTCATGAGCTCAACATAACCAATATATTCCACATTCCAAGATGAGCAGGTCCATTCTGAGTCTGCCCAGAATTATTACCACAATGCAATGCTTGGGGACATTGTTCTGGGAAAAGCAGTCCTTTAAATGACATCACCACAGTTTAGAGCCATTTATTTATCCTAAACAGTTAAAAGTTTGTTACAGAATCATCTATATTTCAATAGATGCCAAAGCATCTATTGTTATGACAGAAATCTTAACTATTCTCTTACCTCAGGGTATGTTGAGTCTGCAAGCAAATTGTTAGCCTTCAAAGGCATTTTCTATTATTGTCAGTTTGTTATGAACTAACTCTTGAGAAAATTTACAGCAAATGTAAAAATTTTATTCACTCTCTTTAGGTACAAATTCTAACACAAATCCTTGAAGATAACAGACTTAGAGGTAAATGGAAAATGGAATAAAATCTATCATGGATTTAACATTTATAGGATACAAGAGAAACCTTGTAGGGATTTCCATTAAGATAATTTATTTTCTAGATAAAGAAAATTCCATTAATCTAGTTTATATATCAATGCATTTATTTTGATACCACAGGCATTTCCTTATCTAATTGGAGAAGATAAGGACAGTGGTAAGGAACCGGCTAAAGAGTGAACAACGGTACTTTCTGTTCAAAATGAGATAGGCTGGAGTTCCTCACCAGTTAGCCTAGTTGCTGTTTGACCATGGCCTTGCAAAGAGGCACAGGGAAAACCCCAGCACAGGGAACAGGCAGCCTCTCGTGACCTCAGCCTGAGAGAGTAACAGTGGGTGACATTCAGCAGCACACACTTCAAGGCCATTCTCTGAAGCAGAATCAGTAAGAATATACGCTATCAGCAGGGAGGCATGAGCTGAGAAGAGCAAGCCTAGAATATTAGTCAAACGCTCACTGAGTGACACTTGCTGGTGTGATGCAGCTACGAAAAAGGCAAAAGCAACACAGGCTGTAGAAAGTGGAATATTTGCAGCAGAGATGGGGAAATGCAAATGACACTCTAGAAAACTGGCAATGGCAGATGTCAAATAAAGTGCATAATTCTGGCAATCCTCATTCAAAAAAAGATTCACCTAAATTGCAAGGGATGCAAAGATAGGCAGAGAAAAGAAAAAAAAAGGAGATGAATAGGCCATGGTTATTTTACGCCTGCTGAAATGTCACCTGGGTGAAGGAAAATACATCAGGGTCATCCTAATGAGGGGAGAAAAGAGCACAGTTAAGAAGTAAGATACAGGTATAATCAGGACATGAATCAGTTCAGCTTGGATATTAGAATAATATCTCATCAGAGGAGCATCTGTAACAATCTTTGTTAGAAATTGAATAGCAAAACATTGCCACTTTAAGACAAAGAGGATTACTTTCTGAACCAGACTGCAGGAGACAATGCCTGCCCAAACAAAAGCCTGGACATGATGACGCACCCGTTTTAGCCTCATAGAAGCTTCACAGTGGGATGCAAGCTGAGGTTTCTAAGAGATTGCAAGTATGCTGCTTATAAAACCCGCCCTTCTAGAACAAGTAGATAAACATAAACTAAAACATTTACATAGAGAACACACCAAGAATCTGCGACACTGATCTCTTCTACTAACAGAGCTGCTGGCAAAGACTTTAATTTTGCTATCGCTCAGCAGAAGGGCAATGCTGGTGTCAGATGCCAGACAACGGCATTAGAAGAAGCAGCAATCCTCCAAAAAGAGACAGGCATATATTACAGCATTTGTGCAATGAGTCAGAAAAAGCTGTAAATCAACCCAAGATCCTCTGGAACGAAGCTGCTTTAGGAATATATAATCTCTGTCATGGGCTGAGGATCTAGGAAGGCAAGTCATTCATTTGGGCTGTATTTCATCATCTCATGCTATCAAACTTATGTTGTATTTTCCCCCTTCCTCAGTGGCAGCAAAAACACCTTCCAGGTGGCTACTGCAAGGCGTGTAACATACTGTACACCAAAGGGGTAAGTATGTTACATGCCTTGAATGGGAAAGACTTAACTAAAACTTCTTATGTCTAATTATGTTTTCAGTTCCCCCGTAAATCCAGTGTATGGCCACTGGCAAGTAACTTAATTTCTTTGTATTTATCTTCAAAAAAGAGAAATAATAACTTTTCTCTAAAACTCCTGTTTCTCCATTTAGAACATCCCAGCAATGATTTTTACTATGCCTTTGAGGGTCACTTACCAAAATAAATGAGTAAATAAATAAATACCAGTTGTGGGTCAACATTGTACAAATAGTAAATGAAAATTATTTCACTGATGATATTGTTGAATACATACACACAGAAACGGTAGAAATAATAAAGGTAATTTTAAAATTTAATCAGAAAATTGAAACAATGGAAAAATACTAGGAATATAAAGCTCATTAGAGCAAGCAGAGTCTACTGACTGTTCAGATGTCCAAGCACAGAGCAGAAAATCTCTTGTTTACTTATCACCGAGTACAATGACCACTATGATCCCAGCTGTAATCAAATACATAACTGATAGTGAACTAAACCAGAGAAATCAAAACCAAAAAAAAACACAGGGCCAGATCTTCCCACCACTGACTTCAATGGAATTACCTGGCTCACTCCAGCAAATCAAAAGCTAACAATTATTACTCTAAAGAGCTTCACACTGCTGAGGCTCTTTCCCATAAACTAGAAAGCTTATGCACAATGACCTAAATTAGTAGAATACACTCATTTTATTTTTTTGGCTTTTCTGTCTATATAAAAATTAGATATACACTGTTACCTTACTATTTACATAAAGCATAACAACGAATTCAGTTGCTGGGTTGGCAGCAGTTCATCTGCATGACAGCCATCTGCATCCTTGCATTTTAGTCTGTTTCAACGCAGCTTAAGTCACAAAATGATGTAACAGGGAACAGACTGGCTACAGCTTCACCTCTACTTGCTGTTCTATTTATGAAGACTGATGACAAAAAACTGTAACAGGCAAATAAGAAAAACAGTATGAAATGCATCTACAATAATATGGAACAATTGTGTGTCACAAAATGTAACTACTTGGAAATTCAGTCTGTCAAAGAACTGGACATTTAATTATTATAATCATTCTAAACAAGAACTAATTGAAAGTGAAGATTCACTTTTATCTAGAATTTTGCTTATGAATTTTAAGTATGTTACCTATTAGAATATTAGAATATAACCAAAGCTATGAAAATCCAAACAAATTACCCTCCTTCCAGTAAGCAGTACAAGCATGCTCTCCTTTTTCTGAGGCATCTGAATGAATATTTCTAGCTAATGGCTAAATTCTTTTCCATATCTAGATTGAAAGAGGCAAGGAAAATGTATACATTGCTATTCCCCTAGAGAATGGATTTATTTTAGGACAAGAAAAACTATGTCTATTTTCAAATTTTGTCTCTTCCTCATGCTTTCCTGCCATCACTTATGAATGTAAAAGTTAAACTACCCAGACTATCTAAGAAAATAAATCTAACTGCACAGATATAATCAAAGTATGCCCTACAATAATTGCTACTGATTTGTAAGTTCCATCTTTTCACCGTCATACAACCTTGATAGTTACTAAATCACAGTTGAAAATACACCAAGACATAATTTACTAACATTGTCCTGTCAACTCACTTAGCATTGGGATCAACTTTGTATTTTTATATTGTACTGTATGTGAGAAGTACCTCAGACCAATCCATAAAATCATAGAATCATTTAGGTTTGAAAAGACCTTTAAGATCATCCATATCAGTTCTAACAGAAGCATTTTCTTTCTTTGACCCCCTAGGTTACACATTCATGATCTAAAGTCCTTTAAAACAATTTTACATATCTTAGTGTTATTAAGAAAGTCTTATCCTTGATGCACCACAGAAGTTCAGGTGCGCTCTTCCACGAATTTCTGCCACGTAGCAGATTCTTGGGAATCCAAGGTGCATTTCAGGTAGAACCAAATCTCCTTGCTTTTTCTTGTGAAATTAAAATGTACCATTCTGTATAGCAAAATCCAGGTTCAGGAACTGCAGCCACAGTTGAAAGGAGAAGTAGCGTCCTTTTTGCTGACTAATTTTGCAAGTTCAAAGAATTAAGTCAATGGCATTGTCACAAAAAAGGGTCTCTGTGTAACAGCCAAGCAACATGTCTTTGCTCTGGTAGTAATCCACAGGTTTATTCTTTGCTACCGTGTCACCTATAAAAGAAGAGGAAAGAGTTACCTACACAGAATTGATCAAATAAGGACGACAGTATGTGCTTTGTTGTTGCAAAGTAACTGTACCCATGAATACATCAGAAGTGAACTTGCCCCAGCCATACCTACATACCTTGCACAGAAACAGAATCTATATGCAAATGTTAATTACACTGTTATTCAATGTTATAAGGGAGATTTGCAGATTTTAAAAATGGCCGTTTACTATGAAATTTGCCACCGACATCTCATGGAAATCTCCTGCTTTTTTTTGCTTAGCGTCATTTCCAACACCAATGCCTACAGCATGTGCATGACTCATGTCCCAAAGGGCCATTCTCACAAAGTCCTACCCATTCCCAGTGGTTCATCTTACGGGAGAGAACTGGGGATCAGGCAGAACACGGTCTGCAGAGAGCATCAATTGTTCTTGCAGGAGAAGCTGCCCTCAGATAGCACTTCTCCCACGGGACCCCGCGGTCTCTTCCCCTTACACCGTTTGCACATTCAACCAGGGATGTGTGTGCGAGCGCAAACACAGACACACAGAGCGCTGTGCAAAGCCGGTGGGTTTGGCTTCCCAGTGAGGAGGGGTCCTGTCAGATTTCCTGAAAATGGATGCAAATAGGCAGCCTGCAAGGAGGAAAGCTTTGTCAGCTCTTCTCTGTAGTGTCAGACGTGTTACAAAACTGAACAGACACTCAGCATAGAGAAGTTTTTATTTCCTTCCCTGAGGTAACTGATGTACGATACAAGCTCTTCAGCTTTTCACATTTTAACTGTCCCACTCAGCTACTAACTATTCATCGAAATACTGAGTAGCATCAGGAGTCTCCTGTGCTTCATATACTTCAAGTTACTCTAATATTTTCACAAAATGAAAAGATAGAGGACTTAAAATTGATTAAATGGCATTTCCTCTTTCAGTGTATAATTAATCCCTGTAAGTCATTGGCCCAACTAGCACTGATCCAGGGGTCTTAAAAAGCCTTAAAAATTGATTAGAAATTTAAATGGTAATGAGATCATCTTTGCTACATAACACAGAAAAAAAAAATTAATATAGAATGGATCTCAACTCTCGTGTTTTAGACATAAGCCAACTATTAAATTGGAAGAATTTCATGTATGTGTACATTTTCTATAATTGTTCACAAGGGTTTTGCTGTGTCTTTCTGATTTAAGTATCCCAGCACTGAGACACACGGGCTGCTTATGGTTTGGACTACTGGTCTGACAGTTCATACAGTCCTCTTTGTGTAAAGTTTTAGTAATGCACTTCATACGTATTTTGTTGATTGAGCTGAGTTTGGACAAATCTTTGGTTCATTTCTGAAATAAAAAAATTAGTTATATCATACTTTTCTTTTCCCTATAACAAGGGACATTTTCTTTCCATTGTATTTTCCTTCCAGTCCAATATTGCCTGTGCCATGAGCTTTTGTTCAGAATCTGGAATTACTATTGCTCGTTATATTTGTGCAACAACTCTATCTTGGTAGACAGAGAAAACCACCCACAAGACAGGCAAAATACCTACAGAGGAAATACAGATGCCAGGACAGATTCTGTAGCACAGCTTTTATTGTCTAACGAGCAGACATCTACATGTAAGACTGTCATCCAGGGCTTCCTTACGGTACAGAAGACAGAAAGAAGTACTCGTGGGCACAGTCATGCTGTGAGATCACCCATTTCTCCCCACCTGACTTTGGAGAATCCTAAACAACTCAGCTTGGATGGAAACATGCCTGCAGCTGGGCACAATTAATCCCACCCACAAAACCTTGGACAAATCGTGTCCTTTCTTAGAGTAATAAGAGACGACAAACTCCATCATTTCAGACTAATTCGTAAAAGGTACAATACTAAAAGCTAACTGCAGGAGTGTAACAGCTTGGCCATATTATGACAAGTCCTTAGCTTTAAGAAATGTCACTATGACTGGGGATATAGCTATGTTAGATCTCAGCCTCCAGAAGTAACTCTTCAGAGCTCACTTGCTAACAACACAGGTAAATGCACAGAAAAAGTTTTCATGGGTCAAACTCAAAGTATTTGAAAGCATGAAAGTAGTTGTTTCCCTGGAGAATCTACATGTAAATCACATACAGCAAACAATGGAAGAATTTCTAGCAAAGAGTAATTAAAAAGGGAGATACTGCAACGCCTTTTTAAGGGATCTGCCCTTTAAGGAAGTCTGCCTGTTCCCTTCTCAAACATGGCCAATCACTAGTTACAGGTTATGACTCTGTTGTGTCATTTCAGTATAATGTTCAACCACTAACTTCGTTATTCATTTCTACATTTATATGGTTGCAGTACTCCAAGACCCCAATCAGAATCTCCCTTATGCTGTTGCTAACTGCATGAACAAGAAAATACAGTCCTACCTTAACATGGTAGGATATGTAACCTAAAACAACACAGGGCAGTGAAAGGAAAACAACACCGTGCAAGGAAATTGAAGAGTTCTCACATCAGTAATACAGTCGAGGGTTTCACAACTAAGCACAAGTGCCAGTCGTTTGCTTATCCTTTCAATTAAATACCCCTCAAAAACATCTCCTATGATGTTAAAAATCAATGCAAAATGCATTACTCCCCATCCCAGCGAAGCAGAGGAAGAGTTTAATGAAACACCATTTGCACTCATATTGCTACACTCTGCCCTCTGTTAGACCCACACAAACTCACTGGAGTTGATGAATTCGCACAGGTCTAACTGCAGGCAGGATGATTTATCCAACTCTAGCTTTATAAAGACCCCCCTAAACTCATCATAATGCTTACCATATATTCTGTAGTTTCCTGGGTGCAGCATTTGTCATAGATAGTAAAATAAACGATCTGTGCCAAATTTGCCCTTCTATTAGTAAACTCCCACTGACTCAGGCTGCCTCTTTTCACTGTTTAAGAGCAAGAGCCATGAACACAGGCCATATGACTTGTGTGCTCAGTTGACCTCAATGAACTTAAGGCAACTGTTCCTAGGAAGGAAGAGACAGCTGCAGGAATGAATGCCTCAGGCCTATGGTCATCAATGCCAACATAAAGTTCTTTCTTCTACCCTTCATCCCTCTCATATTTATTGAAGGCATCAGGTATATTTAACCCTGGCTTATTTTTTTCCAATAAGGTCCTTTTGGGATAAAGTGCCAGCTCTCTTCTGCTATGGCCAGAGATGAAGTTGTCTTATTCAATATCTAAAACTCCAACCTTGCCAGACTCACCCTTCAGTGTGATGGTACAACAATACTCTTTATTTAAATATGAGTAGTTAAATGTCAGTGCCTGTGAAAAAATTTAAAGGCTGAGGGTGATCTATACCTTTCAATACCTGACCGCCAGGTACCCAATACTGATTCCAGAGGGTACAGGTTAACATTGGGGTGTAGTATCCACTACAGCAGAACCGCTGGACATAGGCACACCATAGACTACATCTTTAGCATTTGATAAATAACACTGATTTCCAACAATTCCTCTGATCTTGAAAACAGGAATAAGTTTTTCCAAACTGGTTGGTTTGGTCAGATTTTTCCAGCAAGGTTGCAACTGTGCAGTGTCTGTAGCTGGGCTTTAGACCACCGACACCACACCACAGCTGCCCAAACTATCTCATTTTCTCTTTTTCATCCAGAAATTAGTAGAGTTTTCACTCCTTGGAACAGTCATTATTAAACAACATTTGGTGTCAGTATTTGCTTATTAACTCAGACTGTAACCTAATCAACAACATTCATTCCCAGCTAGAAGAGGCTGTAAAGGGAAAAGCTAAGCATATGTCCTTCCTTGCTATCGCCTGCTAAAGACTCTTGTTTTATGATATATTTAGATATGCAGTTTGCTATGACTTGTTGAACTTCAATGCACTGAACTCATTTTAGATTGCTAAGCAGAGGACATGATATTTTCTCTCTGCTGGCCGTTAATTAAGAAATAGGATGGCGTAGAAAAGTGTGTGGTTTTTTTAGAACAGGCAGTCTATGGGATGGCCTGTAATTAGAAATGATCTGAACAAGCCTGATTTCCAGTGGTGCTCAGTGTCCCACAGTTCCCGCTGATGTCAGTGCAGATTCTCAACAACTCTCAAGACAGGCTACTTCTTCCAAAAGCTAAAAGGGCTTTCCAGTAGTGCAGGAACATAACTTTAGGTGACAGTGGTAAAGACCTTGGATCCATGTAGTCAGTCTGCAAACTGAAGAATTGATCCTGGAACATGACTATCTCTCTAGCACTGGTCACAATTGAATAGTTTCTTTGCTCACTAAAGAATGAAGCAGGGCCTTCTTCAGTTTGATTCTAGCACCCAATAACTTAACGAGGCTGGCAGTGAAGGGACAGTTCTGATCCAACATTTCCCTTTCTGAGACCAATTACATTAAACATCACTTTCCAAAACACCAAGGAGTCCAGTACTGGTGCTCACACCTGCAGGTGCAATGCAATAAGCAAGTGCTACCAGCAGACTGCCACCTTTAAATATATGCGATCTCTGTACTTGCCTTTGTGGTTTTGACTTTATTTCCACTGCTGCAAGACCAACCTGAATAGTCTGGTAGTACTTTACAGTCCTCTCCATCCAAACAAGGGTTCATATGACACCACCACTTCTGTAGGACAATGGAAGCTAAAAAAAGAAACAGGAAAGAGAAACAGAATATAATCTTTTTTTATTACTGTTGGTTTTATTAGGGAGGTTGTCTGTGAAATGTGCAATTGTTTGATTTCAAAAGGTAGAACCAACAGTTACTGTTTTGTTACCTAATCACATTGACTGTGTTTGAGCTAAAAATGTGGTTAAAACACTTCAGCACACAGAAGGGTAAATGCCATATGCAAATGGTGAAGACAGGCAAGCACCGCCAGAGACTGACTCCAACATTTGAACTGACCTCTGGAAGTGCCTTTCCGTCTCCACTGACTACAAAGATGACTTGTCTCCGTCATTCATGTGCTTCAGTCAAGTACCTGCTATAAGGTGGAATGAAACTAAGGCTTCTTGTTTAACCCGGATATGCATATGTGAGACTGGACGAAGAAATGCCAGTTTCTCCCTTCACTGGGTGAGAAAATAGAATTGCACAGAGATGTAAGCACGTGGACTCTGTCAGCAACGAGTGCAGATAAGAACGTGGAAACCACCGGAAAGCATTAGATTATTAACTAAAAATCGACTTGCGGTTACACTGCCAGTTTTGCAGTATATTTTGGAAGACTATAGTAGTATACCTTAACTCTGCAAATTTATTAATTTTCTACTCTTAAGCCAATTTTCATTAATAAGACCATGCTTGTTATTTTTACACATGTAATCATGACTTTATAATACTGCTGTTAACAACACTTATATTTTCCCACAAACATCTGCATGCATTTATCAGTTTTGCATTGTTCATGGGATTCATCAAATCCCAGAAAATTATTATGAAATATATCAGTTCACAATCTTACATAATCTAAAGTGGACTTCAAAATAAAATATGGCTTAAAGTACTGATTTAGTTAGCTTGCATTATGCAACTATGTGCACAAAATATCGAATTGAATGCTGTAAAAGACACCGCATCCAAAAGAGATGAACTAAAATAATTTAGTCTACTTCTTGTAAAGCACTTTTTTTACTTTTCATTTCAAGGTAGATTCGTACTTCTGCAACATTCAAATCTGGGTGACAAGCAGGCAAGCTGACATCAGGATATTGCTGAAATGTTCATTCAATTACTTTTGGTTTGTACTTTTACTCTAAGCCTACCTGAAAAGCACTATGAAAAATATACTTCCGGAATACCAGTTTGGCTTTTATAAACTATTCTTTCAATCTCACAGAATTACAAAATAAATGCATGTTTCCTTTCACCAGTCATTTGGATCTTGGATCATTTGTTGAACTTCAGACCTTGAAAACCACCTCTCACTCACCTGTCTCCTGCAGGTACTTGGAATCCCTTGTGCCTCAGCTACTTTAATAACTCCTAAGATCCAACCTTTTTCAGATCAGTTTGGATGCAAGACGTTTTGAAACCACAGAAAACACACCAAACATGACAGTTTTTATTTATCTATACAACCTGCATCAACCTGCTCCTAACACCTGATTAAAGAAATAAAGGCATTAGTTGACTGGCCAAAAGCGCGGCACAGGAGCGGGTTCACACAGCATTATTGACCAACTGTGCCCATGCAAATTCCTGGTCCATGTGCAGCCTGTGAACTGAAGACAGTGAAACTGGCCCATCATCTCCAGCAGTACCATCTTCCACTAAGACAAGCACAGACGTGAATGGGAAGCATTGCTGAGTAAATAACTCAAACCAGATCCACAAGCTCTTCAACAGACTGCATAATTCACCTTCTATTCGCCTCTTGTTTAGACACTTTCATAGAAAGTGACTCCTACCCTTCTGTTGACTGATTTCTATTCTGTGCAGATACCTCTCCTCAGAGTAATGGCAACACTTTGAAATACTTAATACAGATCTCATTCCATTAGCTTCCAGGAAATCCCCAATACTTTGCTGTAGCAAACCACTAATTCTTGCATCCATTCTATGTCCAATTTCTTTGTAGTTGTAATGTCCACTCTGCTGATCTGTATGTCCTAACTGGCTGTAGCTGTTTATGTCAAACACACCCCTGAGATTAGTCTGTTAAAATTCCCCATCAGAGCCTTAGCCTTATCTTCATTGCTAAAGTTCTTTAACTACTAACTGGAGGATATAAAGGTTTTTTCTTCAGATTGAGGCACTCTTGGAGAGGTTTCAACAGATGACTTTTGTACGAAAGGAGACCAGCTATGTTACTCTCATACACAACCACCCACACGAAGGGATACTGCTTCAGTTGGACATTAGCCAGCTGACTTGCTGGAAATCAGCCAGAAACCAGCCAGAAACCCTGCCAGAAATAAATCTTCTGCTGACATCGCTCCCTAGATAATGTGACTCCATGGAAACAAAAGGTTCCTAGAGAATAAAGCCAAAAGGTGTCAATACGTCATCTCATCTCGTCTCATGCAATTCACTGTGTTGTGTCCCCAGTTGTGTTTGGCTACACAGTGTCTTCCATGCCAATCTGGGACAGGTGAAGAAAGAAACTTCTCCCATTATAATTTTTTTCTGACAGTTAAACAATCTCAGCATGAAACACAAAGCCTTACTTTTCTTCTTCCCACCTCTTCCATTATGCTTTCTTCTCCTGCATTACAGCACTTATTAGTAATCATCATTTTCTCCCCATGAAGGTATTGAACGTGCTGCAATCAAGTAACTTTTCAATCTTCTGCCTGATAAGCTGAGCTGATTGAACTTCTTCAGTTTCATGCCACAATGCATTTGTCTTTATTAGTACAGTAATTTCAAACAGGTTCAACTTCCTCTGAGTAGGACTATGCCATATGACTGCCTTGGGCTTGTCATTAATTACTCCTTTGCCCCACCGGATGAAACCCATACATTTTTTTGTCAGGAGAGATTCTATATTTGCTTTCAGGTCACTGCTAAAAAATGTTGCAGAGTGTGAGGTGTAGAGCAAAGCACTGTGAAATCCCAGTAGGTATTTGCCATTTGACTCCCACTTCCTACTGATGGCTCTGTGGAGAGATGTGTGTTTGAGCTATGGTAGGTAACTGACACTGAGCAGCGCGCACAGTGGCATATGGTTCAAAATTAAATAGCTTACAGAAAAATGAGACTTAAATCCTCAAATGTACTTCGTAACCAAATCTTTAGTTGAATAAATTATACGTTATCTTCCAAGGTAACTTGGAAAACCCGGGTTTACATGTATACCAGAAACTACCTGTATTACTTTTGACAACTCTGGAAATGGCATCAGTAGTGTCTGGCAAGACTCTTTTCAGAAAGTCACATAAACTCTTGTGATCTGTACTCCAGGAATTCCTTGCTAATTGGCTATCATATCAACTTCTCAGTTATTAACACAGGTTTGAGATCAGCCTCAGTTGCCCCTAAGTATCTAGACCATACTACCTACCCTCTCAAATCGGCACAATCCTAGTGATCTTCTAGAATACCTCAAGTATTCTGAAATACATTTTGGATTTCAACAGCTGACCAGAGATCTATTAGCCGCCTTGTTAGGACTCTAAACTACCCAGGACCAGAATTAAAAAACAAAATTAAAAAAAAAGTTTATCCCAGTAGATGTTGGTTAGCACCTTCTTTAGTTAACAATGAGTTATGAAGTACCTACTCCTCCTGTTACTTCCCAAAAGGAGAACTGTGATGCTGATCCACCTCAGCACTAACAATGTCAATGTTTCAGGAATTATGGGCCAATATTTCTTTTGAAGGATTTCTGTGTATTCTATTTGAACAAGCAAATTCATATTGTCTTTAGTCTAGACAAATACGGAAGTCTTTCCTACTCCACTGGATTAAGCCTTCTCCCATATAAATTTTCAGTACACTATTCATTCTACTGTACATTTCCTTTTTTTCTTTGAATACTGACACAGCATTAGCATCCTTTTGAATTCTCAAGTATTCTGAAATCCATTCAAAAACAGTGCGAGGGAAATCTTCTCAGCTATTTCTTCTTTTATCTGCTTCTTATGTATTGATTTTTTGTTTTCTTGTTTCTATATGCTCTCTTCCCTTCAGTGTGGAATCTATATGGGCTTTCAGCCAAAATTGTCCTTTTTTTTCATTGTGGCTCTTTGGCCCTACAGAAAATTTTTAAACAATTCTATAGTCCCATTCATATTTTTTCCAATCTGAGTGTTTACTCCTCATACATTCTAGGACTAATAGAATTGCCTGGGTGGAAGATGATTTGGCTAGTGATGATTTACCTAGAAGCATTTAACGCACTTAGCAGAGATAGCTACTCTACAGACAAAAGTTATTAATGTTTTATCTTCTTGGCACGAGCTGTTAGACAAGCTGGAGGTACTTACTCAAGGATGTTTATTTCCATAAAGAAAATGGATATAAACAAAATCTCATCACTACTTTAAATGTAATTTAGTCATTGACAGAAGAATAGTTTGACCTCCACTAAACAAAATTTTCTATAGCTGCAATCCAGTAGTATAGCTAAAACTCAAGGCAGGGTATACAGGCTGTGTGGTATGTCCTCTCTGCATATTTAAATACTTTCTTTCACATGCTCTGCTTTTTTCTGAGCTTAGTGGATCCATTTATCCACAGCAACAGTTCTCAAAGTATCAGATGGGTCTGTGCTTGGAAGCTCAAATAACCCCCAGGAAAATGAGGTATGCATGTGTACAGAACTAGCCTTGCTTTTTTTTGTTTGCCAATGCTTATCAATAGCTGTCGCAACTAAGTTCAAACACTCAAATGACAGCTCCTTGTTGGATGCATTCAAAATGCAATTATCTAAGTAACTGTTATCATGGGCTAAGGATAAAAAACACCCTGACCCAAAGAGTTCTTGCCCTGTACTCCCATCTAGACTATGACAAGTGATTTTATTGTCTTTGTAAAAATGCTGGGAAGATCTTAGTCTATAACAAACATTGATTTTTCACCTCCATATCCTTCTTTTTAAATGAAGTACTTTGGCTTCTCCTACTACCAATATTTAAAGTTTCTAAGATGAAAGACGCTGTAGAAATGCAAAGCACTCCATAAATGTCAGTTAAGCCCCACAACATAGTATTACTGCACAACATGGAAAAGGACTCATTTGTAGCAATCAAGGCACTTAAGACTTCCACCTTCTGTATTTGCAAGATTTAACTAGCTTTTACTTTTCTTTCTGCACCACTTCAAAACCTTTTCTTGGAACTCACCTGGATATCTATCATTTCTTCTGTAACACTAAAGTACTTATTTTCCTCCTTAACACATATCATGAGAAAAAAAGTCACTTCTACGTGTAGGTGTGTGCCTGAATGCAATTAAGCAACCAACCATTCTGCCTTGACTCACATAGGGGGCCTTCCTGAAATTTTGGTAGCTGTGAATATTGGCACACATATTCTCTATCTCTTTGAGGAGGGCTTAGCCTTAACATATAACACTGCTCCAATAAACTGCTGCTTTAAATCTGACCTTGTATAAAATTCTTTAGCATCTGTCAACCTATTTCAAAAGGTAAATATCCAGCTGGCCTATGACTGTATCCTAAAAAACATGATGATGGGCTTTATAAGCCTATTTCATGGCTTATCTATACAAAAGGGCACAACGCCCAATACTCATCAACAAGGAACTCTGATGAACTAGGCTCTACCCCCACCCAAATTAAGAAACAAGCTGTCACTGAAACCCACTGGGATCTAGGTCATGAAACCTATATATTGCAAGACTGAAAAAACTAAGGAGAAGTACCCAACTAAATTAAAAACCTGCAAAATACTAAACCCAGATGTATAAATTTCAAATGAGAAAGGCTTATATTAATTTGGTTACAATTTACTGGGGAAAAAAATCCAAATAAGTTATAGCAGAAAGCTGCTCAAATGTCAAGCTTGAGTCTGGAACAGAACGTAAGTACAGTTTGTTTAGACTTTGCTAAAGTCTCAGACCTCTGCAGTCTCCCATATTCTGTGAGAATCAAGTTCTTGCAATACTCTTAACTTCTTATGGAGCATCTACAATCTATGACCAGTGATATGCCTGCCTGGCCTAAGGGAAAGCTAGAATCAACACTTTGTTTCCTGGGTTGTCAACACTAAAAGAGAAATCAGACCTTCATTTAAAAACAGCAAGAAGCAGCAGACTTCTGTAAAATCATCATGCAGATCTCAACAAAATTAATTGTAATTATTTAATTATATAACCATTGATTTGTTTGGTCAAGAAAGGAAAACATAATTTCATTCCAATAGCTTTATAAAGGCTGCTACTCTACGAAGAACATGAAATCCGATCCCATTTACTCTGCTCCAATGGTCTTTTTGGTGCTGCCCAAGAAGAGCTGAAACACAAACCCTGGAAAGTTCACAGGCAATGTCAACATAAGAGACTGACTGCATCCTACTTACTATCGTTTTCCAGCATTATTTGCAGAGTTATTTTCCTTTTGATTGCATGTAGAAGAGGCTAAAATCCAAAGAGAACATATTTTCTAAATCCAAATAGAACATACTTAATCCTATCTGCTATAAAAACTACCAAACAGTAAGCTACTTTCTTCCAAGAATTCCAATCAGTAAGAGCATCTCTGTATGTATGACTGAAAATTGTGTAGTCTGACACAAGAGGTGGGTGGTACTTCCTGGACACATACTCATGACTGTGAACTACATTGTTTTCTTGTTTTGTCCAAATACAGTTTAGCACGTATGTAATTTGCGGGTGGACAGTCACTGGAACAGCCTCTCCAGGGAAGTAGTCATGGCACCAAGCCTCTCAGAGTTCAAGGAGTGTCTCCACAACACTCCTAGTTATATGATTTAGTTTTAGAATCATGACACGTTATCTCTCCCACTAAAGACATTATCACCAGTCTTTACCTAGGCGGACAGGCCATCAATACTTAACCCAGAAAAGAAACACGTATAATTATATATATGTTTGATAAATAGTCCTATGAGGAGCAGGGAGTTGGAGTCTATGATCCTTATGGATCCCTTCCAACTTGAGATGTTTTATGGTTCTGTCATTTGAGGTAGTAACTACAGGTGCCATCCACCATGTGCATGCCACGCATGATCAACAGCACAGAGATAATTGCTGCCCTAATGTAAATGGTAACTACTACTGGGTAAGGTCTGAAGTTCAAATAAAATACTTTAAAAGACTACTACAAGCCAGTTGCTCTATAAAATTTTTCTTTTGGTTAGAAAAGTAAGTCTGTGCTTTGGGCATGTCCCTCCCTTTAAGCTCAGGGTGAAATATAGGCAAATTAAGGAGCCCTGCATTCAGTAAAAAGGTGCTGGAAAAGAAAATGATGTCTGTATCAGACTGAAATATGCAAATTCAAGACAAACTGTTTCTGGCTTCCACAGTGCAGAAGCCTCCTGAAGAATGTGTAGAAAGTGGGAGAAAACACATCTAATCCTCAGGCTAAGGAAAGATAGTTACACTTTCTGTGCTACAACAACTGAATAACACTGACTGTAGTCCCAAATGCTTGCAAAAATAAGTGAAGCATGTGAAAGCATTACCCTAAGGGGTGAGGGGGAATCAAAGGCTTCCACTTTAGAAACCAAAATCTTAAATTTATAGTATTTTGTCATATTTAATTTCAACTATAACTTGAAGAAAAAAGCTACTAAATTCTTTCAGCAACTATTTGCATTGCCTGAATTAAGCTTCTAGGGTATCGTGAATTTATATCTTTCTATCATAGAATGACAGTGTCACCTTTGCAAACCTTAAGCGAGTTTAAAACCTTGCCTGACTTTTATTATCTGTTGCATTTAAAAGCATTTTTAAAGGCATGAAAAGACTAATAATCTAAAAAGAAAAGATCTTCTTTCTTAAATAAGAGATTCTCAAAACAGACCATAAGTTTAAAAAACTCAGATGTCACATGTATGTCAAGTTTTCTGTTTAAAACTATATATCTCTGAATGTTAGATTAAAAAGTGGATTTTGAAGCTCTTGTTTCATGTTTAACTTGTAATGGTTGCAATTTTGTGTGAAAACGAATTAAAACAGAAGGGTCTTGCCTATGAATTAGTGAAATGGTGCATCTGGTAACTTCTAGACTTCTAAAAAAAATAATAATAATTTAAAAATATGTCTTGGAGTAACTGTTTACTAAGTTAACAACAAGAGCAGCAACCTCTGCAGGGAACACACTATGGGTAACCTACAATTTCTGAACTCTGGTAAGCCAGAGAGGAAAGTGGTGGTGGTGAGGTGCAGAGTGAACCTCTGGGACGCAAGTTTTACGTAGCCTCAGAATGCCTTGTCAACATTACAATCAAGGTGAGATTTTAGCTTTGATTTATAGAATCAATTTAATTTCAAGTGTGTTATACTGCTAAAAGCGTTAAGAATGGCAACGTTGAGCTCTGTGAGGACCTCAACATCTACACCCAGGAAGGTGATGGACTAAGGCAACTGTACCCCATTTTTCCTTCAAGAGGTAGGTGTCCCAGCTCAGCCACTGCCCCTGTGCAGCAGGACGCTTGCTCTGCTCTCCAAACTCTTGTGTATTTGGGGTTACAACACACGAAACCGAGTAGACATGGGGCATGATTATAGCACTGATGTTTGGCATAAGAGACTATTAGGCACATAAAATGGTGAAACAACCATCTAGAGACCAGGTCTCAAAATCACGTCCCAGCACTATCTGCATGCCCAGTCTTAGGGCTGCATTTATTACCCTGGGACTTTTTATTGAAGCTGCTAAGTCTAAAGACAACTGGAAGGGTTAAATTCGTAAGCTTGAATTTCTTGGCTTATGCTGTTTTCAGACTAGTTTTAAAGGAGAATTCTGGTGTGAAAAAATTAAAAAGTTTTATTGGCACAGACATGAAATGGACGAGTACATATATTAAGAGGATTAATTACACCCAGATTTATGCACAGACTCATTATCATCAATGCACAGAGATGTTTCCAAAATTAACAAAAGGAAGGATTATGCTTTTGAGGCAGCGGGAAGTCAAACAATCAAGGAGACTAAACTTTCAAACAATCTTAATGAACCATGAGTGAGCAGGAGACTGCTTACCTTCCACGCACGAGGGCTGAGCCCTTGTCGTACCAGCCACCTGCCCTGGGAAGCAGGAGCACTTGACTGTTTGCGATCGTTCTTCAATCCGGTTCTTATTGCAGCAACGATGCACTGCCACAACTTCACATGTCCCTTGCTTGACTTGGTGCTGGCCTAATAATCGCAGAGATAAGCGATGGAGAGCAAAACAAAACATCAGTACATAAAGAAGAAGGCAGCTTGTAGAATCCTACAAGATACTAAAATGCAAAGGCCAGTTTAAATCCCAAGAAGGCAAAGAGGCAAAGCATCATGTAGGATCTGGCCTATTCCCCAAGTTTATCCTATTCTTATTAATAAAGATTAGGTCATCATAACAAGTCAATTTTTCAATCTATCTTCCCTGGCCCTTACAAAGCCATAGGGAGAAAAAGAGATTGGAGTAGTCAATTAGATGGAGTAGACAAGAAGATATGGGGAGAGCACACTCCTCCTTCCTTTGGCTTCCTGTCTTGCATTAGGTTTTATATTTCATTCTTTCCCTTCATAAATGGACACAATGGACAGGGTAATATTTAATGGAACTTAACCTTAAATCGCAGGGAAACTTTCTGCATAACAACATGCAATCAGTTCTTGCTATGCCTGTCATTGCAGGTAGGCTAAGAACAGGCTAAGATGAGAAGCTGTCATAGATAGCCAAGTTTTGTCAAAAAATAAAACAAAACAAGACAAACACCAAAAAAACCCCCATACAAACCTCAGATTTCTCAAGTTCCCTCCCAGCCCATTTCGAAGAAACCTGTGATAAATATTCTATGCTATTGCTTTCCTCCCAAGGGCCTTTCCTCACTGTTCACTATCCCCTATTTCTCTGAGTTTATTTTTGCTTCCTCTCCCTTCCTTGCTCCTGCTTTTACATCTCAGCTCCACCGCTCCTTGCACTTAACCATTTTGTCCACTGCCAAACTCACCCTCTGCCCTGCCTAAAACCCCTTCTCACAGACCCTCTCTTCTCTTTGCATAAGTCATTTCCACATCCTCAATTTCCTGAACAGCCTTCAAGTGTTTCATCTTGCATTTGTCTCGTCTTATTTAGAGCCTTCTTAGATGGCTCTTATCTGTGTTTGTAAAGCACCTTGTAAATTAGCAGCACTACAGAACAGGGTGCGGTTTTTAATAAGTGAGCTAGACAGAGAGACAATGCTGAGAATAATAAAAATATTCACCATCAAAGCAGTACAGGCTCCTTATACGAGAAGAGGCTACGGTACGGATATAGGTGTAGATGTGGGTAATATCAAAGGTACAGCAGACTAAAGAAAGGAAGGTGAAAGGGAAAGGACCCAGAAAGGGACAATCTTTCAAGTGGCAAGTCCAGAGGATTGTCCTGTTTCCTACTCACTCCACCCTTGCCATGTCTTGGGTTGTTTTGTTGTTGATTTTTTTTTATAGAGTCTGTTACCAGCTAATACCAGACACAGGATTTTGAGATCGAGAACACCCTGGTCTGATGCAATATGGTGAGGCTTACATCCTCGTAGATAAAATCTTATTGAATAATTAAGGTCACTGTACTTTTGGGGCAGAAATTTTATGGGTTGATTAAGTGGAAAATCTTAACCTTCAAAAGAGTTGGCAATGCAATTTAGGTTTTGGGGATGGGTGGGGGATTTCCGAAAAAAAATGAGAGTATTCAAATATATACATATATAACTTTTTAAAAGGTTGACTTGTCAATGTTCCTTTCCTGTGTGTGTTTTGGTTTCACAATTATTTCAAGCACAGCTGAAGGACTTTTGTTGGCAAATTTGTATTCACAACCTCAATGGACAAGAAACTATGTACATGCAATCCTGGAAAGGAAATTTAGTCTTCTATTTGTGCACTGAACATGTAAAAAGAAATTAAATATGTGGAGGTGGGTTTTGGTTTTTTTTCTGAGGAAAAAGCCACATTGTACTTTTAAGCAAAATATGCTACAGCAGAAAAATGTAAAATGTTTCTTTTTCACAGAAAGTTGGAAAAATGTTGAAGACAGCATAAAAGTATCTTACATAGCTACTGTAATAAGTTTATTGGCAGAGTATGAATTTTCATGCAAGTACCTAATACCCATATCATAATAAACATGAAAAAAAAAAAGGGGGGGGAAAAAAAAGCTACCAGCTTGTAGGAGAGTAGTTTCTCTGTAAGCCAATATGGAAAACACATACATAAATAAACAAATACACACAGCCACTCCATTCCAAAGAATTGCTCTTTGGACAAAACACCTCACGTGACAGTGTCTGGAGGTAATAAGCAGATGTTCAGGGGTTCTGACAGAAAAGATTTTGTCAATTTAAGAGAGTTTATTTATTTATTTATTAGATCTACAGCCTGAGTCAAAACCCTTTGGACTAAATGGGAAAATTCCACTGGTTTCCTACAGTGCTTACAGAGGTGATCCTGCATTCACTGGAGTCAACAAAAAAATTTCTGTTGCCTTCAGGAGAGCAAGATCACAGCCTGGATTGTCTCTTGAGAAAGAGATATTATAAAGGAGGGAAGAAAAAGCAAAGATTTGGAACTGCTCAGGCCACATATTTGAGTTTGCTATGTATCTCATCCAAAAGACCAAGTGGCTAGGTCTTCTTTTTAATTAAAGTCATTATTCACCAGACATCAGATGCCAAGATAAAAGTAGGAGGCATTTTTTCAGAAGGTACATCATAAGGATGGACTAGATCCAGCTCCAATGATCAATATGTAGCTGAAAGAATGTCTATTTTCAAGCTCAAATCCTGCTTCCGTTAGGTGAACAGTCCTGTTAAGTCAATACCAAAATAAATCAAACAGGTTGGCCCTGAGCATACAGCCCAAAAAACCTGGGGCATGCTTTCAATTATCTTGTTTGAATTTTAAAGCAGTGACGCTGCTCCCCTGAAGTGCCAGGAGTCAACAGGCGCACAGTTGTTTGCAGAAGGCAAAATTAAGTTACCACATAAATGCATCCTTTGGTTCTACTGTTTTACTATGCACTTATTCACACTTCGCAATTACACAAGCAGGTAAAAGAAGGTGTCCCCTATTGGTCTGCTGGCAGGGGTAGGATGCTCAGGTTTGAAAACACTGCTGCCATGCAAGGGAAGACAGCCCTCTCCTCCCTTGTCTCCAGTTCACAGCTCTTATGGAGTTTAACAGTGAACGGTACTAAAACGCCAAAGACATCTGCATGCATCATTTGCGTTAATTGGATTGCCCCTGTAATAGTCTTTCCCCTCCTACATATGCATATCTATACTTCTTCCTGCTTGTTCACACAAATCTTAACACTTCTTAACACTTCTTATTCTGTTGAACACCACACGCATTTCTTCTTAATATTCGGACACATCTGTGACCAGGTGCTGAACAAATGCTAAGTGTTAACACGCCATCTTTCTGTCCTGGCTAGAGAACCTAGAGAACAAGCACTCAGTTTGCAGAGTGCCTTTCAGATTTAAGAAAACTCACAGAACATCTTAAAAACTCACTATCAACTCAGTCCATTTCTGCCTAGATCTACTGAAACCTGTTGTATCCACATTCAGGTGCCCAAAGGCAGCAAAAAAGAAAGAATGTAAAAATACTCTCCTTCAGGTTTTAATCTCCATCTTGCACTAGATAAACCATCATCTTGGGTTTAAAGTACATTTAAGGTACAGCTGAAAGCATAATGACAGAAAAACTCACTAACAGCCTTAAAACATTTCATAACCAATGGATTCTCAGGAAGCCAAGGCATTAGAGGACTGAAGAATTTTTGAAGTGTGAAGATCACAGTAAGTGAATTCTATGCCAGACACATCAGGAAAGCCATTTCAGGCAGAACTGCAATGAGAGATAGGGAGAAAGCCAGGCTCTGGAGAGCAAAGCCCCTTTGGGCTCACTTATAAAGAGCCCATAAATTTATAGCTCTTCACCTGTAAGCCTATTCAGATCTGCAACCTAAGGGCTGTCAATATTTGCAGTTGAAATTCAGTTACATCTTCACATTTAAATAAGAAAACTCTCCAAGGAGAAATACATTTTATCAGCAACAGTACCAGAGAAAGGTTCCTGTCATAGAACACCTTCTGCATACCAAAGAGGGGATGTCTACCAGCCAGGCACTGTGGAGGACAGAGGATGAACGTCAAAAACTACAGGGCTCTGGGTTACCTCTGATAAGGAGTTTGGCACATGTGTTGCTCTCCACATCCTAATTTCTTTACAGCTTAGTTCCCTAGAAATACCAACTCCATTCACACTCACTAAGGACACTTTCCCTGTCTCTCCATACAGGGCTCGCTAACAGAAGCAACGTCCAGGACACTCTCTGCCATGATTTGTGTTGCCTTTTGTAACAACCTACAAATAACAACAGCAATCAGGTGCCCACATCCAGAATGTCTCCTAATGACCTCATGGACTGAACACAAAAAGGCTCTGTGACCATTGCTTGGTTATCTGTGGGCTTTACAGCCCAGAAGATGGTACGTTGTGTAGAGCTGCTAGGCAGCCTTCAGAGTTTTCGGAGAAGGCAGTCATCATCTCTGAACAAGAAAGTACAAACTAGGAAGTTATTAGACTTGCACATTACAAGCCAACACAAATGTTGTGAGTAGAGTTGACAGAATAATCACCATTGAACTGTTTATTCTCAGTTTAATACATTTTTTCAACTAACTTATTTGACAAGACCTTATTTTCACTTTCTTCATAGAAGTCAGGGGCCACATATGCAATTAATGCTTCTAAAACTCTTTGAAACCCTCAAATGAAAAGAGCGAAATACAATTATTGTTAATAAAATATCAAACATCGCAGTGATGTACTTCAAAACTATGAGAAAAATATCAAAGAAAGAGAAAGGCTTTCAGAAGGTTGCTAGCCAATTCTGTCCACATCCGTTTCATCTTTGTGACTAATTCTGATCACTCACAAGGAGTACTCTTTCAGTGCAATATACATGCAGGCAACATATCTTTATCAAAAACCCCAAATAACCTCGTCTTTTTCTAATTTCTTAGCTAAGAAACATATGGAAGATACACATCTAAAGGGAGTTTTTATCTGTTTCGTAAGCTGCCCTCTTTGATGAGGAAAGCAACTAGTACTGTGGAGAACAGCACATCTGGACAGTAGAACAGTATGACCCTAGCTCAGCACATTCTTCAGCAAGCCTCAAAACCAGCAAGCTTGGTCTGCGCAAAGTCAACTGCATCATTTATTTAAAGGAAAAGAGGATGCCTGTCAATAGGGAGATGAATGGTGATGGAACCTAATATTGCAGACAATGGTAAGAGAAACGAGTTTACAAGTCAGCACTGATGCTGGTTGGAAGAGGAAAGCAGTCTAAGAAGCTTGGTGCCAGTCCATCTTCTCTTCCTCCTTCATCTCTATCACAGTTTAGGCCAGATTGGTCAATGACAGGATGACAGATGTTCTCCCCCACCTCTCACTCCAAGGAGGGGAAGGAGAAAGACAAAGAGACTTACGAAGTTTAGAAAAACCTAAACTACTTTAATGAGATATTAGTAATAAAATAAAATGAAAATAATTAAATAGATACAATGTATATATAAAACTGTATCAAGTTCCCAGGAAGATGTAACTTGCAGGCACCGGGGAAGTTCCAGGCTGGACTCAGCAACAGATGGGAACTGGACCCTAGATAGCAGACACAGCCCCTTCTCAGATATCTGTCATTGAAGAAGACGGCTGACCCCTCAATGCCTCAGCTTTTATACCGAGTATGACAGTCGGGATGGAATACCCCATTGGTCAAGTTTGGGTCACTTGACCTGTCCATGCAGTAAACAACCTGGTCAGCTGACTCCGGCTGCCATGGCAACAAGGATAAGAAAGAGTCTGCTTCACTGACCAGAAAGTTGCCTCTGCTCCACCCCAAACCAGGACAATCTCATGCTGGCTTTTTCTTACAAATATATGAACACACAGAAGCACACACCAACAGGCAAATATTCTTAGAAAAATACATATATTAAAGGAAATAACATTTTCTATTTTTCACATTTTTCTAAGCAAACATATGTATGAGAACCTCTCCATCTCATGGGGTGCTTTCGGCAGGCGGAAAAGGGTAAAGGGGTGTTTCTAAACCTCTTCTAAGGGGAGAAGCAAAAAGTTGCTTGGAAGGTAAAATTAGCACATCATCTTCTAGGCTGAGAATTTCAGCAGAGTTTTTCTCTCCTACCATTCCATCAGCCACTGGATTCTTTTCATAATAATTTCACATTCATGTCACAAGGTCCTGACTTAGATGCTCTCCATCTCTTAGATGATTTTGTATCTCTCTAGATATACAATATATATGTACTTTCTAATAAATTGTCTCTGCATATACAATTCAGTTTCACTTGTAAAGTTTTATCTTTTCACTTGTTGGCAGCAACAGAGTGTTCAGAGATAGTCTAGAAGCACCACCAAAGGCCAGTTCAACTGCTCTACAGATAAATGGACAAGAAATAGCTTCCCATAATAATATGCCCATGATAATGGGCAAAGTAAGATGTAGAACACACACAAAGGGAGCAAGGAATCCAGTTTGCTATCCATTACTCTCACATTCCTCAAATTCATAGCAGCATTGTGATTACTAGAGCTAGAATCTGTAACAAAGCAAGTAAGCAAAGATACAATGATCTCTCAGATGAAGGAATTGAGGTTGATGCTCACCCAATGTGTAGGTTTCCAACCAAAAAGTTTCTCACAGCCCATAAAGTTACAGCCTTCGTCCCAATCAAGACACTTGCGCTTCATTGATTGTGGACGTCAGTAGTACAGCATGTGGAAAATCACAGTCAGCATTTTAATTGGATAACCATGGAACCAGCACTGAACCACTTTAACTTCTTTTGGGTAAGAAGTGATACCCAAAGAAACAAAAACTCTCAAAACAAGCAACCAATTTGAAAGGAACCCTAGGGGTACGGGAGATCTAGATGTGTATTTGAAAACAAGGTGAGTGACCACAAACCCTGATAATGAGACACAAAAAGTTAATGAAATCAAAAGCATAACCTTTCAGTGCAGGTGGAGGAACATGCTGACACAGCTGGAGAGAATCATGTAATACAGTGAATTCTTTGGCGAGTGTCAGAGGTCACATCCATATGGAGATTAAAGTCCCCTGGAATAAGTAGCATAGGTGACCTTAGATCAGACACAAGCACTGAGACTTCTCCAAGGAACGAAGCATTAAATCTGAGTGGTCGATAAATCAAAACAGCTGAGACCAAAGTAGGTGCTGTAAGTGGGGGAGGGAGGAGGGGAGAGTTGCTGCAAATGAAAGGAAAGGTGGATGAAGAGTGACCTGGAAGCAAAAACAAATTAAAACATGAGCCTCTCTACCTGCTGGGGTGCTACGCTGAAGTTAATCAATAAGGACTGCCTTTCAGCCAGGCAGTAATATTCATCCTGGTTCAAGCACACATATCATTTGTACAAATGAAATCTAAGAGCATAAAACTTCATAAAGTACCTTGGAGTAAAGTGGTGCTATTCATTTCCTGCAGGGAAACTTTCTACTGTATGACTATTTTAGGTGAGGCAGAGAAGAAAATATAAGGGAAAGATTTGGTTTTCCATCATATCTTGTAGCAAATGAGCAACATTGTGCTCTGTAATATAGAAGTATTTCCCACATGTCCTATTAGCATTCCCTCCCACTATTACATGCGGACGACTCTTTTTCTCTCATTTGTTCCTTCCTTCACAAATTTATCATGAGAGAAAGGGAAAAAGAATGAAACTAGTTCCCTAGAGAGATTTCTGCTTGCCTCGAGAAAGCAGGTTGTTGTGGTTTAACCCCAGCCAGCAGCTAGAACCACACAGCCACTCACTCACTCCCCCCAGCTGCGATGGAGGAGAGAATCAGAACAGTGAAAGTGAAAAAAAATTCATGGGTTGAGATAAAGACAGTTTAATAGGTACAGCAAAAGCTGTGCACAGAAGCAAAGCAAAGCAAGAAATTTATTCACTGCTTCCCATGGACAGGCAGGTGTTCAGCTATCTCCAGGAGAGCAGGGCTCCATCACACATAAGAGTTATTTGGGAGGAAAAATGTTGTAACTCCGAATGTCCCCCCCTTTTTTCTTCTTCCCCCAACTTTATATACTGGGCAGGATGGCATGGAGTATTTCTTTGATCAGTTGGGGTCAGCTGTCCTGGCTGTGTCCCCTCCCAACTTCTTGTGCCCTCTCAGCCTGGTCCCTGGCAGGGCGGTGTGAGGAGCAGAAAAGGCCTTGACTACACAGCAACAACCAAAACCACCAGTGTGCTATCACACTATTCCCATCCCAAATCCAAAACATAGCACTATACCAGCTGCTAGCAAAAAAGTTAACTCCATCCCAGCTGAAATCATGACATAGGTATGCACACATCCATATAGGCCAGGCTTGCGGTTATTCACCAGTTTGTAAGCAAAAATTGAATTTTCTGCCCCAATTGTGAGGACTGAGGGTCTCTAAAAACAGGGTCACCCTTGCCACTGGAAAGCAAAAGTACCTGGGACCACAAACTGGGAAGGACTATCCCATCCATACCCGTAACTAGCTCTTCATTGATGGCAGAAGCCATCCTAAGATGTCACCACTTCAGCCGTAGCAGGCATCAGGTCCCCGGTGAGCTCGCTGTCCCCAACAGCCTGCAGCCATTTGCAGCTGCTCACCATACCCAAACTCAGCACTGAACTTGTACAGTTTATTACTTCACACATCTGCCATGCCAGAAGTGCCTTTAATATTATCCTAAACTTTAAGAAATTCAAAAAAGAAAGAAAAACTCGTGCCCTTCTGAGCATTCCTCTACCATCTGAAATTACCATTTTGGACTTAGCTGCATAAAATAAATGTTTGTAAGATACTAAATACCAGAGGTATTTTTAACCCAATTCAAGGTCATTCACCAGACAAGAATGATATTTGTTTAGAGAATATGAAACAGCAATTGTCAGCTAAGTCATTAGGCTCTGCAGATTAAGCAAAAGGCAGTTGCCAGAAAACAAAGTAGATGTTTGGGAAGGAAGCATCTTCCTCATTTCAAGTGAAAATTAAATCTTTATTCTCATGTCCATGTATAATGGGTAAAACTGAGGAGGGCAACCAAGGGAACTTGGATTCTGCCCCCTTTCAGTGCTGAAAACAACTCAAATTTACAAGGTACAAAGAACTGCTTCTCTGGTTTTTATTTTTTAAATGCAAAGAAGCGTTTCCCTCCTTTAATGGAATTACTTTTATGGGACTGTAAAGTAATAGGACTCTGCCTGAATTTGGCAGTTAGAGGTAGGCAAATGAATAAGTGTTCATTAGTTAACCCTCATTTGAGAATCTGCTTAAGAAAGATCCAGACATAACTGTTGTCATTAAATGGTGTAGTTCACGACAGTTTTTCTGGTTGTCCTGTCTGACAGTCTTAATTTAAAAGACTGACTTTGGCAGTGAATTTCTCTTTCCATTAACTGCTCTGTATTTATTAAAATCATGCAGCAGTATTTGTTGCTACTAGAAGAATTGTCTTTTGCAAAAAACAGGACCAGTGGATAAGACTGCAAATATGAATGATACATTTCATTGCTGAAGTGAGATGAAATTTTCATGCGATAGGCAAATCAGGCAAATGAAATTTTGAGAAACGTTACAAGCAATCAGATCGGTTAATGCACTGGGCACCAGGCCATCAGCTCCTCAGCTGGTCTTTAATCCCTGGAAAAGCCCCTATGTCTTGATCACCACTGATTAATTATTTTCAGTTTGCCTCATTTTATATCAGGTTTTATATAGCTGTAATGGTTATCTTGGGTTTATTCTGATGGAATGGACAAGGAAAGCATCGCAGCAGTCCAAGTATAAGATCCAGCTGCCAGTTAAGCAATAACAGGTCATAAAACTAAATTGCACAAATGCATTTTTAATTCTGAGTGGCAGGAGAACTTTTAAATGGTTCCAGCATGTGCGTTCTGTATCCAACCTGGCTGAACAGCTAATTGAACTTAAGCTATTTTAACTATTATATCCATAAGTGCAAATCATAAGTGAGGTTTCCAGAATGCCAACAGACTATTCTTTCTTCAGTATTATTGAATGACATTTTTTTTTTCTTACATGGAAAAAAATAATCCTGTAGAGTGCCCACTGGTTTATGCTACACTGTAACAGTGAAAGAGACAACAATAAAATATAGTCACAAGCAAATAAAATGAGAATCAGAACCTGATCACAATTTCCCATAGGCACACATTATAGCTCATGACCCTGACTTATACAGCTAGCAATAAAATAATAATTAAAAAGAAGGTCAGAATTCAGAAGTTGTGAGGGTCTGTACATTTCCTCTTTCATACTGATGACTCTTGTTCAAAGCTTCACCATTAATACTTTTTTTCTTTCTTTTCAAGGTTCTGTAGACCTCTTGAGCCTCTCAACTTTCACTCTTTAATCTTCTTTACCTAAGAATAAAGGTGCAAACCTAAAATTTTGACGTGTCAGTTGCAGGCTGTGGTCCAAGCAACTCCCAGAGAAGCGCAGTTCAGAGAGCCATATCTGGAGATCTGTACTCAATAACTTGGTGCACACACAAATGGGTTCTGCCACAATACACATCCTATGCTGATATTTCACCTTATTTCCTCCATACTATTTGTATATTATTAAACCTGTGATCTTATGCAGAAAAAGGCCTTTTTGCAGTCAGTATACTGCTTGTTCTACCCAAATTTGTTTTTTTTTCATTTGGCAACTAGCAACAATAAATATATTTCACCCAGGCTTACAGTGTGAGTTGCTATGAAAAAGCTGTATGAATCAGTAAAAATAGAGTGTCAACAGACCCTTCTCAGAAATGGAAGAACTAGAGGTGAAGACATTCTTTTCCTGTTCCACAGATCCCCTTCATAGCATCCGAGAACCCAACCCTTCTTCCATTCGTATAGAAATGGACAGTCCTTGACAATGATTAAGTAGATTATCCATTTTAATTAAGCCATTCAGCTGAAAGTGAAAAATTAAAATATGTCTTTAAAATGGTTCAGCAGCTACTGTATCCTGTACAACAGGAACAAACTGGAGAATATCAAAAGTCTCCCTCCACACCATGTCTTAGCTTTGACAGAAAGAGACTACAGCTTTGGGAGAAAGTCCAATAGTTTAATCCCTGAATCATATTCAAGCCTCACTGTCACCACTCAAAGGATAAAGAATGTTCTTGATTCTTGCAGATTATTGTATTTGGAAGGGCTTCTTCTACCATGAGATAGAAATTCACTCCCTGATAAATGAGCGCATTTATTTTCTAATGTAGCAGCAGAAATAATAACAGTTGCCTACACCTGTATGTAGCAAGAGAGTCACTGGCTTAGTCCCAGGACACTTGATAAAGCATATTTGGATTGGAGGCTCAAAGAGGGTAGAACTGAAGGGGAAGTCTCAAATTCCCAAGGGCCCAGTTAATATCCCAAGGATATCAAGTTCTTATCTTGGCAATGAAATCTATTTGAAATCAATGGAAACAAGGTGCTTAAATAGCAGGAAGACATCTGCATATCTTTCTAGAACTTGGCCAAAAAAGAACCGCCAGGTCAGCCAGAAAAAGGGACATACTTCATTCACTACAGAAGAGAGATTGCCCTTTTTAGCAGGAACACTTGTCACAACTGGGCAAGTTGCAGAAACAAGGTAGTGAAACTGTCTTTCTAAAGTATCCCAGCTAGCTTCTCAGATTTGACAAACTTTTATTCTTAGCAGAAAACAACAGGCTTCTTCACCTGGTGAATTTTCCCTTGGCCCTAATGAGACTATCAGCAAACGCAGAGATGAATTAGAATAGTCATTAAGGAGGCAGAGCATAAAAAATGAGCCACAGGAAAGGTCAGAGCAACGAGGGTGAATGAAGAAGAGCACGTGCCCTGTCACAACCACTGCAGATGTGAAGGAAACAACCAGCGGAGAGAAGCAGATGTTCCTGTTAAAGCTGTGCAAATTTGACGGCTGCTTTCAAGGATAATGGAGCAGCCATAGGTGGCAGGAGAGGGCATGCCATTAACTTACACAAGGCTGGTTAGACTCCCCCAAGAGCCATTGACTTTAACAGCAATGCTCCACCGTCTCCCCTGTCTGACTAAGATTAAAGGTGACCTGCTACAGTTGTCATTAGTTCCACTATCTTTCCACAAAGATGGTACTCTAATTAAAACGGCTGGGTTTTTCCTCTTGCAGGGTGCACATTACAAAGCGGAAACTTTTAAAATGTTTCTTCTGATCATATTTAAAAAAAAAAAAAAAAGAAGTCAACTCAACAGTAACACTGCTTATTTTTCCTACCTTTAAAAACTGTGTTGACTTAAACTCATTAGAAAACAGCTTCTGCTCGTGTGGTTGGCTTTTCTCGATCTTAAAAGACGCATTGCCTCGCTGGCCAGGTAAATTGTCAGATGGTAACTAACTTTGAAAGCCTGTGGACATCATCAGATATAGTGTCCTTCTGGTACTTCCTTTAACTCAATGCCCCACGAGGGACTGCGTGGGAAGGACCGACAGGCATTGCTTGTGATAGCTGTTCTATGGAGCAGTAGCAGCTTCAAAAAGGCAGATTCCTTTGCAAGACCCCTTGCCTGAAGTTCCTGGGAACCCAAGAAAAGGTCAGTTTAATCTGTGGCGAATCACAACAGCAGAAGTCAGCAACAACTGCATTAGTACCACTGTCATTAATGACCTGTGAAGTCCTTCATCAGCTATACCACACACTTGTACGCTGGCTGAATAGGCCAGGGAAAGAGACTTCTCTTCCGCTCACACCTGTTCAACTCCTGCTATTTTCAGAGCCTCCTAGGACACCGTGTGTGGTTGGAGTGCCTCCCTTGCACTGGTCTTCAGCCAGCCTCCCCTTTAAACACAAACTATTCTACTACCTCCCTTTGCTGACTTCCCACTGGTGCCCACACCAGAGGACTCAGATGTCTGATAGCACCATTGATGCTCAGGCTGGTACTTCTCAGCAGCAGCGAAACTGGCCAGAATCACCTTAATCTTACCCAGTTGGCTCAGTACAAGAAAACAGCAGAAATTCTATCTCCTATCTAGATAAGAAGGAAGGAGAAAACGGCAGGAGAAAACATCAGTTTTTCTTAGGTGGATCTGTACTTCCTAACAGCCCTGAGATTTCCAACTAATTTCACACTAACCAGCCATCTAATGGCACTTCCAAACACTACCCAGCAGAAATGGGAGAGAAACAATGACCTTGAGGTGAAAGGCTCTGTATCTCGTTACTACTCCATTGAGGAGTGACGTGACATGGGTGTTTTCATGTGATTGCATCTTGTAATTATTTACAAGTGCCTCTTTCGAGCACAAGAAATTCCAAGACTTTCTTTATAGTGACTGTACACCTATTTGAGATTAAGCAATATAATTAACGTATTGGTTTCTGCACTACCACTTCCATGAAGAGAACTCAATTGCCTGCACACTCACAGTCCTGTTTAGTCTAGTTTAATCCTTCCTTGGCAAACAGAACATTTAAGGAAAATTATTCACAGACCTGGATTGCCAGCCATAACTTATTTAATGAAATAGTCTGAATTTTGTAATGTAAAAACACCTACATTTCTGTGTTAATAAAAATCTGACTTCTGCTTTAAAAATATTACAAAATTTTATCATCAGGCAAAAGGCATGGCATTATTCAGCATGAAAATGCTGACAAAGAAATGGATTTTCAAAAATCTGTTTTGTCATTTTGTATATGATTTATTACCTGGAAGCTTCCTGTTAAAATATTTCTAACCAAGTCATTTACTTTTACTTATGCATTACATATGAAATAAGAGAAAATTTTAATTGAGGTTTCCAACAAATTGCTTCTAAGAATGTAAAAATGGTAGTACAGAAGTTAAGGCAAAATTTCCTTTTATTTTTGGGCAAAGGTTAAGGGATAGGCAAAAGAGGAGGAATATTTAAGAGATTATACAATGAGTATAAAATAGTTATTGGGTTTAAAATAAGTAAATGCAGCAAAAGTTAGATTTTGCTGTAAATCACTAAGTGTGATAAGGAAGGATGCATCTAGGATGAATATTTTTTATTCATTCTGAAATAGGTGGCAGACAGCCTGAGGTTATTATAAATATGTGCATTTTGGAAGTGGCCTTAGCTGAGAAGGTACCCTCTTCAACAACATAACCCCAGAAGAGTTCACTTACAAACAAGGAAGCAGGTTTTCCACCATCAAGTTCCAAGCATCTTGTGCTCTGAGAAGCTGAAAAATAATCATCTCTCTTTAATCACAATAACTCCAAACTACACAGCAAGCTAGACCAGGGAGCTGGCAGTCACCACATTCAGAATTTGATCTGGCCATGTATAGAGTATCCCTAATGCCAAGTTACACAAAGTGTTGGTTTACAAGGCTCAGCACCAGAGAGACTTAGACCTTCAGATATGGCCTTTAAAAACATCTGACACTTCACTTCAAATATCCTACTTTTACTGAAGGAAATTTGCCATGCAAGTTCACTAAGAAAGCCGGGAGGCACCAGAATATACATCAATTCCTAGCACTTACAGTTCCACATGGGGTGGCTAAATGACACATTTCAGCGTCACCTTTTCCTCAGGGACTGTTCTAACTCTAACACATCCTAGTGACAAGACCTGAACAACAGAACCATCACAATGTCGTAGGCAAATGCAATTCCCCAAGTACCATGACAACTCGAAGAAAGATAGCATCCATGAGAGAGTCCGTGAGCCGTGTTCTGCATTGCTTGTGGATGGGACACTCGAAGACAAGCGTGATAGTTCTCACAAGGACTTCTCTGCTGCCTCTCCATAGGGCCCACTCAGATCACAGCTCACTGTGTTTTGATGGTCCCAGACAGCAGATTATTCCCAGAAGAAAAACATGGAGAAGCTTTCAAGTATGGCTTCCAAACTGACCACAACAGTTTGGCACCTGAAGGACTGAATCACTGTATTTAGTATAAATTTCACTCCTTTCCAGAGCTTTAGGTATAAGTACCTTAAATATCAATAGTAAAAATCTCAGACCACCAACGCCCTCTTGTTAGCTACAAAGGCTGCCCTTTTTTCCTCCTCTTGAAATCTATTCAAACTGGGAGCTGGGGTGGATTCGTTTCCAAGGTGCCCTGGCTTCAACATTCATTCTTTAACACAGGCAAGGCATTGAGAGCACTGAATGGCCACCTATAGGTATCTTTTACAATAAAATGAACAACGGGGTGTGTCAAAAGACGAACTCGGTTACCCTCCTACTGAGAGCTATTCCATTGTTCAGTTTGTACTCATTAAATTTTGCTAACTATTAGACATGAAATCAGACATGTTATTTGGCAACAAACTTGACAGCTACTTTCAATGGACTAGAAAAAACAGCATCGTTCATCTCCTGCAGGAACGTATTTTGCACTCTGAAATTAAAAGGTGCAGTCTTTTGAAAATCATAACTCGCTTTTCCTTTTTTTTATTTATTTTAAATCATTGACATTTTATCAGGAACTTCGGTAATATATTGTTATTTTTAAAAAAACACCGAAATTGGGTAAGAGAGGATAGACTTCTATTTCTTTTAATGTTTGTCAGTTTAAACCAGAGATTTATTTTTAAATTAACTTTTTACATGTCCGTCAAATTTCAGTAAAAACTCCAGTACAGAAGAGGAAAATTCTATTAATCTAGACCCCATAAAGCCTGAAAATACTACAGTGAAAAACCAGACGTATTTTTGCGTGAAGTATCTTGTCAAAATTGGGACTACTACCTTTAAAAGAATTTCTCACACATCCTTCCTAATATTAGCAAGAATAGTGTTGTGACTGATCATGATTCACTGCTTAGAGAAGAGGTAAGTTTCAGATGAGAGGTGGATGGCAATTACCGGGATGAATAGATCCTGTATTAGAGATTCAACATGCTGCCAGTCCACCATAATAGCTTTTGAGTATTTTTAAGCATTTGGATAGAGGTGGATTATTAGATGGTTTATGTTTCAAGGCATGCAGACATATATGGAGGCTTGCTGTTAGGAGTAGAAAACATCTTTGTTTGCAGGATTCTGTAAATGGCTTGCTCAGACACCTTCACGCTACAAGCTGATGCTTTCACTGAAGCTGAACAGGGACTCTTTCTCTCAGCTGCCACCTCAGACCATAGAACACCAAAAAGTGCTGAATTAAAGTCTTTAAAGAAAAGGCTGTAGCAAGGAAATACCAGTTTCCAGTTACAGGCAGAGAGAAAACATAGTCTAGCTTCTTTTAGTAAGCAATCTGTCCTTGGGTGTAAAAGTAAATACAACGTGCCTTATGTCTTATCTTCACCAGTTCTGAACCAAGACAGGCAATTAGGCAAAATGAGAATGGACTCAGTGAAACAATTTGTTGTTTGTTTTCTCTACAGTATCATCTAATAGAGACTCCACAGAAACAAAACCCTTCCTGGAGGTCTTTGCTTTGCTCATAACTCATTACCCTAGAGACAAAAGATATCACTGATGCTATTTTAATCCACTAAGCTGCCTTTGCTCAGCTCTATGGCAAGTCTTATAAAACTCTGCCATGTACAAAGCAAAAACTTCTCTCTCCTGGCAAGAAGACCTTGAACTTGAAGGTTTGAATCTATAGCAAGTCAGACTACGGCAAAATGACTAGTCGTAATAGTAGTGCAGGATAATGCCTTGTATTTTGAAATTTTAGGTTTTACTGTACTGTATTAGTGCACATCCAGCAGCCCTTGTCACCAGTAATTACTATCCCACAGCAACTACACAAAAATACTCGCCAATTAACTAATTTCATTTTGACAGTTTTGGAAACAGAAGAGGAGAAATATTGATGTCTTCAAACCACAGTCAGCAGCTGACACGCACTTTCTTTCTATCGAAGGAGCTGCTGTCAAATGAATTGCTTAAAAAGGTATTTGAGGTGTTTCTACAGAATACAGCAAGGATGCATTGCAGAGCCTTCTGCAAGTATTAATTCCTGGGGTGCTATTAAGATTGGTACAAATGAAAAATACTCCTTGATGGCAAGAAATGACAACTTGAGAAAAGTGCTATTTATAGATGGCCAGTATTTTAAGGCTAAAAGAATTTTGAGAACAGCAATTGCCTCTAAAAAATAAAGCAAATCTTGACTTTTTCAGCACTACGCACTAAATATTTAATAAGGGATCCTGGAGCTCAGAAAGGTTTAAGACACTGTGTTAGGATATTGAACTAATAAGCTCCTCCAGTAAGCCTCTAAATACATATAGTTAAACACTACCTAGTTTATTTTAATTATTTAACACAGAGACTGAAGGAGGTTAATGTGACCCAGCGGACTTGTTTATGTTGAAAACTATTGCCTCTCCTTACTCAAAAATCTGCATGCTGAGCTGCATCATAGCACAGAGTTACAAGGGAGCAATAAGGAGTAGAGGTTTACAGCTGCTTGCTAACCTCCAAATGATAGCATTTATACCAGGGCAGTGACTGCATGAAGGCACAGGTAATAAAAAAAGTCAGGCCCATTGACTTTGTTGACATCACTGGAAAAACTAATACATTTAAGTTAGGTGCATAGTTGATGCACCCTTGATGATGGAGGATTTTCCTAGTTTCCAAAATTTAGTTTTAGAAATATAGAAATCCCCATCATTTACCATTAGTTCACAAATCGTAACTGCCTCTTGTCCTTCTCTCTCCTCAGACCATGGATGACATGTCACTTTGATCTTCAGCCTTGTCTTCCAGCTAAGACAGTGGAGAAAACAGCCTTCTCTAAACCACTGAGAACAATGAAAAAACCCAAACCTTTCACTTCAAAAAAACCCAAAGGACAGTTATTAGGGGGAAAAAAAAGAAAACCACTTTTGCAATCTTCCACATCCGATCAAAAGAGAGAGAAATGAGCGCAAGGTAACCATTCATGGGCCCACCAGGGAAGAGGGAATAATCCAGTTTTAAACAATACCAGCTGAGGCCCTGCGTATTCACCTGGACATCTCTTCCTTAAAAATACTAAAGGCTAGTCTTGCATAAGTAGAGAAGGGTTTGAGTTTAATTTTTAGCTGGGTACTTGGTTGATCAAAAGAAATCTTGTTCAGAAACACTTGTTTTCATTTGTCCTCAGGAATGCAAGCACAAGATGAAGTTTATGTTCCTTCTCATATATGGAATGCAAACCCTAAGTCTCATGCGCAGCATGATGTGCCAACAAAAAAACGTGGTTAGTTCTGCAACATCTCCATTTCAGGGCAATGTTCAGTCATCATTTTGATTCTACAAACTACTATTTATACAACAAAGGTGGTTAAAGACTAAGGAAAAAGACACTGAGAGCAGAAGTCACGGGACTCTCAGAGGATCAGTTGGCAAAAGAAAGGCTTTGGAGTTCACTTCGTCAGATGCATTCAGAAGGGAACAAATAATGGAAATTTTGCATATGCACCTCCTAGAAACAAAGAATCTGCTGTGCTAGAGCAATCCTAGCAGTAGATCCGTGCACGAAGGCAGCTTTGTGCCTCCCTACCATTGAAAATCTACTGACTTAAAACTGCAGAATCCTGCCCGAAGGCACGATAAATACTGTTATTTCAGCTTCTCAAGAGACCAGTACTGGGGCGTTGACCCTTTGCCATTCAGTCTCTCTCACCATCACCTTCTTTGCAGTTATAAACAAGAATGACGGTGACTGTGCTCTGCCTGAAGAGAAAGGTGTGGCCTTTTTAAACACTTTCTGAGATCCAGGTGCCTAAATTCCACAGCTGTTCTATTTCTAGCATTTCAATAAGTTGTGTTTTGGGGCTTTGCCTTCTCGAAAAGCAAAACTTCATGAAAATTACTGATCTCACAGTAAAAACAACCTGATTTTCAAACAAAGCTGAGGTAAAATGTTTCCAAAACCTCCAAGTAAGATCAACATCATCTTCAATCACCTAAAATCTCAGCACTGGGGAAACCAGTGGGGCAGAAAGAAAGAGGGAAGCTCATCTGTACAAAAAGAACGTTTAAAAATAATTAGTGATTCAAACGTTTTATCTGAGAATGAACCCAGGAGGTACCAGAGTCTTTTTTACCCCCAGTCCTGAATAAAAATAGCACACTTAAGTCTTAATTTTGTTGGCTTATTTTCCCTTTTCTGCAGAATTTTCATTACTGCTTTCCTTTAAAGCTCTCCCAAGACTCAGTTATGTGCCCAGAGAGATTTTAAAGGAAAAGAGCTTACTTGCCTGGCATCGCTTTCCAGCCTCTCTTAGCTCTAATTACAAGGTAAAGATTAAAAAGACAAATGAGTTTTATCATTGCATCTTTGGCCTTTTGGAAAGGAAAAAACAAAACAAAACAAAAATCAGTGGAGCTTCCAACCTCAGGTAAAATATTGAAGTCAGCAGCTTGTCCTGGAAAGCGGGTGGAAAGAAAAGATGAAATCCAATTTATAAAAAAAAATTCACTACAAAGCTCACATGCCTTGGGGCAGTCTTGCTTGAGTACAAAGTTGTGCGGCATGCAGGTGACATAATTAGGTCACCGGGGGCAAGGCTTCTTAGAACTATTACATAAAGAAATCCATAAAATTTCTCATATTAGACTTCCTCCAGGTTTCAAGGATGTTCAAAACAGAGACCCTGCAAGCAACCTGGAGTATGTCCTTCCTGGCAACATAGAGCATTGCAGTTATATGATCTGGCTGACTAAATAGGTACTTCCCATCGTTATTCCGTTCTCAGCTTGCAATTATTTATGGGATCCTGCTAAATACATTGTAGAACTTTGGCACTGAACACGGAACAACATTAAAGAGATGCAATAGGCAAGCTGCCATTGGTGTTTCCCTGTCATTTCAAGATGAAGAGTGACATCGCTTATATAATAAAAGTGGCTAATAAGAGTCAGACTTCACAGACAGGATATTCAGAAGTGTCTAAAATGTGACCCAGGAGCATTTAAAATGATGACCTTTCCCGCTCAGCATTTATTGCTACTAACTCAAATGGATGATATCTAATAATCAAAATCTAATGGAAGAGAAACCAAGTGTGAGTTGGACACTTATATGTGGGAATGGCAATGGTTGTGGTGGGAGGGACGGCCCCCAGTGCTAGGATCACAGTCCACACTGACACAACAGCTACAGCTCACAGCCACAAGCAGCTGCCCACGTATGCATTTATTGGATTTCTCAAGCTAGTGCAATACCTGCTCCTTTTTCTCTGTCACCACAGGCCAGATGGAATTGCCCCACAGACAGTCTTACGTCTGGCCCATTACACAGCGGCAATGCCATGGAAACCAGCATTCAAATCATCACCATCTTCTCCCATGAGCAAGAAACCAATTTTTCTGACAATAAACAAGCCGAGTCCCATTTCAGAGGCCAACATTGCTTCTTGAAGTGACTGTAAGAAATAATCTCTCATGGATTGTGCTGTTCCATTAAGTGGCATCCATGACAACATGTCTCTTTTCTGTCCCCAGCCCACATCACTGCCATGACTTCCGTCCTCATCCACCTCACAGAGCTCAGGCATCTTCTGTGCCCCTTAACTACAACAAGGCAAGCACTGGTTCCAGCGTAGAGGTGTATTAGTCAGCAAGCTGCCAGGACACACAGGACAGGTAACCCTCACAATTACACTGTAGCTTTTGCTTAGGGGGGGCAATAACATACCTCACTGTTGGTTTTCTTCAGATTCCTAGAAACCCTGCCAAGCTTAAGATTTTCATTTGGTTGGATTTGGCCCAGCAGTTTCAAAAATTTATCAGGGAGTCAGTGACAGTTAGAGGGACTGCAAAATTATGTATGTCTTGCTCCTTCAGGAACTTTTAGTCATTCAGTGTTAAGAGGTGTTTGAAATGCAAGACGTACACATGGTTCCCATTTTGGAAAGCACTGTGAATGAAATCGTCTCACTAAACACAGTAAGACTCACCCATCTCTTGTTCTCTGCAACAGTCCCAGTTCCATTTACTCGAAGCATTTCATAATTAATTCAGAACATGCTGGTCTATTGGACTGACAAGTATCACAATACACAAGAGCAAACCGAAATGGAACAGACTAACTAAAGAGAAGGAAGAAACAACTTGCTCAGGACAAAAACAAAATTGTTCTTGCCACCTGTAGCTAATCCCAATACTTGGAACAAGACACCAACATAGGGATCTACTTAACAGCAGCCTTTTTACACAACTATTACAACTACATAAATTGTTCCTTGATTATATTGTATCATTTCCTAATGAATCTACAGGAGATAATCCCAGTACACATTTATGCTGTGCCCTTAAAACTCCCAAATTCCCCTTAAACTCCCCAATTTCATATGGATTATTTCACGTATCTGCCAGCTAGAGATGTTCTGTCCTCTCCATGGATCTTCCATCATCTCTCACCTGGGGCGCACACAGCACCACTCCCAACGGGTCAATCACAGAGCTAGATTAATAACGCTAACCAGTTACCTTCTTCGAATGACGCGATTAACCCTAGTTAAGAAATCTCTTTATTTCCAAAAAAATCCTTCTTCAAAGTGATTTTTCCTTTAGGCTTTTAAGCCAGCCAGGTGAATTCAACAGCTGGGACAGTCCCATAAATCGAACAGCCCAATTTCCATAGTGCAGCATCAGATAATACATTCAGCCAGTGCACATGGCTTGCATTGATAAGTCTCAAACAGGTTTGTGTCACTATATCTGCAAGCAAGTTCAGAAGAAGGTGAAAAAGTTGCCAAAATCTTGTTTCATTCCAAGATTGAGGGCTGTAATAGAGGTCAAGCCCGTACCAGCTCCAAGCTTGCATTTTTCCCCACATAATAATTTTCTTTACTTCATTATCTCCTCATTCTTGTCTAGCACCATCACTAGGACCTGTGGCTGGGATTACGCCGTCTTCTACGTATCCAAAAGGAACTACTGTGGAATTACTGTTAACAATCCAGTCACTGGGTGTCACTGCACTGGCATTTATAGACCCTGATGCTCCGGGGAAATAGTCTGTGTTTTGGTCTCTTATTTCCTACTTGCAACAAACAGCACTGTCTATATTCTATGCACTTAATACCATATTCATGCCCTTGTAAATACAAGTATTTCGTCTTAAACTTAGAACCACTTCCAAAGAAAGCAGGTGTGATATTTTATAAAATATATCAACTCTCAATATTTAGTTGCAAGAGGCCAAAAGTCAAAAAATAAAAAAGCTCTTGTTCCATTGATTGAAGTTCAGTCTCTATTTAGATACCAAAAATGTCACTATCATTAGAATGTTAATATTTGTGGGAGTTTCTCACACTGCAGAGAGCGCCTTAACTGTACGAATCTCTTTTCTCTTACTGTACAGACTTGGCACACAAATAGCTGAAAAATACAGACTGACACTGGGGTGAACTGTCCACACTTTCATCCCAGTGGATTGTTAGCCTCGGAGGTGAGCTGGATCCCATTTAAATGCTGGAACACATATAAAGTATTGTAGGTCTGAGCACTCAGCATAAAATCATGACATTTAGTTAAGAAACATGTTATATTATAAAGGCACAAGATGTTGTTACATATTTTAAGTAACATAATTTACATTTTAAAGAGACTCAAAAATTCAGATACTGCTTCAAGTAACATGAGGAATGTGGGATTGATCAAGGTCAAATCTAATTACAAAGCCTGCTAAGATGAGGATCATTTTTTAAGCAGTGGGAAATTAAATTATTTGTCCACGCTATCTGGCAGTAAATACCTGCCTGTTTTAATTGCTGTTGATATAGCCTAATAAAAATTGGAAGGGAAACACTCATGCTCAGTTTCAGTTGCCTTTCCAGGTGAAGCTCTGCCTGATGTTGAACGAGCTGATCTGGTGATTGCTGCAGTGTGACCCACACTGGGTACAGGGGCACGTCACCTACTCACTGCCTGACTCAGCCCCACAGCTCTTTGAAGATCTGGTATGGCAATACGCGTTCTTGGACACTGCAAGAAGAAGAAACTGAAGACCAAGCTGTCCTTCTCCTGGATACACAAAAGCAAATAACAGAAGATTAAGCAGGGAGAAGGTCACACGAAAGCTGGGAGAGTATGTTCTAACTTGGACAGTCCCGCTCCTTACTCAGACAAAAAAGGGATGTGTTCTGCTGCTGCCATCCAGTGGGGAGGTTGAGTAGAAAACACTCGAGTAAAGATCGATGGTTAACAAGGGCTGAGTCTGAGTCACTGTCAGATTGATGCTTATTCTGCGCCTTGTTGTCAACGCCTTCGAAGACAAAAGTTTTCAGAGAAAGCAAAATAAAGCAGGTGCTGACTAAGAAACCGTTGGAACAGTCTGTTCCTCCTGTGCAAGGACAAAAGAGGCACGCTGCTGCTCCGGCTCATTCCTGGTGCTGCCTGTGAAATCACTCTACAGACTTGATCCGCTTCGATCCGGCAGCTGTTTTAAGATGCTGGAGCTGACAGAGGGGATGGTTACACAGAGCTTTGCAACATGCAGGATCTCATCTTATACCATCACAAATTCAAGTCTTCTAAATCTACAAATTTTGTTGCAGATGAAATGGAAGTTCAGCAACTACCTCACACACACACACATTTGAAAAATCCTACTGGCTGCTTATCTGCAGTGATAGGTATCTAAATATCTGGTTAAATCTGCCTTTAAAAGCCTGTATCTGCCTTGTTTCAATACTTGGGAGCTCAGAATATAGATGTGTAGAGCAAAATGAGACTCATACTCTGTTATCTACTTAGCATCTCCTCATAGATAACAGAGGGCCCCAGAATTGGTAAATGATAGCATAACATTTTCATTATCAACATCATTACTTGTGGATGATGAAGCAGAGGCAGTGACAACAATTTAAAGCCAACTCAAATTGTCAGGGTACAATCTACAGGGCAATTTATGAAGAAGATAAATTTCTAATGCTAATAGGACTTTACAGCAAGACATCAATAGGCAAGAGCTCCTCAAGTCAAGGAGAACAGGAGGGAAGCAGGGGGAAGTGGACAGACTTGGGACTAGGAGAGAGGAAAAGGCAAAGCTCTCCTCAGCAGTCAGCTGAACAATCAGCACGCTGCTTTGTGAGCCTGCGAGATGCTGCTGAGACTCTTTGTTTCTCTATGTCCGTATTCTTCATACCTTCATAATATTTCCTGTAAAATTACTACAAGTAACATGAAATTATCATTTCATCCACAGCACCAAATCCCACTACAGAGAGCTCTCCCAAACAGCAGTAGTGGTGTAGCAGTCAACAAAGAAGGGCATAATGCTTTCTTTTTGGTGCATGGGTGGCTCAATACTGGGAGGATTGTGGTTCAATAAACACCATCTACCAGTACTGACATTCAACTACACCATCAGCAGAATGCAGGAATCATAATTCACATTTCATCTGGTTTGACTACTGAGGACTTATCCGCATCAGCTTAACTCTTTGATTATCTTGGGATTTCTGTAGCAGTTGGATAGACTGGCACATGGTGTCCTCCTTGTACAGTTAACCTTCCTGAAAAGCAAGGATACAGAGAGAACTCCTCTACTCTCCAGCAAGTCCCAGGGGCAATAAAAAATATTCCACTGGAGTCACAGGCAAAACTTAGAGCTGCTCTGTGATTACTTGCTATGCATTGCACCAGGCACCAAGTCAGCTTTCTACAGAGAATCTGCAAATATATCTGCCCTTATTTTCTGCCATATGGTCAGTTCAGCTCTGTCTGAACAAGACACCAAACCCAGGACCATCTCAATGCTTAATTTCAGAAGGATTAATTTGAGATAGTTATGTTTCATCAGTAAACAGATATCCTTGATTTGCCTCTATACCAAAACACAAAAAGCTCATTTACCTTTTAAAAAAATTAACTGTAATGGTAAAGCCCTGGTAATTCACACACCCCTACAAACATTGCATAGACAAGACTTGCGTACCATGTAACATAAAGAATAATCTCAGCCTTTGCACATTTCTACCAGGTTACTGCTTAACCGTGTTTTAAACTAACACCTACTTGGATACAGGACAGCAGAATTAACTGAAAATGTACAATATATTATTTAATCTCTGATTCCAGTCAAGAGGGTATGTAATCATTAGTGCAGACCTATTTATCTCCCTTTCATTTCATCATCCAGTAATTTAAATGCGATTTTTGAATTTCAATTGGCTTATCAAGTGCTCAATGACATCATGAGATCCTGTCTCCGCTGAAAGTGATTTCTGCCTTTCTTCTTCCTTGAAAACTGTCATGTCCTGTTCACTCTATCAATCAGCCTGACATTATCTTCCTTTCACAGAGCAGATAGCCTAAGTCATCAGATTTATGCAAAAAATAACAAGTAGCTCTCATTGCCCCAGAGAGCACTTTGCAATTGTATGTTGTTCTTTATAGACACTCTCACTGAAGCACAGTGTTTATCCTTGTGTATTTCATACTGCCTTCTTTTTATAGCCATCAATTCTTTGCTTAATGCTTTATTTACAGCATGTTATAACATCAATGACCTTTTTAAAAAAAAAAAAAAATACTACTTATTGATTTTCAAACAGATACAGAAAAAAAGGTAAAGAGGAAATGGAAAGACAGGGGTATTTAAGAAATCCATAAACACAAAATGGAATTAAGATCTGAAATATATACTTATATGCTAGTGTAACTCATCTGTTAAAACACAGGCCTCTAAACACACCACAGCACCCAGATAACTCCAGTGACCAGCATCTTCCTTTCACGATTCTCACTCTGTGTGGTATCTCCAATATATATCAAAAGTACTTTTGCTTTCATTTAAGCCTTTAATCTCATTCTTCAACTAAGCAGTCACTCCAACTTTACAGGGAAAGGATGGTGTCTCACTAAAAACAGCTTATTGTTTTGTGGCAGCCAGAATGTTACACATCTTGGTTCTATCTTAGGATTTGATTTTATTTTTAAGGTTTCTACTACTGATGTTGGCCACATGGCAGTGAGGAATGGTACTGCCCTTGTCCCTGGAGAAGCTCAGAAGCCTGCACACCCTGAAGAGTGAAGCTATCAACCAGCCATCTCAATGGGGCAGTGCCAGAGTGCTGTTGGCACCTAAGATGGGTGGTGCCTGAGCCATCACAACTGCCTGAAGGACCATAGTCTGAAAGGCATTCCCTGACATTCTGGCTTTCTATGTAGTAAATGCACAGACCTAAGTGTCACAGTCACTGCATCTCTCACAGGGGATTTGAGCGGGGCACAACAATGCTTCCTCCTGCCACTCCTCCTCCTCAGTCAGCTGGCATTGTTTGTGATTTAGCAAGGAGCCGTCGTGACATTACCGCAAAGGTGGTCATACCCTTCTCGGCCAGAGGTCAGGACATACGGCCTCAGACTCTAGTTACTTTAGCATTACCTGACCTTCACACTGACTCCTGCATGAAATGAGTATCCGCCTATTGGTACACAGTGACTGTATTATCACCTCACTCACCTGAGACAGAAGGACCTCACTTCCCTCCCCCATCCCCACAGGCAAGTGGCAAACCAGTTCTTGGTGAACATGCTAATATAGGAGCAGTGGCAATTAGCAATATCCATTGTCTCATTACAACCATCTGCCACAAAACAGACATCTTTCCATTGCTTTTCCCCAGACTGAATTTATCATTTCACAATATGCAGTTTTTCCGTGGTCAAGGAATTACCTACCTAATACTGTTTTTTATCTAACAGATCTCAGCCTGAAAGGCCTTGTCATACTCCATAAAAAAATATAGTGAGCAAAACTTAATAACTGTAAGAGTAAAGTATTTAGCATTCAATGCAAAATGTTAATAATAATTTTAAAATGCCATTTCTTTGCATTGCCTTTTGGCCAACTCAGCTAACAGAATGTGGACTAGGAAATATTGGAAATAAGTTTGGGAAGGAGCTTGCGGATCACTGGTGAGCTTTGGCAGGTATCTTCGCTATAGCTGGCCAGCACAGCGCAACGATGGTATCTAAGTACTGCTTTATGTTTGCATAAATAGTATCCCAGCCACCAAGTCCCAGGCAAGGCAATCTAAATATAACCCCTGGCACTGTTCTGCAACTGAGTCAAATTTGTTCCCAAGACCTGGAAACATTCACCATGCACACATGTGTTTCAGCCCCCCATCTGTTGAACGAGAATAATCACACTTCATTTGTAAAGCACTTCGTGTTCTACTGACAAACACCTTGTAGTGCTTTGATTTCAGTGCGTCTGGCTGCCAGAGCAGAGTTACTCCAGCACATCACTGTTTATTGAGACTGAAGCACTTGGGGCAAAGACCCCTCTCTTTTGTTGAGAGGCAATATATAGAGAATGCTGGATCACATTCATCCCTTTGGTAAACTGACCACGATGCAGCCATAGTCCTTTTTAATGCTGTTTTGATGCAGTTCTTGCTACAGCTGAAAGAAGAACTGAAATGATTTGGAATAAAACCTTACTCAGGCCTTGGTTCTGATCCAGAATTCGGTTAATCCAAATCCCCTGATACTGGGGAAGGGTCAGGAGAATGCATTCCATAGTCACTGTTGGATTAGATTTGTTCCCCCAGAAGAGGACATGTTTTCAGAGTAAACTCTCTTTTCTCTCTAGCTTGGCACAAAATACCATGTGATACACACTGATAAAAGGATGCTTCTTTACATTAGCATAGCAGACTTATTTGTCAGCTGTAGACTAATTATCTTGGCTCCTCGTTTGGGGACTGTGGCATCCCTTGCAGAAAATTGCATTTTGCTGAGGGCAGCAATTTTTCTCCATTTCTAAAGAATGTCAACACAAAGTTGTGGTTCTTTTGTATTTCCAGTAAAATTAGTGTACGGTGGGAGGAGAAAAATAGCACACATGCCACAGTATTTCCAATTGAAATGTCAAACTAGTGCTTTTTTTCTACGTAGTTCAAACAGCACCAAGAAAAATTGAGCATAGACCTGATAGTAAAATCCACTATATTGTTCCCTCCCCGTTTCTGAAACCTTGGAAGTAGAACAAAATCTGAAAAATTAACTCAGTGCAAGTAAATTATTAAACTCTATTATGAGTGGGCACTTCCAAAACCAGACAACTCTTTTGAACATACAGTCAAGCATCAGTCCCAAAAGGCAACTTGCAGTGCAGTCAGGCTTCTTTTTTTCTATTTAAGCAAGATGCATTTAGAAATGCGGAAAATAAAAATATCAGTTAGATTTTAATTCCTCCATGACCCAGCAAGACTAACTCCAACAGAGTGCACCTAGAGAACAGTGGGGACCTCTGTCCGTATTCAAACTGGTTTAGATGAGGAATTTCAGTTGATTTAGGAGAGGTTTTTTGTTGTTGCTTTCATTTTTTTTTTTTTTTCAGTTGGAGGAATACCAACATCTGCTGATAGGACTCAATAGACAGAAATCATTAGCGTATCCCCAATTTGGGCCAGACACTCATATTGCCAGAGTGATTTATGCCAACTGACATAATTTGCACTTTTTTCAAATTATACTCTGACTTGATTTTAATACTTTCAGTAAATTATATTTTCTAAAGACAATCTAAGAATACTTAGGAGTAACAACAAACATCAGTGACAATATAAAGTCTAAGATCTTCCTGTTTCATCTCCTCCGAAGAGGGCATCTCCTCAGAATGGTAAGTCATAAGAGGGCAGGTACCATCTCTTTGGGCGACCAGTTATTTATTGTAGCTCATTTAAAAAGAGAATAAAAAAAAAAAGGAGAGGGGAGCACAGAGTGTTTGCACACTTATTGCTTATTCATGAAATGCAATAATCTGGTTCCACAACTACCAGTGCTTCAATACACCTTTTATTATATGACTGGACTGTGCAAATGACATCATTGGGACAGGGGGAGGGAATGTGTCAGAAAGCCTTGATACTTTCAAATTGTTTGGAGCGTAGGATAGTATAAAAGAGCTGTAAATACTTATTTATAGGGAAAACAGATATTCCCACCTCTTTTTCAAGAGATTTTGTCTTTCATTGTGCTGTATATTGAATTAGGAAGAGCACTGGCTCCAGTTTGGTACCTGACAGAAGTCACAGTTACGAATGAGGGACTTGCATGATGTTCTTCTCTCCCCTTTTACACTGTTTGCTGCTGAGACACTTGTGTTCTAACCAAGTAGGCTGATGCCACCTTAGACCCTTGAACCCCCTCATCTTCATGTCCCATCCAGTGACAATGCAGGGGCAGCACAAAGAGGAAAGGGTCAGCGTGCTCTCTATCAACTTTTATTTCCTGCCATGTAGAAAGAAATCTCCCAAGGAATAAGGGAGCTATAGAAGAAAGGATATACAGAGCACAAGAGACACTCTAAGCTTTTACACCCAACCTGATAATAAGATGCACAGGAAAAGCTACCATGATATATTGAAATTTTTGCTTTACAATTGCTTACAATTTCATTTTTGCTATCAGGCATCAACATGAAACTAAAATCAGCTACGTGCAACTCCCTACAAACACCTGTTAACACAATTGTCATGTTACACACAGATCCTGCCATTCTGCCCCAGGAGTGTAACACACCAAGCTAATTTGCAACAATTTGTCTCTGCGCAAAAAAGACAGTTAAAGAAATCTGTTTATTCCAAAATATTTGCTGCATCTTAGGATGCTACTTTAAGGAAACAAAGGTGTAAAACCAATGCAAGAACTGGTATCAGGAAGATGCAAGCAGTAAATAATGCTGCCTTACACTTATCTAGTCATTATTTCTTTAAACAAGAACATAAATCAAAAGAATAGTGACCATCACTGGACAGCAAGGCATATGGATGCTGTCCAGCAGGAAAACAAAAGTAGAGATAAAGAAAGAAAAAAAATAAATAAATAAAGGCAGACCAAACACCAAGCAATAGAACTGTTAATCCTAGAATTTTCCCTCATAACTTCTGTCATTTGCAGGGTATCCTTAAAGATTGCCAACCCGGAAGATAATGAATGTCAGGTGTAGCCTCCACTCTTGTGCTGATGGATAGCACCTCCAGTCTGATGAGAAGAGATTACCCTGCTGAACCCTACAAGACATCTTTAATCTCCTGATTTAGAATCCATTGTCCTCTACCAGTTGTCACTCTCCTGAAGTAATGCAAGAATGCTGACAAACACTGAAAAACAGACAGCTGCAGTAAAGGGCTATCGGCAGCAAGCTGGAGGTGCTCCGCCAACAAAACACTTAAATGATAGTAAAAAAAAAAAAAATTCCATCTCCAGGTTCTTCCATTATTAATTAAACATTTTCTGGTTTCCAGGAAGAAATGCTTGCTCAAACATGTCCTTGAAACCAGACATGTCAACACTGTAAACTTTCAAACTAACATCGAGGGCCAGCTCTCTGGCAGGGGAAAATACCATGCTTGGCGTGAGAGCAGAGCTGAGCACTTCTTCACACAGTCTGAGTGGACCAGGCACAGATGGGGCATGTTTGATGCTACAGCCAAGTACGACAACTAATTTCCTGCTCTTAAATATGGGGTGAGTATTTTGTACCCACCTACAGCCAAAACCATGGGCAAATGGAAGCCAGCATAGAGGGTCAGCATGTCCCAGCCTGTTTCTGAACCACCCTTCACCTGGTAGCACAGACATTAAGCCTAAATCACCAACCGACAGAAACTGCTGTCCATTTCCATGGACTTCTCTTCAAGCTCGTGCAGTCACTGGTTTGGGATGAAACCCTCCAGTAGCACAAGGCCTTACAATTACATTAAAATTGGAGCTTAAGTTTGGGACAGGCTCTGTGCTGCTATTACAATTAATGTAATTGTAAGGCTGTGGCAATGCAGCCCCTGCAAGTAAGCACAGACACGTCGATCAATAGCAGAACAGGCCCTAAAGCAATTTCCATCCCTCAAAATGGCAGTGATTTGCAAAACACTGAATGATGAATTCTGTAAGAATGACTGACTAAAGTGTTAATAAAATCATAACTATGAAGTCTAACTTTTCTGCTGGGATCAAAAACCATATGACATATCCGGAGTAGGCTGGATACTAAATCACAGAAGAATCACAAAATCCTGCTTCAGTGGGGTCAGGACTTCATCTTAGGCAAGTCTTTTAATCATTTCAGAGCAAGGAATTCAATGCAAGCCCTTCACATTTCAATCTATTGCCTTCATCACTCAAGCATCCATCCTCCCAAGGACTCAGCGTATTGACCTCCATGTAAACCCAGAGCAGAGCTCCCGAGTAGAACATGTTCCACTTGCTGTGGCATCACTTCACCCAAATGAACACTGAGGACAAGATGCTTCCCATCATACTGGTGGATTTTCACTAATCCAACCATTTCTTTCTCCCCACATTAGCACGAGCCTACCCATTTGCAATATAATGTTTTGGGTTTTTTTTTTAAAGTTCTAAGTCTAGGATAAGTAGACATAAAAAAGACAAAGAGCAAAGAGAGCTTTCTTGGTTAGAATTTTGGTCAATGGAATGTAAATTATCATTTATTACGGATAGCAGCTATATAAAAAATGATGCTGTCAATGTAAAATGAATAAAATAAAGACAGTATTTTCACAAGCCACCCCCAATGGCTTTAAAATAAGGTCACTTTGATATTGCAGGAAAGAGCTTGGCTTCAGCTCCTGCTATACAGATTGATACACTGGACTTGGCCATTTGTGTGTTAAATGAGACTCCATCTTCTTTTTGTTACAGAATTTTCCCCTCCCTTTTGAAACACGATGAAATATGATTCACAAAACCTACACGTTCACCAGTTTGTCTGTAATTTTTCTCCCCCTGACTCCCTGGAATACACAGACCTTTTCATATACCATCACATTCCATGCAGTTAAAGTGGACATTCATGGAAAACAGTAACAAAGTTACATTTTTCCCTACAAAAGACTAAATTAACACTAAAATGGTCCTTACTGGTGACATAGGTATGCATCCAAATTGAAGTTGTCAAAATTCATCATACCTATTAAAAGTTTCCATTGTTATTTAAGAAAGAAAAAAAAATGCAAAAAAAAAGGAAAATAAGAAGTATTCCTTTCTCTTTTTCCTTCTCAAAAATACATATACCAGCAAACTCTGCTCCTTTTTTTCTTAAAGGGAACCTATTGCTCAACAGAATTGCTTTCCCTACCTTATTACTTGAAGGGATTACAGCCAGGGCTGTATATTGTAGCTACCCTATATTTAGAAGCCAGATAATAAAACACATAAATAACACACTGAATAAAACATTAAGACATAAAAGGAGTTAAATAGAACAAAGGGCTAAAGCTTATTGTGCACTAACCATGTCTGACCAATTGAAATACAAAAGGACTCACAATTCTAATTAGTAAAATGTACAGTTATGATTTAAATCACGAGGAAGCAGGCGCGGTGCCTGTCTGCGGCTGTGCGCTGGAGCCCCTTTGGCAGCCTTGTAGGGCCCTCTGCTGGAACTGGGAACCGTGCCCGTAACAATCCAAGAGCACTGTGCTAGAAAAAACGATGCTTCAACCCAAAAACAACAGGAGAACCAGAATCCTGTTTTTTCCCTTTTTCCTTGAAAGTACCAATATTTCTAATGCATTTTTCAGACACACAGCCTTCACTTAATTAGATGAAGTCCTGCAGCTTGTGTCATGGGAGGAATTTTTCCTCTGACTCCAATGGGGACAAGATTCTCTTCACAAAGTCCTTAAAGTTGTGAAAACCTGCAATTGATGTAGAACAACCCAGTCTGCTTCCAGACTGCCTGAAACCAAAAGCATGATGAGAGGTATTAACAGGTCTGAATTCCAGCTGACAGTGACATTTCATATTCAGAGTTTAAAAAAAAAAAAGAGGCAGATTTGGAGTGTCCTGCAGACCAAAATGATGTCCGATACACGCCTCGGTACGTGAATTGCTATTTTGTGCATAAAGGAGCAACCTTCTGCTGGGATGTTCCCAGTATCATTTATGACCGCCTGCCACTAAGCCCACAAGTCCAGTCCAACATCATCACAGAATCCTTTATTCATCCTTCAGATGAAATGTGATGTTTATTTCTTCTTCCCCTGATGGATGCTTTACTGATAACGCACCCCATGCTGACAACTCATCAAGGTTTTCCTGTTCTAGACTGCTATTCCTCTCTTGGTACCTAAAAGAGGGCAATGAAGTATGTACTTTCCCAGTTAGTCAGAGTGGTCCCTAGGTTTGGTGGTGGGATTCTTCCGCTCCCCCAGGGTACTGACTTCTCTTTGCTGTTTGAGACACAGAGTTGTTAAACACCTATTTCAACACATACCCTCTGTACTGCCTTCAGCAGCTCTGGTCTGCTGTCCATCAAGGGTAGATCTTTTCCTCAGGTCCATGCAGATATAATACTTGACACTGCTGAATAACAGGAGGTGACAAACAAGTGATTTTGACCATCCCACTGGTTAGACCAGCACCTCTTCAGAGAGCAGTCAAAAAAAGGACAAAAGGAGAGAGATGTGTTCTGAAAAGACTGCTTTGTCTTTTCAGAAAGGGCAGAAAGGGAGTAGCAACGAAGAGAGTCTTTGTCTTCTGTGTCAAGTGCACTGCTGCATTATTCACTCAGATCACCGAGCCTTTCCATACATCTGACTCTCCCTGCTCAAGCGTCAATCAGAAGAAAACAAAGGAGAACACTCATGGAATCCCAGAAAATTATCTCAGGTCCCAGTTCAGTCCCTGCTCAGCAAAGTCTACAAGAGCAGCTCATCTTTCACACGTGATGGAAATCACCGGTCCTCTGAAAACCAGCGAGGACAGTATCCCAGATGCTGGAGATCACTTCTAAGATGTAAGGCAGCAAATTACAAATTTCCAGCTGGATTTCACTAAGCAAATTGTAGAGTTTACAACAGCTCGGGCTGGTGATAATTCCCTCCTGAACCCACTTCCCAATCTTTACAGTCATGCTTATGTGCTTGCCACTGACATTTTTAACAAGACTTCTCCCATTTAACCTCTGATAACCCTGTAAATTAAACTGCCTGTGCTGCAACAAGGGATAAACTCCATGAAAAGAAGTTGCTACTTATTCCTCCAGTTGGCTAAAAGACCAAGCTGTCCCAGTGCACTCAAAATACAGTGATTTATCCCGGTGATCCTGCAGGGACAATAAGCAAGCAAACCATTACGGTTACCACTGAAGTCTTCACTTGACATCCAAAGAAAAGAGAAAGCATGAACTATGCAAGACAATTCAGAGACAAATTTGGTCCTGCTTTAAGCTACAGATGTTTACTAAATATATGGTTTCGGGGCATGCTAATAGTAACAGACTTTCCAAAAATCTAGACCCTTCAGCAAGCAGAAGGAGGCTGGAAGCATTTCAGGTGATCATCATCACATAAAAATAAAACACAGCAGCCTCAAAGAAACCAAGCTGCACTGGTAATTCATGACAGAAACTGCTCGGCTGGCTACACCAATTAATGGTCCACAAGCCCAGCCCTCACGTGAGGTGACCTGAGGAAGTGTCTTTTCAACGCTTCATCGTGCTTGGATCCTGACTTACAGCAGTGAGGTGAAAACATATCTCTTCTGGTACTAAATGTATGTTGCTTCATTCAGCACAGCATGGAATTGATAGTTATATCGGTATCAGTTAGGTACTCTGGGAGCCTGAAATACTGCCCAATTTTAAACAGCTGTAGTAAGGTTGGTGCTTATGCTTCCCTCAGCTATTGTCAGTGGAAAAGACAAACTCTTCAAAAGGGTAATTCAGAGCAACAGTCAGATGAATATTCTGACTCTACACGGATACATGGGGAGCCTGCTGAAGTAATCTGCATAAGCAGCATCTTCAGTGATCTAATGGTAATGAGAAGGAACATTTCTCCTCTACCTTTTGCCTAGTTAACTCTGCCAGTCAAAGCAATTACAGCATTCGAATGAAAAGTACGCTGTGGCCTCCAAGCTGGGCTCAAGATCCACGCTGCTTCAAAGCAATGGCAGGACTGGCTTGCTAGATTGAAGAGTCTCTTTCTCTACTAACAGTTATTTGATGGTGGTGAATATTTTGCAGAACAAAAGAAAGAACCAAGTCTGTTTTACACTTTATTCCAGGGAAGAGGCCCTTTTTGTCAAAGGGTTGCTCAATGGCATTCTCTCCAGTTTCTCAGAAACAGAATGGTTATTGGGTCCTTAAAGATCTAATATCTGTTCCTGTCTGAATATTGCAGAGACAGCTGTCGAATATCATTCTTTCAGGCACTATCTAACATGACCAAAGTCAATAATTGTCTTTTCCTGGATTAGGCTCCTTAAAAACAGCCATATTTTGAAAAGAAAACAGTCAATTCCCACTTTTTTTCATCTTAAATCCTATTGTCTTCTCTTCATTAATCAACTTTCTTAGCTTTAACGAGTAAGCATTTTGTCAAAAGTGACTACTGATGTCAAGTTTTAAGTACAAGCTTGAAACACGCTGATTTTCAGGAACAGACACAGCATGTTCTTAAAACCCAGCTCCTACTAAAGTACCCCAAGCCAGGCACCTCGTGCATGTATTTCCCACCTCAGTACCTACCCATCAGGTTACAGCTGCTTGACCTAAGGGACAAAGGACAAAGCCTTTGCCAAACCCAAAGCTTGAGTTCATCCCTCTAATGTGCTTCAGGACTTTTTACTTTGAAAAATGTTAAAGTTGTCTATTGACTGCAAAAATTTTATCTCAATTGTCATCCAAGAACCATCTAATTTCCATTAAACGTAACAGGCTACACTAAAAGCTCTAAATTATTTGCTGTCCTGATGAACAAGATGTTGTCTTGCTCACATATCAGATTCCATCACAGATCTGATCATATATTAGAAGGTCAATCTGGGTGTTGTATCAAACAGCAAAGATAAGATGAGGCTGAGCCCCCCAAGCCCTCTAAATGCTCTACGGTGCCATATGTCAGACACAGGGAGATGGAGAACCAAAAATGGGCTGCCTGTTTCATCTGCTACATGGAATTATTGAGTGTGATAGGGGTGACTTCAGTGTACACATAAAAGAAACTCACGTCTGGGGAAGAATATGACACCATAGTCTAAAAAGGTGCACGAAGGCTCCAGTTTCAGGGTATCTATTTCAAAAAGAGCTCCATAATCTGACCAAACTATTTATGAAGAGCAGAACCTTTCTTTAGCCTACCAGAGAAAGCACAGTATGCAAATCTGCTTAACAGTCGAGCAGCTTGATAGTGTACAGTACCTCTTTGATACAGGGGAAAGAATTCTTGCTGTCAATTAAAAGTATGCAGTGAAGCATTCTGCAATGTTATGTTGAAAAGATTGTCATAATTTACATAATACATAACAAGTGTTCATCATATGAGCCCACAACACAGGATCACTACTGCCTTATTACTGGTATTTCCCTTAGGTACACACGCAAACTGCATCTTTAAAAGACAAAAGTAACATTTCTTTTTACAAGACTCTTCCCTGAATGCCGAAAGCTGCAGAAGGCTGTTCTCCAGGTTTTGCTGCGTAGTCAGCTCTGAAGTACTCTGCTAAGCAGCAGTTGTTTACAGGAAAGGTCAAAAGGGCCTAATTAACTTGTCATTGTGCATAGACCCCCTTCCTCAGTGAAGTGATGCAACTAGTTTCCATAACATCTACCTGCAAAACGGTAATACGGATCATGCTCTAACGCTGTATTCTCTGGAATCACTTTATGGGCTTTTGCTGCAACGTCAGTTATTCTCCATAACCCGTGACCGTGTTTTACAGCAAGCACATCCAAGAGCTCCACAGCACCAGGGAACGCATTGCTGGTGATGGGGCAAGGCAAGGAGGTGTTTTGTGTAGCTCTTAGACACACACCCTGCTGGTGTGCTGTGAGCATGTAGACACAGAGCTACACGCAGGTCACAGTCAGTCCTACTTACAGGACTGAAGACATTTTGGCGAGCACATTAGGAGCCTCCAGCTCCTACCTAGACTATCACCAGAAGCAGCCAGGAAAGAGATCAATAGGTTGTCTCATCTGAAGGATGGAGCTTCTAACAAATGCACCCCCACTTCCTAGCGCTGAGCTGAAGTGGACACTAACATTAGACCCGGACCCACAAAAGTCTGGCTCAGAGCTAAGAATATTACATATGGATTTAAGACATTACACCTAATTTAAGAATGAGACTACATCACAAATAGCAACACTCGCAGACATCCCCAAGCCAGTGTGAAGCTAACTATGGTACTGAGAATGCAGTCGTCCCATCATGGTGTTGCAGCCAGGCTTTTGACCTCTCCGTAAAAGCACGTGGTATTTTGTTAACTTACCCCTCTCTCTCTCCTGGGACCAAAGGTGACATAGGGCTAACTCAGCTATCCTTTTTTAGGACTTGCACTGATATCTTTGCATTAGTACTAGTACATCTATATTTCTTTCTGCATTCAAGCTGATGTATCTGCATGATCCTAGCACAGAGATATTTGCTTTGAAGATCCAGTCTGGTATCTCTTCATAAAGCCAACTCAGCTTGTTCTGAGCTATTTCTGTCATTTACAATAAGATACAACATTGTGCTTAGTAGATACACCCTGCATATCCTCTTAAATGCAGTATTTTTCTGTTTGCCTCAGGTTAGGAAAAGAAGGAACATACCACAAGCTGAACTACACCACAGTTCAATGTTTGTGTTTCTTAGTGCGAGAACTGGCTAACGTCAGTCTGAGTGCTTTGATCTATTGCCCACCAAAGCCAATGATACCGCTGTAAAGTCTCTTGATAACAACTGGATTAAGAGGGAGAAGATAAAGATACATTTCAAAATATCTTTGGATAAGGATAAAGCAAAAGGACACAAACAAATCCCAAAGCCCTAGTAGTCATGAAGTCACTCCAAAAACTCTCTGGTGAGCTTCAGTACATAAAGTTACTAGAGAAAAACCATGAAAATTTACAGTAACTCATTTTTTCTTGTTGTTGTTGTATTTTTAACCCATTGCACTGATTAAAACATGCTGTCAACAGCCTCATCAATTATCCATTGCTAAGAAGTGGGTTCTAACATTCTGCAAGCAGTATTAATTGGTCTCGGTAGCGTATAATGAGTTTAAAAGCTCCTACCTGTGTGCCCCCGGGGATGGTGGCTAGAGGCGGACAACAATTTACAGCAGACCATTAACACATAGACCAGAAAGAGCCAGTCAGACAGAAGCATTGATTTGGCACAGAATCTCATCCTGGAGGCAGAAAAGGAAGCAGTTGAGTGAAAGAACAATGTGAGTAGGGAATAACATAAAAATGATGCGGGGAAAGAAAAGCTGCTAAGATGCTGAAGAATAACTAAAATGGCTTATTACAAGGCAACACTGACAAAATCATATTCATGGTTTAGTTGGAATCAATTCTTTTTGAAGCATGTTTTATAATTAGAAGCAATGCAATGGCTATCACACATCGTATCACCCACCAACACATATTTATAACAACACATTATGAGTACAATACATTTCTATGAGTCTGAGATAAGGGGTTGGGTTTGGGGTTTTGTTGATTAAGATCTACCCACACTCAAATCTAAATATACATATTTCTAAGTTGTGTTACTATTTTTAAACTGCACCTGCCTCAAAATCATAGAAACATCACAGAAAAATATCCTTTTTACTTATTACTTCTCAGGATATAAAGCTACCAGCTCCCATGTAGCCGTGCAGGTGAATTGGCTGGATCTCCCAAGCCCACAACATCTGCTGCCTTTCCTGGAGATCAGTAAGTTTGCTGAGGGTTGAACACCCACGAAACCAGCACCTCGGTCAAATCTGCAAGGACTCGCTGCTCTGCCAGGGTGTTAGAAACTGCATTTCAGAGAACAGTTCTAACGAAGGTGGATGTTGTTAGTCATATTCATGTTAGCGTTAGAACTAAGACCCCAAATCCTCAGTAATTTTGTTGCAAATATCTACAATTAAATCCCTCAATAGCTTATGTTATGCCATTCATCATATAGAAAGGTAATCTAATCATTTTCTTAAACTCAGTTATGATGATTTATTAATCGTGCAATACATAAATGGGCATTATGCATTTGAACTCTTAGATACAGTGTTCACACTTTCAGCAAATGCTGTAAGCAGGAATACATCAAATTAATTAAAGGCAATCTATAGATTTGCATAAATTGAACTAAATACTGCTTTCATAGCAGTGATGTTAGTCTGCCGTTAATCAGCACACTGGGATTTCAGCAAGCCTATCATAAGCATGCTTTCTTGCACCAAAAAGTCTTTTGGGAATTTCTTTCCCCTGCAGATGCCAGTTCTGATTCTTCCAAGCATTTTCTTAATAATTTGTTTATCTGTGTATCTTTAAAATACCTGAAACTATTCACCTTATCCAATATTCAAGTGCTGAATAGACTGATAGTTTAAAAAAAAAAAAGCCAGGTGAAGCACTTTGATCCTGTTTTAAATTTGATAACCATCTACTAATGAAACCAAAACAGATTCCATGTCTTCTCATTTAAAAGTACTTGCATAATTTTTCCTTTCGCACATCACAAATCAATTGCTCTCTCATTGTGTATGAATGCCCAATGTTGATAAAGCCCAAACAAATCACAAATGCAGTTATTAATATCAGAAGTTGAGACCAAAAGCCTGTTGTGTAAATATATTTTAGCAACAAACACTATTTTAGACCTGAGAAAAAAATACACTGGTGAAAAACCCAGCACCTTCAGCCGTCCTTGTAGACTACTCCAGCCTACAAACGTCTTCAAAAAGCTACATAAATATTGCTGAAAAATAACTCACCATGTCTACAGATTTAAGAAATTTTTAAAATTACATGTAAAGCTGCTGCATTTTAAGGACTGATTTGGCAAAAAGGGACCTTTCCTTGCATTAAGAAGGTGCTGTTTTGAGCCCAATAAGTTGCCACCTTGAATGCAAATGAACCAGTACATGAAGAAACACACCAAGAGTCTTTTGCAGCAGTATATAGGAGACTTCTGCAAGCGTGAGTCAAGCCCAGAAGATAAAGACATCACTGGCCCTTGTCTACCCTACAAGTATCCTCTTAAGGAGCATTCCCAGGCTAATTCAGAGCAGCTACACTTCAGCTAATAAGCATGGACCTAATTCACCTCTTGCACCCAGCTGAACCACATAATGCTACTGCAGCTAATGGGATTGAGTCACTGTGAAACCAGCATAAATGTTATTATTGCTGTTGATCCAATATTAGTCTAAGGATTAATAAGCTCTGAAATCAACCTACCATTTCAGATTTTAGTCACCCAGATCTTCCCCAGGTAACTGAACCTCATTTTCCTGAGGAGAGAGCTGAATTTAACCTTAGTTTCCTTGCTCTCTCTGTGAGAAACACAGGGCTTACACCTCATGCACCAGTTACCACTAAATAGGAAGACATCATCTGCTTGTCTTGCAATACCATCCCTCTGCTGCTCTAAATGCAAACACAGGAATCTGATCCATGTATCAGTGGAGACCCCAGCTTTGGTTTCACTCTGTAGTATCATAATGAAGAGAGGGACCTTCCTTCAGGTTTCCTGAGGTGTGACTGAAAGCAGGATTTAACCCTTGGAATTAAATATCACAGATGAGACATTTTGAGCATGCCCTTTTTGGTGTGAGTTGATGGAAGGGACAGGTATTTAGTCCCAAATCATGCACCACATGCTCAACAGCTGCTCTTTCAGCATGTAAGTGAAGCCAGGTGTTCCCACCATTCCCAGTGCAGGAGCAAAGCTGCTCTCAGTGGAAATGGTTGTGTGCTGACCTAATTTCAAAACCTTTACCAGATTGTAAGTTTGACTTTTTTGAAACCATGGCCCTGATGTTAGACAGGGAACGTGAAAACAGGTTTCATCAGGTTAACAGGGTAACCCTACCCCTTTGGAAGTATATTCAAGTCCAGGAATAAGTGTATCACTACAAAGCATCAACTTAGTTATATCCAAACTGAAAGGCTGTTAAAAGCATCCAGTGCCATTAAAATGATACAACATTTGCAGACTTTAGGCTGCCTTGCAGGTAGACAGGACACGAGCCTTCAGCCTGCTAATATAAAGAAATACAAGGGGATCTTTAAAAAGGCAGGGAAAAAATGAAATTTGGCAGACAGATGCAGCAAGGGGTGCTGAGCCCTTCAGCGTCAGTGGACTGCCACTTTCAGAAATGTCAAGCCTTCATTCTCTGTTGGATTCAAGTGGATATTGTTGCTAACCAGAACAGCAAATCTTCAGTGTCATTTGAAAGATAAAAAGTGCTCTTACCTTGGGGACTTTGCAAGAATTTTGTTCCAGTCAAACACAATTATTTCAGTGTGTTTTTCATAGTTATTCCAGATTCCCATTTGCGGCAGCAAATAAGCCTTTCTGCATTTCAGAATTTTTCCTTTGCTTTGGGGACCTAGAAAGAAAGCCATATTACACTGCAATTAACGTCTGGAATTGTACTGTGAAATAGATCTTCGTTACCAAAAAATCATTGTTTCACAGTGCCATCTACAGTGCAATCCAAGGCAAAAGGCAGCAGTCATACTGCTCTTTTCACTTCTTTCCAAGAACACAGAGAAACTGTGATAAGGCAGCTCTGAAATATCACTATATTAACTAAAGGCAGAGTTCTCTATACTGGAAATTACAAACATAATGTGCATAGTTCACTGTGTCCTTATAGTTATGCGCCCTCTCACCGCTGAACCGCTGCAAAAGCTGTAAGGTCTAATACATCACAATAGTGCAGACAGATTTCCACATGATTATGTGAAACCTCCAACAGTTTAAACCAGAGATTATTAAAGACAGGAGGGAAATCTTTCATTGTCTTCATAAAGATTTGGCCAAGGCTTTTTGAGTGTCACTGCTTCAGGAGCAGAGGGTCTGTAGGATCACATCCATAGGATCACGTCTGTGTGATCAATACATTCCAGCACCCTCTAACACTTTTGTCTCTACTTGCTTCCAGCATCGCATCTCACACACAGCCCACCTATACCCAGAAGCTACACTTCGAAATCACTATATGGAGACTCTTTTGCAGCAGTACTGACACACATTCCACAGAATAATGAGCTCAAACACTCCATTTCATAGATATTCGAGTCTCTTCGCTTTCATTGTTTATGTTTGTTCTCGCACTTTTATCCCTGGGCTCAACTTGACCTTCTGCTATTGAAAACACAACACAGTGCCATTTGTGAGAGTAATAATAATGTGGTCTTCACCCAGACAGTGATCACAACAACCTTTTCTCATCTTCTTCCACCACTCTTTTCATTTCACTCTTCCTTTGATCAATTAGAAATTTGCTTTTAAGAAACACAAAATTACACTATCACATTGGAGAGCAAAGCATCTCTGGGGTCATAAAAGCACACAGGCAGACACCTTTCAGAAGCTTAGGACAGGAGAGGCCCTGGCTCAATACACTCAGGTCCTTTCTGTTCCAAACACCATGAGAAAATAGAATAAATGCTGGAATTAAAGAGGTACCAGCCTAGCAATCTATAATTAATCGCATTTTACTCTGTCTTTGCTTTCCAATGTGGAGAGTTTCAGAGTGAGCCAAAATCACAACACAACAGCTCTAATCAAAACAAAATGTGGGCAAAGAGATGTTTTAAGACAAAGCACTGCCATTCTCCATTAATCCTTTCTTCCACAAATACACATAAAATAAAAAAAATCAGTGTGCCTTAAAAGGCCTATTGAGAAAAACCAAACAAGCAGGCTTTTCAATATAGTATTGAATGACTGAAATGGTTGTATCGTACATTTTTACCCATTTCATAATAGGACAGATAGATAAATATATTCTCACAGTGCTCTTGTAGAAATCAATATTGCAATATACTAACTCAGGTTTTAGTGCTTATCTGTTCCATAATTTTTATTAGAGAAGAAAAAAAAAAAACATCTACAGCTAAATACTGACTTTTGTGTAACCTGTTCTGTAAACATATGTTAAATACTGGTAAAAGACAAGGAAGTATTGATTATTCTAACTCATTCTAATTAAACGGATTCAGTAAAAGCAGCAGATGATACAACCACCAGCATATCTAAGGGCTTTCTGATGCCTTCCAGGCAGTTATATTTCTTAAGAAAATAGGGTTGTTTGAGGGGAGTGTAAGGCAAACTCCTACAGTGCAACCTTAACTCTGAGATTCAGCTGCTTTATTTCAATAAAGGAGGGAGATCAGAAGAGAAGCACGAAGCTCACCTTGTTAATAACAGTAAAAGGAATTCCAGGCTTCTCATGGCAAAACCCTGTTTTGTGCAGATTTTGTGAGCGGTGCTGGTCCCTGCCTCGCCTCAGGGCGCAGCGTCACTTTGGCAAAGTAGAGCTGCTCATTTGCAGGCTGCACAAAAAAGCAAATCGCTCCTGACCTCCTGCACCAGGAGCTGAGCTGGGGCAGCAGGGCCGGCGAGGCCACCAACCCTCCCACCGGCCACCTGCGAGCAAACCCAGCGCTGCTTTCAACAAAATACAAACCAACGTCACCTCCCAAGATGCCCCAGTATGTCTGGCAACAGCTGGAATTCTGTGGATGAAGTCCCTGACTTTGTCGTGGCGGGGTTAATTTGCACATGAGGGATTTGAACAGAAGTTACCCATGGAAAGCAATCTTGTGAAGAAAGGGGTCATTTTTATACAGTAAGCTTCATCCAGGAGGCAACTGAGCCCCCAATTCCATCTCTAGTAAAGCTACAAAAGAGAAAAGAAGGAAGGAGGAGGTGGTGAAGGGCTCCACTCCCAGTATTTATGCATGGGCTGGCCATGAACAGCTCCTGCTTTGCACCTTAATCATCCCAGACCCCACTTCAGGCCACAAAACTCTCCGATAACAGTATTGAGGGCAGCCATGAGCCCTAGTTAAGGCTGTGGGTTCTGGTTTTAGAGGGAGTTGCAACGGTCAGACCTGCTGTGCCTCAGTCCCCGCACAGTCCGTCTCTGTGCCTCTGCACTTGGGTAAAATGGGGATAAATAGCATTTCCCCACAGCAGGGAAGTGTTTCAATGACAGAAACAATAAAGGTCTAAAGTTATTTGAAAATTGTATGGGCACTGTATAATTCCTTTGACAGATGGAATAAGATAGCATTTTAAATTAGGTACTTTTCCTACTAATATTTACATGTTGTAAAATACTTCTTACGGCTACTTTCTGTAAAGAGTAAATTACTAAAACGTTTTATGCCATCTTTTATAATAAGCTATTAAATAATTTAGAAACCCTCCATCCATTAAATATTGAAAAGGCCTTAATTTCTCCCTTCTCAGTAATTCCTCCCTTAAAATAGAGATACAAGCGCACCCCTTAAAAGACTCTTTTTCTGAACAGCAATTGGTAAGAAGGGAGCAAGTAGGGGCACCACGTACTTCAGAGGGCGATTTGCCAGACGGGGAGTTTAACCCCACCGTCAGCCCTATTAAACTCTTACGACCCACTCACTCAAGAACTGAGAGAAAACACCTGCGATTTCTTAGAAGAGGGGGGAAAAAAAAAAATGAGATCTAGTCTGGTCACTACACGCGTTTGTGAAGCGCCGCTATTCGAGGTTGAAGGGAAATAGAGATAAAAGATCAAGGAAAATGCAAGAGCAAACACCTGCCTGGCCGGTTCCACCTGTTACACCAGTTAACTAACGCAGAGCGCCCATTTCACGGCTAAATGACTACAAACGGGACAGATATTTAGCAATACCCCTCCAAAGACCCCCGTATCCCACAGAGGCAGCTTGCCCCAGGCCCACGCTGCCCCTCAGCGGCGGGCCCACACCCGAAGCGCGACACTCCTCGGCCCGGCCTGGCAGCCCACGACAATTTTAGGGCCGCGAGGGTGGAAATCGTTTTGTCCGTGTGGGGTAACTTTATTTTTGCGGGCGCTAAACCGCGTTTAAGGGGCGGCGGGGAGTGAGGGAGGAAGAAGGGGAGGGGTCTCCCCGCCCTGAGGGCGCTGGGCGGCCGCCGGCCCTGCGGCGTGGCGCTGCTGCCCCCTGGCGGCCGCCCGCCGCCCTGCAGCGGCGCTATCCCCGGCCCAGGCCGCATGCATAATTCAGCGGGCAGCTATTAAACACTTCCAACTTTTGTCACTGCTCGGAAATCTCATTAAATCTCATCCGTACACCGTGCACCGATTGTTCCGCCGAACCCCACTCATTGTTCCCCGCCGGAGCCATCCTGGTCCTCGGAGAGATCCCCTCCGCCGGCCACAAAGCCTCTTAATTTGCGAGCGCTCCTTTGTGCGAGAATGAACTGTCCATGCAAATTAAGTTTTGTCATTAATCATATTAACACGCCGCTGTCACAGGATTCCTCGGCTCGCCCTGCTCTCGGGGAGCCAGGCTGCGGGTGCCGCAGGAGCGGGTCAGGCCTGGTGGGTCCCTCATGGCTCCTCAGGGCCCCTCCTGAGCCCACAGGAACGGGCCAGCCAGGGAGAAACAACGCCGTCTAAATTCCGAATTTTGTCCCTCAACCCTCTCCCAGAAACCTCTACATCAGGTCAGGTAACTTCAGCTTGACCTGAAGACTTCAAGCGGCAGTAAATTCACTACAGCAGCTAAGTTATTCCAACAGTTAATTAACCTCACTTTAAACACTGCACCCAGCTTCTAATCTGAATTTGTCCAGCTTCTGCTTCTAGGCATCTGATCTCATTAGGCCTCTTGCTGGCAGATGAAAGTGCCCTCCGCTCTCCGATATCGCTGCCCACACTCCCAGCCCGCCATCACGTCCCCAGCGTCCACATAAGTGAGATGGAAGAAGCCTCTCCTTGGAAGCCTTTGCACTATTAAATCCACTACACAGCTCTTCACCGCATCACTGCCAATTTCTCAACATCAGGTATATTGAAGTGAACCTCAGAAGATACAGTAACCAGAGGTGATCTTTATCAATATCACAAGCAGAGGTAACAAACCTTCCAGCTTGTACTTCATGTTCCCTCCTGATATATCCTGCTTGTCCACCCGGCTGGCACATCACACGGGGACAAATAAAGTGCTTAAAGGTCTCAGCTCTGCCCATCGTTACTCACACCGAGTAACAGTTACACCACGTCGGAAGGCATTATGCAGACTGAGGAAGGACACAAAGTTATGCAGTGCAATAAAGCAGAACTTTTATTGAGCCAAATTCCTCTACCCTTCACTCCCAGGGTAAACATCAATCTTTCTACTGCATCTGCTTCCCTACAGGTATCACTGAGGGAGCCCTGATAACATACAATTATAGAATTGTTTGAGTTGGAAGGGACCTTGAAGATCACCTAGTTCCAACCCCCTGCCATCAAGCTCAATAAGGCAAACCGAACTGATAAGGCTCTTCAAACAGCAAGAAAGCTAGCTAAACAAGGTGGCAGCAAACTGCAAGTGTGCTTCCTCACTTTTAAGAAAGCCAGACGTAGCAAAATAAGCCACTGGGGACCTGTGGCAGTTCTGAGCACCTCTCAGACACCAGCAGACTCCCAACACCCTTCACCTACAATTTTTAAAGTGCTTTTTTATGATATCACATTCCATTTATGACATCAGCCTCTTCTGCTAGCAGCTCGATCTGTCACCACTAGTCAGCCCTTTCCACAGGGATATTTCAAAATCTCACTTAACAGCAACTGGGGGAAGTGGGGAGGAAAATTAAAACGATGCCAATGAGAGCTAAAGGAAATACAACCCACAGCTTCCTAAGAAGGGAGAGCTGAACTCCTATTACATCCACATGGCATGAGGTATCGACCACACCAGCGCCTGGATCATCCACACACAGACAGACTTCATACATGTGTTTGGGGGGAAATGGGTCTGTCTTCACCAGCATTTGGAGTTCTCTAGTGGAGCTCGGGTCACACCGAAGCAGTAGCAGCAGTGCACAGAGTCAGAAAACAAATTCAAGCAAGGGACTGAAGGTGAGAAGTGAAGGACTGCCAGAAGATCTCAAGTTTGCACAGTGTAAGGAGGAGTCTGAAATCAAAGATGTTGCCTTCTCTACCAGGGCAGAACAAGTCAGGTGTCTACTCAGAACCTGATGCAATGCAAGCTGCAGGGGCTAGTTCAGGTCCCCTCCAGGCAAGAGAACAGTACCTTCTTCATTTACACTAACTCCAGTGTATACTCTGGGGACCTGTGGTCACCAGAACTCACAGGTTTCAAGTGTATTTACGTGGCAAGGAGTAGTCGTCTTACAAATGAAGCATATGAGTTATGCTGGCATAAATAACTGATCACTTGCAGTTCAAAAGTATAATCACTGTGTATGAGAGGATCACCTAAATTAAAGGATTCTAAATTAAATAGAATCTCATTTAGAAAATTAATTTTTAGAAAAATGTTTTGGAACCTGCTCTCTCAACTCAAACCGAGTCCACATCTTCCCTCCAGGAAGAATTCTGCCCAGAGAGTAAAGTATGGGTATTCTAGCTGTAAAGTAGAGTCAGAATAGACCCTTTTCTCCATACAGCATTATTTATTATTCATCATCATCCCACGAAGAACCCTTCTGCCAAAGTAAACGCCTGAAGAGGTAAATACTGTCATCAAGGTTTCATTTTTAAGGTTGCACAGACTCCCCACCTTGGATAGCCAACACAGGATATCTCCTCATTACAGCCCAGCGTTTCAACTCTTTCAACTACATTTATCAGAGAGAATTTTTCATTGTGATTATCCAGGTTCTTTGAGTCCCTCACTACAGCTCAAAATCTTCCTCACCCCCTGGTGTATGGCCTACTTAAGAGATGGGCAGACTTGCAGGCACTGCGTTCAAGGAAGCACAGGAATTGCTTCGACCCTGTTCAAAGAGGAGGCAGAGCGGAGACAGTGCCCGGCTCCACTCCCAGCTGACCTCCCAGAAGCAGAGCGGTACTCACATAAAGCGGGCAGCACGCAAAAAAAATGTGGAGAGAAACATCTTTGAAGGAAGTCTCCTCAGCAGGATGTTTCAGATAAGGCAAATGCGCGTTTTCCCCTACTGTAAAGTTTACCTGCCAGGTGGCAAAGCATTAAAGTTGTTGCACAGATTCTCTTGAGCAGTAAGACACTGTTTTCTATACCCTGAATTGATGAAGGAATTTAACTTCTCCCATGGAAGGAAAAAATAACTGAGCTGCTACAGAGCAGATCACTCACCTTTCTTCCCATTCCCCAGGGACCCAGGTGAGCTGGTAGATTATTTTGCAGAGATTTTGCAGATTTTGGAGGGAAAGGATGGAGGAGTTTGTGCCTCTGGATAATGCACTGGGCACCCCAGATCTGTTCTGGGTGCCTGCTACTCAGCCCAGCGCTCACTTGCAAGAATTGGATGATCACTGACTATGGGTGACAATTCAGATTAAGAACAAGAGGCAATCCCAAGGAAATAACAGGAAAATTAAGAGATTCAGCAAATGCAAGCAGTAAAGAAAGGTTGAAGTAGCTGTGTTTGTTTATTCGAGAAAAGAGAGTTTATTGGAGACATGCTAACTGTCTCCTTGAAGAGGTTTGCTTTAAAGATGGGCATGATTTAAAGAAGTGGCTCTCTGCAGCTACTGCAAATAGCATAAAAATAAATTAAGTGTGCTGCAAAGGTAATCCGGTGTGTTCATGAGGAGACATTTTCCATGTCTAAGTGTGGGAAACTAGTTGTACAAGCTCCTTAAAACTGATGGAGCCTGTTCTGATGGAGGTTTTTTTTAAATTGGCTGAACACCTATGGGACGGTCAAGGCTCCCTTCTTCACCCATAGGGCTGGATTACATGTTTGCTCAGGGTTTGTAACAGGACTACATCTCCTTTATGCCTTGGAGCAAAAAAAGCACTGTAATATAAATGTGAGGTAAATAGTCACTGTTCGCAGTGTCATCCTCAGTACCCTGACCACAGACAGTCATCAAGTCAGAGGTTAGTGGAGAAAAATTGTGGCAGAAAGAAACTGAAAATACCTCCTACATGTATCGATTATTTTTTTCATGCAGACAGAGTCAGCTTGTGTTATATTTAGATATCTTCCTGGTGATTCCGAGCATCCTTATACAAGCAAATTTTCTTTTTTCTGATTCTGCTGCATTAGAATACTATATTCTCTTGTTATGCCCCAAAACACCTCATTCATAGTAAATAGTTACAGCATGTCCACTCATGCTTCCTTAAGCTGTAATAGGCCCTGACTTCAACAGGGTCTGTCCATTTCTGTGTCACAAATTTAATCTGTTCTCAGCTTTTGTTTCAACTCATTAAACACTCTTAAGATGACAGCACAGAATAGCTGGGTTTGCTTTTAGAACAGAAACAACTTTATGAGCAGCGGATGCACATTGGCTGATGAAGAATCCCAACTGTCTGGGTATACGGGATAATTGTTCCACTTGGGACTCATTAGCTAATTGTTAAAAGATCCTAATGAAAAGCATTTCATAAATACAGCACTAAATTTCCAGAAGTGTAATTATGAACTGAACACACATTTTTAGCACCTGTCTTATCAACTATATACGCCAATAGCAAAATATCTTGTGTATGTTATCTCTGTTCCCTCTGCCAGTCCTGGAGTAGTATGTAGGACAATTACTAGCAAATTGACATTCCAATTTTTGTACAAAGATAGCACAGCCAGCTTGGATTGGTTGAAAGTTCTGCCCCTGGCATACAGAATCTCTTGTGGCAATAGCGAAGAGCAAAACTTGCAAAGAGGAAAAGAGAGGCACAGACCAAAAAGCTCTAACCCAACTTCTTGATCTTGTTTTGTCACTTGACTTTCATACTATGGGACAAGCTTTTTACTCGGTGTTAGAAAACATTGTCTGCCTATTGGAGCCTGCTCCTCAAGTTATTTTAAAAAACTCATTTCTCTACTGAATAGAAAAAATCCAGAAGCGAGTTCCTGACCCATCAGTTCAGGAACTGTCACTAAAAAATTAAGAAAAGAAAAAAAATCTCTGCTCAACATTGTACCATGGAGAAGTATCTGCTTGTTTGGAACTAAGCATGGGCACGGCACAGCTGGGTTTAACTCCCATTGAATTTGAGAGACCTGGGTGAGGCTGTAGCTGTAATACTGTTTGTATTGTGTTCTTCAGGTACCAGGAGTCATATAAGGTTTTCTAATTCCTGACAGCAGCCTACTACTGAGTCAAGAAGAAAAATGAGCAGATAGATATATCTGTTAATTATCTCCTGAGCCATTGGTCCTGTGGCCCTGGAATCAATATTACGTTGCCAGAAGAAAAAGCAAATTTAAAAAGCAGACAGACCTCAGAAAGATGTAGCATTTGTGATGTGTAAGTAGCGTGCCCTAGCTGGTTTGGTTGCCCTGACAGACCACCAACATGAACACAGAATGACTCTACCTCTCTCCTGAAGACCTACATCTTTCTCCTTGTAACCAGAAAAATCCCAAATTCCAATGTGAATACATCAGGTAACACTCTCTCATATATTGATCAACGGTGAAAAAAGGTGTCCCTGTTTAGAGCAGGTTAATCATCTGCTGGCTGCTGGTTTCATCCCTTTGCAGGCACAAGGAAGCCAGATAGAGCTCTGGCTGCTGTAGCAATGAAAAAGGAGCAAACCTCAAAAAGTGCTGAGGGATTGGTACCAAGATCACTCCTGCCTTCCTGTCACTGCACTATAACAGGACAGCAGCAGCCACAACAAGCGGATAACTGCTCTTCAGAAACAGTGAGAGAAGTTGTTAGTGTGGTATTTCCCCCTGAAGGACCTGAATTGTCAGAGGGTCCTCCTTCCAGTACCTGTCACAGCTGAACAGCACGTTTCCATACAGGAGGCTCAGTCAGTTGGTCTGACTGAAGTAAGACCACAGTCAGATGTGTCCTTTTCATGGCTAAAGCTAGAAGCTTTCTTCTTTATTTGTTAGAAAAAAAAAAAAATGTCCTTTTCACAAAACTCAGAGAAGGCGTCACTTTAGGCTTTCAGTTCCCAATCTGCCTAGGATGGATTTTTGGTTTTCTGTTGCCCCTTCATTCCTGCACAAGCCACTTCATGATCACCTAACCACATGCATGATTGATGGGAGGAGCTGAGGGGAGGGTAAGTGGTATAATTTTGATTGTATTTTGAAATGCTCAGGGTTGGAAATGAAGTATGAGATCCCCCCACTTTTCCTACCTCACTTGAAGGCAATTACGACTGACTTAAAGATGCGAGATCTGTTGAAAGTAATAAATTGTTGATTGTTTATTTTCGGGGTAGACAACAATCAGCTTTTAATCAGCTTTTCATCACCACTAGAGAGCTATTAACTCTCTTAAAAATAATTAGAAAACAGAAAAGAAAAATCTTCTCTAATTATTTTCATCCAGGAAATTGGGACTTTATGAAAAAAAATCTCAAGATTCATAGAAAAAAGTTCACTTGGTGGCACATTCTGTTCACTCGTTTAAACAATGAGATACTGTTTGCCAGAGAGGTAGGGAAAGAAGACAGAAAAAACTGAGCCATAACTAATATTTCTCCACAAAGCTTGCCACAGGTAGACACCCAAAGCCTTCCCTGAGCCCACCTTGTCTCAGCCAGCACTGCCCTGCTCTCCCCCTTCCAAATCTCCCTCTGAAGATTTTCTCCACCTTCTGTCCTTTTACCACACCTTCCAGGTTTAGTCCCACATTGGCAGTTGTTTCCCCTCACCTTCCCCAAATATAATTTTTCTGCAGTCATGTTCGCAATGGCAGAGCTAAAGCAAACAACTGCCATTTCTCCTTCTGTGGATTCCACTTCCTGAGCGTGTATGATGATGTGGATATTGGCATCTCAGTAAGAACCAATATTTTCAGCCACCTTGGGTGGACACTCAGTTATTTTTGCTGAACTTTTTTTTTTCTTTTTTAAGGAAACAGATTACAGGAGTCTTCCATTTCTCTGATTGGCTATTCATGGAATCTTGTCTTTCAGATCCCCACAATACACCTTTTTTTTCCTTTTTGAGTAGATGAACTATGAATGTTGTCCTGAGGGAAACAGCATTCAAACTTAACTGCAATGAAAAGAGCAACCTACAAATTGCAATCATATTAGAATTAGCAACAGGTATGAAATGTCTCAGCAGATACTTCCTTTCTGTGATTTCAGATAGGCAACGTAACTAAACAGAGTCCCTCCATCTCACATACAACTTTCCAATAGCTTTCCCCACCAATAATCCCATGAAAATATTCCCTCAATGTGCCTCATTTACCTCCATCCTGTTGCCACACACCCCTTTACCAGTATGCTGGTTGTAACTCAAATGTGCTCATCCTTACAGGAAAACAGGATCAATCACGAGCACTTTGCTAGATCCTGAGCCAACTGCTGTTGTTCTGTTCTTGAACCGCTGTTCAACAGATATTTGCTTTGTGGGGCGATGACCAGGCCATGTCCTGTGTGCACCCCCAAGGTGCAGTTGAGTAGCAGGCAGCTTTTGGTAAGACGACTAGGGGACAGACACGCTTTGTTGTCTCATTGCAGGGAACCTGTCCTCAAAGCCACAAAGGGATGCCCTTCACGATGGTAGGCATTAGTCAAATACAAGTATTCAGATCCAGTAAGAGCTAACTGAACAAAAATGTAATGGACTGTAAAAACCAGATCAGACTGCATTATGGATTCCAAGGGACAACTAACTGGAGTGTGTGAGGGGCTGAGCTAATTAAGAGCTCCCCCACCAGGACCCCAGTGGCTGTATCTTTTTATTTTATTTTTTCAACTGCCCATTGGAGATGAATTGTGATTCACTTTAAAAAGGGATTCTTCTTGTAAATCGATCAGTGTTAGACCCATTTGACCTACTAGTGTCTCTTTAAAGATTGATGAACTGGAACACAAAAGTGAAACTCTCTCACTTTAACTGTTCCCATCTGAGTTTCCTGTGCTGTGAGATACATTTTTAAAGACGCCTATGGAGTGGTTGCATCATTGATTCAAATTCTAGGGTTATTGCACAAAGTGTTTCCATAGCCTGGCAATGGGCAAGACAGCCACACAAACTGAAAGACCATTAGCAGAGACAGTCACAGGACTGGTTTAGATTAAAAACTGCTGTTATTAAAAATGCAGTACATCTCAGGGACCGTAGCAGGAATTTGTTAGGGCTTTTACTTTAATACTGGCCACTAATTAAATGCAAAACAGCAACACTAATTAAAAAAAAAAAAAAAAGGTAAATGGAAAATCACTTACTGGATTTATATTTTCCCCTCTCCAAGTAAAACCCTTTCCTTGCAAATGACAAGTGTTTTGGCCAAGATTAGCAAGAGAGGCTGCAGGTAACTGGACTCACCTGAGGGTACCACTGCATCCAAAAATACAGATAGAGACTTTTAATTTAGAGCTGTGCCTTGCACTATTTCAGGCAAACCTCACTTGTTTTCACATAGCTATTTGCTGCCAATTTAGTCTAATATGTTTTTAAACTAGGGATGAAGTCATGTCCACCTCTATCCTCCCCTAAAATTCACATACGGTCATCAAAATTCCCTTCTGTGCTCACAGATACTCTTTGGTGAGCACTCAAAGGACATTTTTGACAGAGTGCAAACACCATTATTTTACCCTCTTGGTCCTTTTTTCTTTTTCTAAGCTGATGGCTTTGAGCAAATAGGATAAATACTTGGGTATTTATCTCTTCAGCTTCATTCAAATTGGGCAATTTTGAGGAGGTATTTGTGAGTATTAAATGTTTTATAGCATCTATACGTCAGAAAGATGGCATAACTTGTTTGGTATACTGACACTACTGCATAAAACAGAATAAATGGCCATTGGAGGGTGTGGTTTATTATTTTAAATTAGTTTTGCACTCCAGCCAAAGACAGCTCGTTTCTTAAACCATGATTTTGTCCTTTTAAACTTGACTACTCAATTGTAAAGAATTCCTAATTATTTCTCTGCTTGCAATAGCACCATCCAACTTATTACCTGAGAATAGCAGTATTGCATAAATAATCTAGTGCCTTTTTAACCTGAAGGTCTCAACATCTGGTCTTCAAGAATACAAAAAAATTCTAATTTAATAATGGAATATTCCTATGATAGTCACCCTAACTGGAAAGTATTACTTTCTGAAGCCTCCTGTTCTCCACTCTGGAGGACTTGGGGTCAAATAGATCATTCAATGACAGCGCATCCTCTTCCAGCAGAGACCCAGAGGTGCGGGGAAAGACCACGAGCAGCCTGGCTGTCAGACGAAGAGCCAAGACCCGCATGCTCTTTGTCAGCATTCAGGCTAGAAGCGTTAAGTGTTGAACTGAGGGGACAGCAGGCTGAGTTTTAGCATTGTCAGTGTTGGTCGATGCTTGGAAGTCAGCAGAGCTCTCTGGATACGGTGCTCAAGCCTGGCTTAAGCTCCAGTGCAACAAGTCTAGACAGGGCTTTAGGTTTTCTGGGACCCCTTGACATTTTCTTCCACCATAGACCTCTGGCCGCTCTGTCTCCCGAGACTCATGTCCCAAAGCAGAAAACCACAGCCATATCCTGTCTGTGTGTTGTACAGCTTTGAGCAAAAGCATTTCAGAGTGAAAGCAAAAATCCAGAGGTTGCTTCCCTGGCACAGGAGACCAGTAACAGTGTCTCCTCTGTGACTGGGTAAGTTTCAGCTGAATTTGCATGAGGAGTGGGATTTTTTTTTTTTTAAACATCTCTAAGAAAGATCTGCTGAGCACCATGTAATAAAAATAAAGACAGACCAGGCTTGGCAGGTTTGCAATTAATTTTCCTTGGCTCTTATTTACATCTTTGATTCTGGCAGTCTTCCTCTTCTGAACAAGAATCACTGGCTCCCATTTGTTACTTCTAACGTAGCAAAATCCATAATGTGGCAGGTGTTTGCTACTCATTTCATTGACACAAGTATTATGTTTAATCAAAAGCTGAAGCAAGACAAAATGAATAAAACAAGATAAAACGAAGTCAAGTCTGAAGCACCAGTCTACCCTCAATGCTTCACTGTTTGGCAGGGTGTTACTGGGTAGGATCTCAAAGAGTAAGATGTGCCTGCCCAAATTGTCAAACCAACCCATGGAAGCTCTACAGAGACATCCTAACAGACTTCTCAGCTCAAGTCGTATCTACCAACCAATACCTTACCCAGACATTTTATAAAGTCTCTTCCAATCCTTTCCAATTATAAGTAAGTATAGCCTACCTACAACATAACATACCCCTCCTTCCCATCACCCAACTGAATTACCTCAAACAGGACAGCCATGAGTTTAGCGTTAGGAGAAGGCAAACTCCAAAGATCTTTATGAACCAGCTGTTGTCTTACCCTAGAAAGCTAACGGAGATATCTAGAAAAGATAGGAATAACTAAATTTCAAAACAACCGTTGGACAATGCATTTGCAACAGAAAGGCAGTGACCCAAGGACCTGAACCAGAAGCTCAGCCATGCTTGTCAAATGATGTATTTGTAGCTGCACAGAGATTTGAGAAAATATATTCTGAAAAACAGGATCTTGAAGCTTGAAAACCAGCATGACTTGGGAGTCACTTAGAATTTAAGCATGAGAATTGTGAAAGTCTTATCAAAGGCACAGTACTATACACATAATTATTCCCACCAGGGAATCCAGCAGTGGAACTTGTGTGGGTGCTTGCTCTGTTACATGAGACCAAAAAAAAAAAAAAAACAAACCCAAAACAGTTTGCAACACAGAGCAGCCCTTCCAGCAGAAGGCTGCTTATCTCCTCCTTTAATATATCAACTTCCATGTCTTAATAGAGCAGCTCCTCCTAACAGCTCCTCCTCTACAATGTGTACTCTGACGAGAGCTACACGATATCAAAAGCAACATTGGATGAAAGACGGAGGCCCCGAGATGTTCCTTTTTCATCATGTATAATTTGTAAAGCAAAGTCAAAAAATAGCAAGCAATTTAGCCTGGAATTTTGCCAGCCCTGATATTCACAGCACATGTGATCAAAGAGCAGAATTTGCCAGTCAGTGGAAAAAACAATCCGGCTCGTAACCTGACTTCCACCACCAAAGGCAACGCCTGCAAACATTACTATTGATCAGAGCACAACTGTCTCCACCAGGCTGTATTGCACTGGACATTAAACATCTGCAGAGTCAAGGCCTACCTACGCTGAAGTTGGGGCAGACAGTTCCAAGAATTTAACATTCCCAATACATGGGCAATTTTCAAAAGAATAAGCAACTGAAGACACTATGGAATCACACTGAAAATTAAAGAAAAGGATATCATAAATGGATTGTATGTAATACTCCCGGTTATGTTACAGCATATTGACATATACAACAAATTAAAACAGCTAATTCATCTTACTACCACCCACTGATAATTTTTTAATTAAGTCACTTATCTTTATCTACATATTTAAGAATGTAGATCTTTCATTATTCATCTCTCAAAGAAAATCAATGTTGTCCTGATTTGCTACAGCTCAAACAAGCGAGCAGTATTAGCTAAGATAAGACACTCTAATAGAAAAATAATTCATTAACTTTATTAACAAGCCCTAAGAAAATGCTATTGAGCACATTTTCATACTCCTAGAATTATGAATTATGATCAAAACCTTAATGGTGTTCAGTATGACTAAGATATACATAACAGATTCTTTTTTTTAAAAAAAGCTTATAAATAGAAAAGTGAGAAAACTATTAAAAACTATTAGAAGGGTTCAATGAAATGTTTTAGAGAGTTCATCCCTAATACTGAATTATATTATAAAAAAAACACTGTCAAAAACCTTCATAATCCGTAATGAATTAAGAGACTGGAAGCACTGGTTAGATGCGAGTGTCTAAATGGCTGTTCACTCTACAGTTTTGAAATATTTGCACATCAAAACAGACTCTGGTTTTACACTTGGGATTCTAAAGCTTTATAAAAGACACCATGAAAAGAGTAAACTTTGAATCTCAATTTCTTGAGGAAGCAGACTTTTTCTAGTCATCTTAAGTGTCCTTTTCTTCTCAGGGTGACCTTAACTTTCAGATTTGTAAAATGGTTTCCTCTTGTGTTCAATCCTACCGTGTAATAAATTTTAAAAATGACTATTTATCTTCTTTAATATATTAGTCATATGTAGCAGGAGAAGCCTCTGTGGGAATTTTTGCTATCGAGTTTGCTCAAGCTTAAGTCAATGCTGATTTAGAAAATATAACTTACGCTTTGTAACAAACAATCATGAATATATTTATTGGAATAACGTCTTTCCATTCTCCTGCAGCAGCATGTTTAGTCTATCAGTCGCCGTACTATATATCGATATATATTTACAGTGACCAAGGCAATTTGAAAGTAACGCTTTTATGTTGCCCGTCTCATTACACTTTTACAAGCCCGAATCGCTAGCATTTGGAAAACAAATAGATCTGATGGGTCTGAAAAATGTAAATGAAATGCAAATTAAGCAGGCAGGTATAAGTTATATTTATTTCTGAAAACAGGGAATCAGTGCATTGCTCAAAAACTGCCTGTTGCAAAACTTATATTTTAAGCAAGTTTAAAATGTTTTTAGATTTTGCCTTCGTGATCATGACCTCAGCTGCTTGCACCATGTAATGACAATAATGAATAAACATGCTGTGCTTATGAAGAACTAGAACCTAACAAGCTGATCAATTGTTAATTCTATAAAGTGACTAAAACGTGTCTCTACTATCAATAGGTAAATCAGCTTCTATTTGCGGGACTAATGCACCTTGTACACATCCTCCAGCTATCCTACCCTTCTCTGTAATAATGTAATTATCAGTTTGGTCATATGTAAGTACAACCTGAATGAGATTTGATATTATTTTTTTTCTTGAGGGTGGAAAAATAGAAGGAAAAACTGCTTGGATATTTAAAGTGACACACTACATTTGTTTGGAGGATGCAGATTTTCCATTTGCCCTCCAATTAGTTATACACAATTATTCATTTGAAAACCAATTATTTTACAGTATTATTCTTAAATCTTACAGGCTATTATCTGACAGACATTCCAGAGAAGGTGGCCTTTTTATTATTAAAGCTCTCATGCTCTAAGCCTCCGTAACAAAGAATTTAAACAAAAGACAACAATGCTCATTAACTGTAACAGAAGATATTACTTCTGTAGAAAAAGGCATTTAAAACAAAACCAGCTTGGCTTTATTCAGTCTTTATTTTTCCTCTTAGATGAGGAAAACACAGAAGGTGTATGAAGTTTTCAGCATAATACAATTATGTATATTCCAAATATGCTAATTACAAGTAGCTGCTGGTCTCCACTACATTTCTAAGCAAGATTTAACAGTAATAGTTTATTCATGGCTAAAGATTCTGTTCAAGAAGAAGAAGAAGAATGTGTAACACGCGAAAACCAAGAGTTTTGCTGAAAATGTCTGATTCCCTTCTCATTTCTACAGCTGTCTGCAAAGATGCTGGGTGAACGCAGCTACCCGTTCTTCCACCCAACAGCACAACTCCTCTCAGTCTGGGGCGCAAGGAGAGAGCAAACACAACCTGAAGCGTGTCGTCGGGGAATGGTGCACACTGGCAAAGTAAGGAACTGTATTTAAAGTTGCTGCACCTTTTTCAGAGTTATAAACAGCAATTATTCTTAAAGATTTAGGGCTTCTACATCTATTCTAGTGTTAAACCGAAATATATATCACAAAAATACATTAGCAACATCTACAGGAAGGAAACGTTCTGGAGGGAAATGCCATTAAGTATGTGGATAAGCTCAATACCAATTAATTTCTAACACTTAATGAACCAAATGAACCTATTCATTTCTGAGGTGGAAGGTGACACTAATTCTGCCAGAAATTGCTCTGCTTCACCTCAGATCCATCCCCTCTGTGTCAATTTGGCGTAGAAAAGGAGGGAGAATCCTTTTCACCCAATCCTCTCTTAAATGAAGAGATTCAGTGCAGGTTTTTAAAAGTAACTTTTTCTAACAAAATTTGGTTCTTTTTGTTCTGCCCTGAACAGAAACACATCTATAATTAAACAAAAGCAGAATGAATCATTCTAGCAGCACACCAAAAATATGGGGACAATTTAGTACTAAAATAATTATTTTGCTTTTCCCCCCCTTCAGCCCCAGTTAAGCCTCTACACCCTGTAACTGGTATTTCCACAGTTAAACTGTTCCTCCAGTAGCACCTTTCAACTAAACAAGCCAAAGTCAAGTACTTTCTTATATCCTTCCAAATAACAGATATTAATTCAAACGTTCGGAGGCACTGTTTGACTGAGTAATGTAAGAGAAATACACACATCAGACAATCTTTCTTTATTGCACAGAATTACTAATCCTTTTTTCAGATTCAGTGGCCTGTTTTATGTGCAAGTCCACTCACTGCTGCAGACATGTATTTGGGGAAAATTTTATAGCTCTTGACTTCTAACCGTGGTGCTTCAACGTCATTAAAGTGACAGCGCTCAGTACAAACAGCGATGCCGACAACACGAGCCCACCGCAGTGTCAGGAGTGGTGGTTTACAGCTACCTGTGTTCATGCTGGGCCAATTCCAGTGAAATCCGTACAACACTCGTGGAGTGAGGCACAGCTGCATATATACAAAGAGGAGAAGGTTTAGCCTCGTAATAACAGCGCCAGCTGACCAACATTAACTCACTGGCTCACTGCATCCCCATTTTCCTTGGAGACGAAGCAGTGGCGTGGGTTTCAGAGCAAACTGGCCACAATAGCCTTCTCTCTGCTCAGCTGTCGGAGCGTGGCTGACGAGAATCCCCTTCCCTGTGAGCTCGACAAGGCACAAGCCAGGGAGCAGCATGAGGGAAGGCTCACCCGGTTCCCCGCAGGAGCTGATGTACGTAGCACGCAGGTGGCGACGAAAGATAATTGTGGGACATCGTGAAGATCTCCTTCACACTCTATCGCATTTTCTAGGAAGAGGGTACCAGATACCCTGAATGCGTTGTCACAGTCCCTGGCAATGGCCAGAAGAGGAGATAACAGCAAAGGAGAAGGGGTGACCCCTCCTTCCTTCCTAGTTATCCTGTCTGCTGAGTGTTTGCCAGGAAACTGGAAGGAAACCAGCAAGGAGAGTGGGCTGCCTGAATGCTCAGTGAAGGGACCATCACCAGCAACTACAGCTTCGCTATTTCCTTTTCAGAATAATAGGGAAGAAAGGGTCTCAAAGACCAATTTAAGCACGGCATATTAACCCCACAGCTTGTGTCCAAACGCATTCTTCCATTAAAGATCTCAACCGCATCTGGTTTCTAGATTAAACAAAACAAGAAGTTTCATTTAGGAGTCTAAGTTACATGAATTTTGCTAGGAAATTATAATACAGATGCATTATATTCATTTTTGAAGTAAGGCATTTTTCTTCCTGTCTCCAACATTATTAGCATCTTATAGTGGCTTAAATTAAAAAAGAAGCATTTATTTTATCACCCTGATATCATCTCACTGCAATATAACGTTTTGATACAGGAAAATATCACAGCTTAGCATCATAAATTCAATATTGCAACAAGATAAATCCTCCCTATTAATGTAAACCGCTGTACTTGACAATATATCTACATCTGCAATGCACTTCTATTTGCTGATCAGACTATCATAAACACACATAATTCTCATTGAATAATGGAAGCGGCAAAGAAATCCGTGAATAACTATGTTCTCAAGCCTAAAACAGCCACAGCCTGGTCCTTCAAACAGATTCACTTGTGCAGGGATGTTCCTGCTTGCAGATGACAGCATAAAATACCATCGTCCCCGTAACTTGAATCTGGATAACAGAGGAAATGACATCAAATACAGTCACTCCTTAATTACACACGCACAGAATGTATGCTGGAAGCTTTATTAACTTGAAATATATATAAATCCCAGAGATGCACATGTGAAATTTTGACTGGGTACCCTATCAATTAAAAATTTCCAAATTTTTCACCAAATACCTGAGGTGACACTGAAATGACTCAGAAAAAAAAAAAAAAGCTCATTTCATTTTGTTGACAAGAAAAATCAGTAACCATTCAATGCTGCCTACAACAACTCAATTTTCTCCTTTTCCCCTTTACACTCAGATTAACACTGAAACTTGTGCCGAATGGGAATTTGGTGCACGGTTTAGGAAATGTAAACACATGAATTAATAACCCGAATTATGCAAATATGAACGTGAGATTTGCAATTTGTTTTAAAGAGCTGAAAGAACTTGTATTAACCGGTTTATCCATGTCCAGGCATGACTCAAATGCTTCGGGTTTAGTTAGCAGTTTCTTGCAGGCTACAAACCCCAGTCCTGCTCTCTCCTTTTAAGGGGTTAGTTGCTCCCAGAACCAGCAAGGCCAGGCTGACTCTGGTTATACCCCATCCTTCGGTTCACAAGGATATAAGACATGACTAAGTCGTGCTTTGGAAGTGGCTGGTTGGAGAACAGAAAGGGGCAAGAGCTCTACTTCGAGGGCTGGGGACTAAGTTCTTTACCCAGACTTTTACCATCATGGCTGGGAGCTCTGGCACTTCGATGTATTTATCCTTGCTTGTTATATCCCTCCTGACTAGTAACATACCTATTATTTTAAAGGAGGGAGGGAGAAAACTTGTACTGATGCTGTAGAGAGGGAAATATCCTCTGAGGAGAAAGGCCTGACCCCTCCAGATTTTTTATTCCACAGATGTTCCCTGTAAAGTGTAACTGAAATTGAAACACAACAGAAGGGACAATAAAAACAATGGGTCACCTTTGGAGTCACTGAGATTCCTGACACTACTTTCCTTCTTTTGAATTTTACTCTGACATAGTTGCACCAAGTCCGAGAAAATCAGCCTTTCAGCTCACAGCCTTTCCAAAATAACTGCTGGAAAGTGTAAAATAAAGCAAAATTGGTGAAATCCACAGTCCTTTGTTCCTCCTTACAAGCCCTTTTAGAATAGCAAAGAGGCTTCGGTGACACAGACCAGTAGAAACCCCCATAGCTTGCAAATATTCAGGATGCTTTGCCAGTGCAGAGCAGCTCCGATCGCAGTGCCTAACCTCAGGTGAAAGTGTGCTGTGATCTTCTGATCTGCAGGGTTGGCACCGGCTTCAAAACAACCGCTTGCATCATGCTTATCAATTTTTTCAAAGGGATAAAGGAATGCTGAGGGAGTTCTCCTACTAGACCTTGAGAGGGGGCAAGGAGTCCCAGGGCCATAATCTGTGAGAGAGAGAAGCAAAATCCAACACCTTGGATGAAAAGTATATGTATAGGAGGGCTCTTTATTCTGAATATGCTTCCAAACTCCAGGACAAAACAGTATCCTCAAGACTGTCCTCTGGAGACTGGAATGAGGCTTAGCGCTCCAAGGTATCTTGTTGCTCCGTATTCGTATTGATAGTGAGTTAAAAAAAAATAAAAGCTTTTTCTTAGAGCATTAGTAAAGATTGTTATTCCAAACAAAACAACTTCTTGCACCAACAAATTCAAGTTTAGTTCTACGTTAAGGGCTTAATTTTTCATAGGCCAACAGAGCTAAGCGGTATTCCAAGAACGCAGATTTCATAAGAAACTTTATTCTAGATGAACCTGAGAATTAAGTGCTCTCCATCGATTATTTTAGTGTTTATCTCTTTTTTTTTTTTTTCCTAACGCTCGAGGAGCACTGGCCAAATTCTGCCCTTTTCACTCAAAAGCCCAGTCCTTAGTTGGGCAGCTTGCCTGGGAGAGGACAGCAGGTGTTGGCCTTAGATTAATACAAGATTGGCATGGGGAGACGAGGAGCGGCGCCACACGAGTACCACCAACCGGTTGCCAATTCAGATCCAACCCAGAGCAGTCACACCTGGAAGGCGCTACCAGGTACCGCCTGCACGGTGAGACGTATGACCAGGAAAACTGCTGGTTTTAATCTAGTTCTTAAGAATTTATAGAAATCTCGGTCAAGTCAACAGAAATCTTTTTATGCAATTTAAATGACATCCCAGAATTACCAGAGCTGGAGCAGGCTTCTAGGCAGCCGAGGAAAGGGGCCATGGAATAGGTGGCATGGACCCAGGCTACCTCTGCACCCTGGCAAGGGAGAAAGCTCTTCAGTATTGGACTGAAATCTATCACCAAGCCTCTTGTACCATTTTGCCTGGTTTTTTCTTCAATAATTAGGAGCTTTTAGCTATCAGAGTACATCAAACCTGTACCTTCCACAAGCACTGAAGTCACTCAGAAAAATGATAGCAAACATCAATGTGAAACTAGAAGGCAAAAAAAAAAAAAAATCTACTACAGCATCATCTAAACGTAAGATAGTAATAGCATTAAAAAAATCTATTTCACACAGATGAAAATCATTACAGTTCTCTAGAGACCCTCTCTCTCTCTCTGCAGTAACCCGTGTCATTTCCCAGCTAGTAAAAATGTGCCACAGGATATCAGAAGACGGTAACGTTCTTCTGATTTTCATATTCCTCTAATCCAATAATGGGTTGTTTACTGCTTTCTAATTTAAAGGTAATTCATTAGATGTATCCTGTCATGTCTTATTGGCATCGAAGGCGTAAGAATCCTACACACCTCTGAGGCACGGCAGTTGTACTGCTAATATTCTACGGAGTTCCCTCAATATAAATGTCTACCAACGCAATGGCACTGAGAAGGGAGGGCATGTGTCTACGTATATTTAAATTACAAACAAAAATATTAAAAGACTACCAGGATGAACTCCGGACCTAAAAATTTACATTCAACACTAAGAACTCTAGCAAACAGAAAATGTTTAAGCTAACGTAAGTGATTTGCGTGCAAATATTTATGATGGTGACACAAGGCGGGGCACAGAGCCTGCGGGGAACCCCCTGACTGTCCTGCAGGGGACTTGAATGAGTCTGCTGCCCAACGGGGAAGGTTAAGGAAACATTAGAGGGGAGAGGCAGCCTGAACTCAGAAATGCACATTTCGGAGACCGCGCTTGGCAACATCTGGTGTGATTCTGCAAAAGCTACCCAAGGCAGCTGAGTTTCTGAGTCACCCTCCAGCAACGTAACAGGAACTGAGGCCAAGGGCTTCCAACCTGCTAGACCCTGGCAGCGCGGAGGCACCGGGGTCCTGGGGTGAAGGCAAGAGCGCAGCAGGAGCCATTAGCACAGCGGGGAACAGGCGCTTTCCTGCCTCGCCAGCATCCACCTGCCCGCACGGGCTCACTCCTCGCTCCCCTGACACGGAGCCTGTGCCTACCTCCATGTGAGCAGCTCTACTCCAAGCACTAAGGCAAAGGAGGCGATTTACTACAGGGACATCCACCGCGTGCTCAAATCCCTTGTTCCGGCAGCTTTCCTGCCACACAGGCTGAGAACTATTTGTATTCTGCTGGCAACCAGCTCCATCGCATCATCTCTCTCTTATACCAGGGAACCAATGTGTCCATTTTCAATAATCTCTTCCCAAGAAGTGAAACCTTTGATCAACCAGAGTAACCACGAGCGTGTGGCTACTGAACGAACCGTGCCTGTCTCGGAGGAGGGCACAAGACTGAGAAACACAATGAAACCCTGCTGGGAAACCACCCCGTTTGTCCAAACTTGCCTTATTCTTTAGGAGCACGGCAGGATCCCCACACCAGTTCAGAAGACGGTTTGGGTCAGTACGTGTCCAAAAGCATCACCTCATTGGCTGTCGGTGATGTCATGCCCACGCATTAATCCCCAGTGACTGCAGGTTTAACATCACTCATATCATCACATCATTTACATAACGACAACGAACGCGAGTCTTAGAGGAAATTACTGGAGCGGGGAATAAAGCAACTTGTTGAAACATGGAAAGTCGCGTCTCTTAAGTGATTATTTCCAGCTTCTTTTTTTTTGTGAAAGTGAAGTTGGTGGGGTCAGAAAATAACACATGCCTCTCTGAAAGCTATAACAAGGATATTGTTATAGCTCTCTTTTAAAGAAAGTAAATCTTCAAGATCTCCCACTCGAAAAGCTAAAAGTGCCTGTGGTAAGAAACCAGCTGATCTGGGAAGTAAAAGTATTTCGGGAGCTATAAAATCAGTAGCCGAAAGTAAAACCTTTTTAAAAAGGTAATAATAATAAAAAGTAAGAGTGCTATCTACAAAGCAAGCCTGTCCGTTTGCTAGTGACATCCTTATCACCAGAGCAGCTACAGCAGTAAATGAACTACACACCCGCAGACTGGTACGTAGATATATTTAACTACAACACGGACACTCGAGGTGTCAGGGACTGACACTCAGGCGGGCACACTCCCAGCGCCCCAACTCGCCCAGCCCGCAGGCTTCCCTAAAGACCTACTTAAAAGCCCAAATATCCCAGCCCCTTGCCGGCCAGGGAGGGGTTCCGCCTTGGTTGCCGAGATGAGCCCGCTGCCCGGCTGGGGCAACCTGCCGGACCCGGCTGGCCACTTCGGGAACACGTAAGTCACTATTATCCACCGCGCCCCTGATAACCTGCGCCCCTAAATACAAGTTACAGCGCAGGTTAAGCCACGCTTCTCCCACCGTAGCTGCATCCCCCTCCATCCCCGCCGCCGATCGCCCCTCCAGCCCTCCCGGGACGCGCAGCACCAGCCTGAGCAGGCGGAGGGGATCCCCCTCCGGCGCGGCAGCCCGACCCCGCACCGCCCGGCGCCAGCTCCGCTCCCCGGGTACCGCTTACCTGGCCGCCGCCTCGCCCGAGGAGATGCTGCGCCGAAGCGTGACGGAGGCAGGAACACGCGTGTCGGGAAGAGGGGGAGGTGGGGGGGGAGTCACCCACGGGGGAGCGGGGAGAGCACCCGGCTTTCAAGCTGCGAGGAGGATGCTCCGCGCAACCTCCCGCACGGAGCGGCGCATCCCCCGAAGTGGCTTTGGAGCTTCCCCCTCCCACTCCTCCTCTTCAGAGACGGTGGGAGGAAGCACGCACACACACACACACACACAGTGTTAAGGCTTTTCTCTCTCTCCCACTCGCTGCTCCTTCCCCCTTCACTTCCCACCCCCCCCCCCCCCCCCAGGACACGACTCCACCGCGCCCGTTAAGCGCAGAAGCTAAAACTGTTTGGGCAAAGTGCCTTCTCCTCCCTCCGCTCCGGGCAGCCAGGATGCTGCGGGGGAAGATCGCGCTGCCTTCCGGAGGCAGAGCTGCACTCCCGGCTCAGCACGGGCTTTTAGCTGAGCCCTGACCTTATTTTAGCATCCCAGCGGTCGCTGCTCAGCCGAGGGAAGAGAAAGGAGATGTTTCTTCAGCACGCAGCCGGGCCGGAGTTGGCAGCATCTTTTTTGGAGACAGCCGCAACTGGAGAAGGATGCAGAGGGTCAGGGCCACAACCTTCCCCCCCACCCCCCCAGCCCCACCTCCTATCGCATGTCTGATCGCTGCTGCCCTGTGCACCGCCATCCCACGGGTTATCAATAAATTATCCCCTTCAAAAATTCAGTTTAAATGAAAAAAGTGAAAGATGGTGTTTCAGGGATCACTGTGACGGGCTTTCCAGCAGCCACTGGGAAACGGATCCTGTTTCTTGCTCTGACACTGACTTTCTGTACAGCCTTTATCAACTCGCTTCACACCTTCAGTTTCTCCTGTAGCTCTGGTGCTTGCTTAAACAGTGACATCCAAATCTGTGCTTCAGTGGGTGTCAGGCGTTTAAACATCTACAGATATTAATCCCATTTCCATGAGAGGGGGCAGTGTCTCACCATAAGCGGCCGTAGAGCTCGGTGCAACGGGAGGTTGATCTTGGCTACGTTCCCTAAATGCTGCACTGATACAGACCATCATCATCCTGGACAAATATTCCTTCAACTGGAAGAACCACTGAAAACATGCCTTGTGAAATAGGACGGAATACTTTTATCGCAGGAAATCACCCTTCAGCTGCTGATTTGGAATTGCATATTGCCTTTCAAGTTGTCCATGTGCAATTTTTCTAGTGTACGTGTAAAAAACAGTAAAAAAGTCAGTAGCTTTTATATCAGAGTTCACTGTAAATTAATAATACAGTAGCAGATTCTCACATCTTGGATAAAATTCATTTAGCCTGAAAGAAAGGGTCCAAACCCCCAGCCTTTGCCCTCCATGAGAGGGCACGGGCTCCTCATCTCCTGGGAGCATAACTCATTTATGCTCTTTTAATCAAGGGGAGCTACAATGCCGTCAAAACGGGAAGGAACAAGCCCATAATATCGGATCACATTTCTCCATCTCCTTTCTTACATGTGGAGCTTCCACCTTCATGCCTTCTGCTCCAGACACTTAACACCGCTCCAGTCATCCAGCGAGCCTTGGAAAGGGGGCAGAGAAAAGGCAGAGAAGGAGCTCCAGGCTTGCACAAAGGCTTGTGAGAAGTAGAACTCGGGAAAAGGGAGAGAATTGGCTGTACTGGTAGGGAAGGGAAAGGTTTAGAGGACAGGAGACACAAATCGGCAGAGACAAGGTCTGGTCTTGCTGCCCAGGGAGCAGTCTGTGGAAAGCAGCCCGGCCAGGACATCAACAGGGATTACGTGGGATCAACATCCCCTTGGTACGTGTGGATGGAGCAGTTCCCCTGCCGTGGGTGCTCCTACAACCGGGAGGCAGAAGCTCACTGCTCCCCCTGCCCAGCCGCCATCCTGCACCCACATTCCCCTTCCCAACCACCTCCGTCTCCAGCCCGTCTCTTAGACTCGGTTTTCCCATCCAGACGACGGAGGCCGCCGCATTTCTTGCGCAGGGTTGCTGTCAAAATGAATTAAGTGATGTCCAAAGAGTACTTTGAAATGCAGATATTATGCTCGCTAGTTTTAATGCCTCCAAAGCGGTCTCCAGATATCTCTAAATCCTCAAGATATCCCTGATCAATTCCTGTTTTACAGATGAGGAAGCCGAGCAGAGGGACGGATGCTTTAGTCCATCCCTTTTATGTCGGGTTCTGCGGGTCCCCCTGACCTTGCCATGGCTCGGGCTCCGAGCTGCTGCCTCGCGGTGACCGAGTCCCACCCAAAGCCACATTTTGCTGACGACACGGAACAGGCGTCGTACCCGCAGTGTGCCCACCCCTGACTACTAACCCCCTATAAAGCTATTTCCTTTGACAAGTTAATGCCTGGGATTGAGCTCCCGGCCCCTCCCGCAACCTGGTGTTACACGTGTATTTCTGGCATCCGCTGCGCCCCGCAGGACCTTCCCCCAGAAAGCGTGGGCGTCGTGGGGCTGAACTAAATCTCTCCGTGTATTTTCCTTGCCTTTGTAGGTACACCGGGAAGGAGCAGGACACAGGAGCTTCTAGTCCCCAGGCCTGTGATCAAATTATCTCTCCCTCTGTCACACATCCTAATCATCACAGCTGGCGGTCATGCCAACAATATTAACGCTGCTGAGTAGCTTTCAGTTTTGCAATTAGCGAGGTTTTCTGCTTCCCTCAAATAAAAAAATAGGCTTGTACTACTTAACGCTGCATAAAAGATACAGAGACATTCAAGGCCCACGTTACTGTCTCGTTGAGATGAACTGACATTCTAAGTGCTGTAGATATTTCAAATCTTTTGAAGATTACAACGGTTACAAAGCTCATTATTTCTAAACGTGTTTATCCTTCCTCTCTTTTTTGTTTGCAAAATTAGGCAATGCGCAGTTTAAATAAACAACTATTGTACTATTAAACATTGATTAAAGCAAAGAGTCCCATTTAAATTATTAAGTGGTAAGATAAAAAGCATCCCTTCTCTTTTGTACGCTACTTTATTCAGAAGTCAAACTTCTGTAGTCTCGCTGAATGCTAATGAACAGCATAATAATGCACAAGGGCAAGAGGGGGCTGAGTAATTAAAAACAGAGGCCAGAAATCAAAGGGCTTGAAATATACTTACCAAAATAATTCAATTATACATTAGAAACCTGGGATAATCAAGACACATCCCACAGTTTCATTCATCATTATGCCCCAATTTAATATCCGTACTGGTCTGCTGTACACAGGAAGCAGCGACTGGGGCTTTGGTGTGCGATGCTCCAGCTGAAGAGACAAAGGCAACGTGCGCTCAGGTCCCGCTCTCATCACGCCGCACCGTGGAAATGGCTTCACTTGACTGAGTATATTCTCAGTTAAACTGATTTAGGGGAGTATTTTTAGCCACAAGGTATTTCCGTATTGGTTGTATGTTCGTTTTCTCTGTAGCTTTGCAATTAATTAATACAAATCTCCACACCCGCCATCTTAGCTTGCTTTTAAATCCATCTCCTTCCCCCCACCACCCCCCCCCTCCTTGGCTTCACCTCTTCTTGTGGCTTCAGGCTTTCCCGGTTATCCGCAAAAAACCTGTGCCAAGCAAAGCAGCAGGTAGGTCCATTCAGCAAACCCTGTATTTAGCTGGGATGGCTTCACGAGCCTCTGAGGCTTTCACGCAACACAAACTGGGTCAAAAAAGTCCTGATGTAGCTTTGCAACGTCACCACTCTTATGGGCCAAGAGGTCCCAGCGCAGCTTCTAGTCTCCAGGATGGCAAAGGTGGGGGAGAAATGCACATTTCAAGGAAATTCCAGTGCCAAGCGATAAAATAAGGAAAAAAGAGCCAGTTTGACCTTGCTCAGTGATTCTGGAGATCAACGGAGGATTTACGTGATTTTTGCCTTGCGCAGTCCTGATGCAATAAGCAATGATCAAACCGAGTCCCATTAGCACCGATAACAGCTTCATGGAGGAAACTCCGAGTGATGCATTGCCAGGAACCATGGAAAAGCCAGAAAAAGTGAGAAGAAGTTTCCAGCTGACAAAGGACAGTTCTGCTGCTGAAAAAGTTTGCAGATACACAAGTTGTTCCCTCCCTTCTGCCACATAATTAAGGCAATGACAGGGGAAAACTATTGGAAACAACCAATTTCAGCAGAAATTCAGGAATTTCAGCAAAACCGACACTCAGTCAGCTTCCTGAGGAATCAGAGTCTGACTGTCTTATTAGAATTCTTAAAGGTTTAAGCACAGAAACTACTAGTTGTCTCTAATGAGTGCAGAAGTCAAGCAATCACTGCTGTGCTTCACAAGGCGAGAGGAGCCTTTGGGCCAACACGGGTCACAACGTTAAACGGTAGAAAACAGAAACAAGAATCTCAGGTCAAGTTTTCCAAAACTAGGGGTCTTAATTAAAATGAAGGTCATGACTTTAGAAGATGGGTGCCGTTTAGCATGGTCCCAGCTATTACCGAGATTTGCTGCATCTTCAATTTAGAAGAAAAAAACACCACGTGAGAAAGAGTGAAGGCGGTTTAGTCAGTCTGTCACAGCAGCAAATGTGGGTGTCTCCAACTTGCCCCAGCCCTATCAGCTCCGTTTGCCTCAATCACAAATAAAGCTCCTTTCGAGGCGATTCAGTTTCCCCAGAAGATGTACACGCACTCGTTAAAAAGGAGATCATTAAGACCAACAAACCAGCCAGTAACGCAAGCCAGAGCAGTGTTTGCCGAAGGGGGAGAGGGGAAAGCAAAAGTTAAGACAGATATAATTTCAACATACAGTGAAGCGGAGAACCAAATACCTATTTTTCCCCATTTTTCTAATGAGGAATTAATTTTTAAAGAGAAGACATTGATGCACACGCTGCTTGGTTTTGCAGAGGGATTGACTGGAAGGGGGGGGGGGGCGCTATACCCAGGGGCAGAGCCTGAGCTACACGGGACCCCCACTACTCAATATTCCTTTCCCAAGTTTGGTGATAAAATACTCTAATAGATATCTTAGTGACATCCTTTCCCGGGAAACAGTCTGGGGCAGTAATTCTAACAGGACAAGTCAGCTGTAATGAATCTCTTTCCTCGGCGCAGATGGGGCCTCACTTTACTCACACACACGGCTTCCCCCCCTTCCTAAGACTACAAGGAGACAAAAGCAAGTAGCTCTGGCCTCTTATCTTACCTGCCCTAAACAATATAGTGGCGATCAATGAATGGACTTTTTTTTTTTTATTATTATTTTTAAAATATGCAATTACATGAAATAGATTCTAGAAATGACAAAACCCAGAACAACTCCACAAACACAGAGCTGGGCTCTGATTTCTACCAGTATGAGATCAAAGTAGCGTAGCTGCTCATTTACAGCTCAAAGCTGCGCTATTTTCCCTAACTCGGGCTGTATCGCCAGTCGGACTGAACCCTGTAAAGCAGAAATATCAAGCCATCTTGATATTCCTTCCACAGTAAATAACGATTTACAAAGGAGGGGCGGAGGTGGGGGGGGGAATCTCCCTTCCCCTCCCTCTTTCAATTCATTAAGTTCAACTGCGATAACCAGCGAGGCATACAGGAAAGGGTTAGGTATCTCTGCCTCTGAATATTTAATTCGGGACTAGATGTAATGCACAGCATCCTTATGCCCCTGGGAGTTCAGCAGCCAATATGCCAATGAATATATCCTGACAATAGTGATATTTTCTGCACTTTGGAGGCATGAGTGACATTTGCTCACCACATATGTTACATCGGATGCTGAGGTCTACACTTGTGAGAAATTAATCAGATTCCATCTGTTTCCTCCTCATCCTGGACAATTTCATTACAACTAAACCAAAGATTATAGGATTCCCATGTCTGCGTCCCCAGCCCCCAGCCCAGTCTTGGTGTTTCCAGACTGAACGATTAAAGCTGCTTAGTTTAAGCGAGGTCAGAAACAATCTTCCTTCCGGTAGGGAAAGGCATAATGCTCCTGAGCAGGGTCCAAAATCTGCTCTAAATTACACGTAGGTAAATCCAGAATATCCCTACTGACCCAAAGCGGGGTTGGATTTACTGTGGAGCAGGACCTGGACCCTTGATCCTTCGATGCGTGTTTCTGGTGGCCGACTTTGATGGGCATCAGGCTTGAGATGGCACAAAGTCGGCCACTCTGCAAGGTCCCCCGGTACATTTTTCACTTACCTGCCCGGGGGGTGGCAAAGGGGTGGCTCAGCCTTCCTGCTGTGCAGTCCTCTGCTACTGCTGGGAAAAGAAAGGGCTCTTTCTTAAAGCGTTCCCTGTGAAAACACACGCCGCTTAGCAAATTCTTTGCTTATTTCTTATTTATTAGTACCTCTTTAATTCGATGTAACAGCAAGGGAGAACTGGGCTTAAAGATTTGCTCGGACTCAGCTGATTTATAGTGCTAAATATTGCACAACGATGGATGTATTCGCTTAACAGTGGGGTTTCCTAAGAGTTCTTTGGGCGAGGCACAGATAAAAAATAAAAAAAACCAAGGTATAAATATCGGTGGGAATCTGGTACCCGGTTGGTAGGTAACAGTTGCAGCCACATCTGCCAGTGTGAGGTTTCCCAAATGACAGAGAAGCCAAAGCTACGAACCAAAAAGTGAGGTTTCTGTTAGAGAAACCACCGACAGAGACACGGGACGGGAGGCCTGGGAAAGCCCAGCAACGAGGGAAACGAGCTTCTGCCACAAGGAGCTGAGTGGGTGCTGTATCCCTCGGGCTCTACAGGTCCAGGAGGCAAAACCCGGGATCCAAAGGTCTCCAAAGCCGCAGGCTGGCTTGGGCAGAAGCCGCACCACCAACTCGTGCAGAAGACGGCAGGTTCCTTTTTGGGAGAGCAGCATCTCCTGTACCTGCTACCGACCCAGAGCCCTTCGGCCACTTACCCATGAGCACTTTTGCTGCTCGGCCTGAGGGACGGAGGGTACTCGGAGACGTGAGGTTTTCCACCAGCTGCAGGAGGACCACTCACCTCTTCCAGTGGTGGCTGGTCCCACGGTGCGACATGAGGTCCAGATCCCGATACCTGAGATGGCAGAGGGCAGGAGCTGGTCCTGCTGAGCATCCAGCTGCTGGACAGGAGCGTTAGGTTAACGTGGTTGCCCTAAACTAGGCAAACATCCCCCAGCACGGCGCCTTCACTGGGACCAGCCCCAAAACCGGAACACACTGGCGGTGGGAGAGGAAGGAGGCAATCAAGCAAAGGTTGCAGGAACCGGCTGGAAAGAGCAGCCATAAGCGATAGGTCGTGGCAATGAGATTTGTCTGCAAGCAAAGAAATTCACCCACCAGTGGGGCGCTGGTGGCTGAAGGCAGGTGAGATCTGCAAAACAAAACACGCCGTTCAGCCGGTCCGAGATGGGAAAAGGCACGGAGCTCCCTGACCCCGTTCGGAGCCGCGCTGCCTTCCCCCCTTCTCCGAGCTATTATTCCAGCTGACTTGCAGATACGCGATAGTTATTTTTGAAAGGAAGGTGCATTCGGCTCGGGCTGTCACAGCCTGTCTTTTCAATCATGAGTTACTTGATCAGGTGCTTTTTTGCTGTAACGTAATCACACGACACCAGGGCTTTAAAGAGGACCTAGATTCCTGCTCCAGTGCTGGGTACTTCCTCGCCAGAATGCTATTGACACATTGGGAGATAGCTACGAAAGAAAAGAAAGATCTTGCATAAATTAACTTATGCTATTTATAGACATGGAGAGCAGTCTATCCATGGGGCCATCTGCTAATCTGTGTCCCATGGCAATTAAAGTCAACATTTCACCATATCTTCTCCATCGAGGGCTGAGATTATGCACTGTACTCTTTTTTTTCGTATAACACCGACCTTACATCTGTGCTGCTCAGTGTCTCTTTCCAACGTTCCATAACACTTCCCATATCCAGTCTCCGAGTGCCAGCTACAAGAAAGGGAAAATGCAAACTGTTTATTTTTATTACTGTGAGGTCAAGGGGCCAGTGGGTGACAAAGGCTCTATTTATTTCATTGATTCTCAATAACTTCTCTGTTTTAACAAAAAAGAAAACAGACATTATGCACTAAATTAATGAATTTATAGATTAGATACAAAGTGTACCTCATGTAGTTAAATCTTTTCAGTGCTCTTTGTTATAAACATCCCACGTACGTTTTCAGAAGCAATTTACGATTTTGGACATTATGTTTTTAAGCATCCAACCCAAGATGCTTTCCAAAATTATCAAAAAACCTGTGAGCAGATCTCTTGCCATCTCATTTTTTTTCAAGGGAAGCTGGAAGCCTAGAAAGTATGGCATCCAAACACTTTGCCTTAGAGAACACATAAAGACAGAAACCCAACTATAATATATAGCTTGCCCATATCATAGATACTAGAGAATTTTCTGAAGTAACTTAAAAGCTTGAGTCCTACTGCCTTGTTCTGTATCTTTTTATACATGACACATTTTTATTACTCTATGTAATTTTAATAATTTACACTGGCACCGTCATTTTAGCAACTGCATTCACTACATTTAGCAACAGGAATTACTATAAAAGCAAGGAAGAAAATACAAAAGATTCGATTAGCAGGAAGATTTGCCAGAAAGGCAGCCTTCCGGCAGGACTGAAGGACTCTTGCTCAGGTGAAAGATTATTTTACAGAAACGGAACTCGGGGATATGTGTTTCATGGCCACTAATACATTTGATTAATTAACAAAAAAAAAAATTAAAGGATTTCTTAGGTAGCGTGTTGATCAGTCACACGGGAAACATCTCAAGCAGCGCTCCACCTCTGCCATAGCTGATATCACAAAAAGCTTCTTTTTTCCACTTACGTGGGGATGTGTGTGTGTGTGAGAGAGAGAGAGAAAATTTGAAATGCTAAGCAGAAACACAACCAAATATTAACTATTTCTGTCTGAAACTTATGACAGTCACAAGACAATTGAAAGTCGTGTGAACACAGAGATATTCAAAATTTTTTGCTGCCTGAGTCACTCTGTGTGGGAATGTTCCCCTCCCAGATTTCCCTTCCCCTTCCAGCCTCCCCAAAACTTTCCTCTCTCTGGTTTCCACTTTCCAACAAAGGATACAAAGACTCTGAGACCGAAGGTGCTGAGGATGGGCTTTACAACCGCGACTGTCTTCCCAAAGGTCTAAACTCTCTGCTCAGAACCTAAAGGTTATTACGCGAAGTCCTAGAGGAGAAAAACTGGTGTAATACCTTCCCTCAGCATCTAAAAAGATATAACAGACCATTACTGGCTGCGGATATAACAGACACAAAGCATACCGGGGCAGAGATGTATTTGTGGAGAGGCTTTAAAGCCATTGTTGTCCATTTTTGCACATTAAAACCCACAAAGAGATTTATTTAGAGCACTAAATCATTTCATTTCTCTCTGGCTCCATTTTTAACTATTAAAATATTCATCATGCGCTCCAAGAATCTCGATGCCAAGTATTTATTTTATTTTTTTATAACCTTTTAAATAGCTTCTTTAAAATATCTTCAAGTATATATATTGGTCTTAAAAAAAAAAACACACGGAAAATAAGAGCTTATTGTAAAACACCAGAGAAAGAAATGAGGCATCAGGCACCACTGAAACTAGAGACGTGCCCATCAGCAGTGGCCTCTGACCACAGTGCAACAAAGGGGTGGATTCCACGAAATTCGGTGCCCAGGGTAAAGAGAAAAGTTTTGGGTTTTTTTGTTTGTTTGTTTTTTTCCCAAAGTTGAAAGTTTTTAAAGTGAAAGTTCTTGGGGCTTCACATAAGTAGATGTAACTTTCTACTGCCAAAAAGGCTGGGGGGGGGGTTCTATAAAGGGAATAATTGTGTCAAAACCTCACCTTTTAGATTTCCCTTCAGACAGACAATATTTTTTTTGTAAGAAGGATGGGTGGCACTGAGAAAAATCATTATTTCCTGTTTGAGAAACCTCCCCCTCATCTTGTTGCTCTCTTTGACCGAGAGAAACGCTGCTCGGTAGGAATGAGCCTTCGTGGGGTGCAGGCAGGGTGCTGGGTGCTTTCCCCCCGGCACCCTGGAACCAGTGGGTGCCTCCGGCTTTCTCCAGCCCGACCAGGGGGGGAGCCGCGTGAAAGTCCTGCTCTGGGCAGCCTGACATAGTCGGTGCTGATGGGCCCAGGCTGCCTTTGTCAGACACAATTAACGAGCCGCCTCGTCCGAGGTGCATATCATATGGCGATGCATAAGGTGGCGTCCCCACAGCCGGCTTGCCCCCTGTGATTGTCAGCGAGGGGCCACGTGCCGGCGAAGGGGGTCTCCTACCCGCGGTGGGATGGGATGAAAGGCACGGAGTGGTAATAGCTGGGTCTGTAGCTCATGAGCTCATCCCAGCACAGCTTTCCCGGCCAGATCAGCAGCAGCACCACGGAGACTCAGCCCACCTCGCCCTGTAGCTTCCAGGACGGCAGCAGAAGGATCATCTTCTGCCTAGAAAGACACTTTGGAGGGAGCCTCTGACAGAGACCGAGGGCAGGGCTGGCTCGGATGCCTTCACACCCCGGTGACATGGCTGCTCCTCACCCTGCAGCCTCCCCCAGCTGGAGATGCTGAATGTGATCAAATACGGTTTGGCAGCTGTAAAGCTCAGTTACAAACTGCCTGGGAAGAGATTACCTTCGGTTTCAAGAACATTTATTTTAACCTGAAGAGAAGCAGAGACCTCCCTTCTCCCCCCTGTGAAGCCTCTGCTTCATGCATGGAGCCAAGCTCATTCTCAAACACCAGAGTCTGAACCGTTACGTTCCTCTCTATATTCCCACATGTGATTTAAATCTTTTTTCATGTGGAAGAAGTCATTTTAACTGTCTTTCCGCTTCTTCTCACAGAGGAAGGAGGCAAAGAGTGAGACACAAACCTGAAAAATGATACCAAACCTTTACTGACTGCTTTGGCATCTCCTCCAAGAGCTCTCTGGCCACCGTGGCTCCTTGGAGGCCAATGGTTTGCAGCATCTTCAGGCAATTCCATACAGAACGTGTGCCATTGCTTCTCTGTTCAAAGGGGTTTCATTCCGCATCTCTATAAACATAGAAAGCAGAAGAGGCTGTTTACCATTTATAGTCTCCAAGGAGTAAGGGATGTGCTTGCACATAGTTATTCCACCTGTTTTGTTTTCTCTCCCAGACACCGAGATTAATGAAAAAAGGCAAGTAAGACTGCATTTGTAGACACTGACTACATTATTACCGAACACAGAACTTAACACTGAACGTCTGGGTCATTTAAAAGGTGACGTGCATTTGTGAGCAAACGCATTTAGTTTATTTATGGACAACAGAGACACGCTGGATTCACTCTATCATAGGCTTTCCCAAGCGAAATGCTCCAGTCAAGGTAGAGTAAGTGAAGATGTCTCGCAACTGGGGAGGAAGCTCGTTCCTTTTCAGCAAATTGCCAGTTATATGGCATATTAGGTATCATTAATGCATTAAATATCTTTTACTGAAACATGACCTGCTATTTCCACAAACAAGTCTCTTACCTTTACCACATTTATTTCCTACAACCTCTTTGATTTTCATTTAATGTCTGTCTAAAAGGCTGAAGACCCAGGCACTCCACTCACTTGCACTGACATTATCTTTTAATTAGCAGAGGTCGCTTAATGCTTTTAGTACAATCAACAGTTGCTTTCCTTCCACGATCAACTGCAAGAGCATCACAGTTAATGCAGACTGATTAAAACTTGAAAATCCTTTAGCATAAAAGTATCTCAGGACAAATATAATCAAGCCGTTGCATGTAGATCGTTTTCCTTGACAGCTTTGATTGCCACTCCATCAGCCTGTGACTGATTATCACTGCGCACTATCGTTTAATAGAAAACACCCCGCTTTGCACAAGCGCTGCCAGGTCGCAGGATGAACAGTTCGGGGTCTGCAGGTAAATGGTTCCTCTTCTTGTATCGTGGGTCTCACCAGAGGACTGACAAAGCTGCGGGTGAAACTCATCCCTGGGGCTGTCTCTAGCTGCCATCCTTTAAGTGCCTCCAAAACCTGGCCTCAGAAAACAGAAAACTAAAATTCGGGTTCACACGTGATTGGTAAGGGATAATAAAGCTGACACTGGGGGGACACACACAACTCGGTGCTTGGCATCGCAGCTGAATGCAAGTATAAAAAATGTGACCAATCCTATAGTGTCTTGCGATTATAAATCAGTTTCCTCATACATAGATGAGGCTGGGACCCTTGCCCGATTCCAGTGGAATCGCCACCAACACCTCTTGGGTGTTTGGTGGCGAGAGATTTGTCCGCAGTGAATGAGTTTTTTGGGAGCAGAGAGCATGTTCCATTCAAGCGAGCGGGAGGTCGTCTCTCTCCAGAATCACCTGCCCTTTTAAGAGACAGACTTTAAAACCTAAAGACAAAGAGATGGGGCTACCGTCTCCAATACCTAATAGTTTTGTTAATCCTTGTCCTTTTGACCCATGCACAAAGAAAATTATTCCAGGAAACCAACGGTAAGAACTCCTTTATAATCCCTGTATTATATTATATTGTATTTACCATGGAGTTTGCCAAGTCAGTAAAATGAGAGGAGCTCTTACTATGCCGGATACAAATTAACGAAGGCTTCTTAGTCTTGGTAGCTTTTTATTGCTAGACAAGGAGCATATGTCAGAAAACATATGGCAAACAACAAAACCAGGATGAACCAGACCAAAAAAAAAAAAACAAAACAGAGCAAGCATTTCTATTTAAAAAACCATTACATAAAGCTCCCTTGGAATGGCCATACACATCCAGGAACCAGGCGTTTTCATCTCCTCTGCTGCATTTAGGTTATGAAAGGATTTAGTTTCCCAAGAAAAGAATTTGAGACACAAGGAATGCAGGACAGTTTTAAATTAAACAGCATGACTATGGTAACATCTGCAATAGATTGGGTGCCCTAAACACAGTACAGGAGATAACAGTCGCCTTATCTACGGTTTGGTAAATAATTTCTCCTACCTCAAGGGTCATTACATCTTCAGCTCTTTCTGTCATTTGTGATTCCACTGAGAGGCTGAAGAATAAAGTCTCTACAGGTGCTTATGGTGCAAGTGAGCAGCTATAAATAACGTCTCCGCGTCCGGCTGTGCAGGACAAGAAACCTCATTCGCATCCTGACGTTCCTTCATTAGACGCCAACTTTCAGCCCTATAGATCTTGGCATCTCCTGACATCGAATTTGGCAGGCGGGCACTAAGCAGCAATATGAGCCATTAGGGAAAAGGCTTTCTGCTTTCCTACATCCCATAGTCCTCTCCTGAGAGGCATCGGGAGTTGGGGGGGGGGGGCGGAAATCCCACCAAGTGGCATGTTCCCAAACTCGTGAATCTGCCGAAAAATCTTCCTCTCCAGTCCTAAAGTCTGAACTGGTGAGGTGGGGGATAACGTCAGCCGAGAGCAGATCCCCACTGCGGGGGTAACACTCACACATCTTCCACCACGCTGGGTGTTTATCACAGAACAGTTTGGGTTGGAAGGGACCTTAAAGATCAACGAGTTCCAACCCCCCTGCCATGAGCAGGGACACCTCCCACCAGACCAGGTTGCTCAAAGCCCCATCCAACCTGGCCTTGAACACCCGCAGGGATGGGGCAGCCACAGCTTCTCTGGGCAACCTGTTCCACTGTCTCACCACCCTCACAGTAAAGAATTTCTTCCTGATATCTAATCTAAATCTCCCCTATATCAGTTTAAAACCATTAGCCCTCATCCTATCACCGCACTCCCTCATAAAGAGTCCCTCCCCAGCTTTCCTGTAGCCCCTTTAGATACCAGAAGGGGCTATAAAGGGGCTTTTGCTCCAGCAAAGTGGAGCATGAGGCTCCCTCCAGCCACGGGCTGTTGGCAGTTTGCTGCCCTGGGCTCCATTGTACGGCTCCATTGCAGGCTGGTGGGTGTCACACCAAACCTGCAGGTCTGTGGCTGGAGACCGTGTTTCCAGTACCGAGGAAGAGATCTAAGCCCAGTAGCATCCTCCCTGCTGGTCCCCAGGCTCTGCACAGCCTGCGTAAGGGACCAGCACAAAGAGGAGTTCAAGCACAAGGCCGTGAGGGACTCGTTTCGCGTGGGTGCTGGCTCTTGAAGAGTACCAAGGGTCACCTAACTAAAGGGAAGGGGGAGGAAAACCAGCGAGATTTAGGTATTAAAACTAAAAGCTGAGGAGAAGGTGAGGGGTCACTTAGATCAGGCAGGCAGAGCTGGACACGTAAGCGATGCACAGAGCTCTCATGGGACGAGGTTAGGACAGAAGTGACAGCTGGTCGGAAGAAATAGCATTTTAAGATCCAAAATTCCTGTCAAATTCCTGTCAGGAAAACTCAACCGTGCGGCCAATAGAGAAGTTCAATAAAAAATGGGCAGGCAGTAAAAGGACACGAGGTACATAAATACATGCTTATTCAATAAAGCAAGAAATGGAACGGCAAAATTGAGCCAACAAGGCTGGCCGGTGGTGGGAGACAGCCTGATTTATTTGCCTTGCTGAAACACGGCAGCGTGGAAAACACAGCAGGGAAACTGTGTTGTCTCGGTAGGAATTATTCAGCAAAGGAGGGTTAGGTCATGGCTACAGCACCAGGAAGAGCCTCTGGAAACCAAGTTTCCAAAGGAAGAAAAAAAATCACACAGAAAATGCATAACTGATGCGGAGGTACCAGAAGCGTTGTACGCTTGGCTCCGGGGACAGAGAGGAAAATTATTTTTGAAAAATCAACAAACAGTTAATAATAAAGCAGCAGCGACTCCTAATTACCTGTATACAACCGATTACAGCCCTGCCAGAGTGACAAGCTGTTCCTTAGCAACTCGGAGTTGGCTTTTGGAAGGGCTCGTTCCAGGGAGAAAAGCTCCTATCTCTTGGGGACCAAAGTTTAGTGATAAACTCTGCCTGGACCATTAGGTTTCAGGGGCTGCAGTACATTGCAGCGGTGTCATTTACCTCCCATAGGAAGAGATCACGCTAAAAAAAAAAAAAAAAAGAAAATGAAAGAAAAAAATATTTGGGAACGCAGACAGTAATCAAGCAGTCCTGTAAATAAGGATATTCAAGTCTTGGATTTGGCATCAGGGATGCCCAGGTGTTTCTGGCAGGAGGGAGGGTGCAGCATCGCCTGAGCCGGCAGCACAGGGGAAAGGGCAGATCACCAGGGCCAGATGGCTTCACCCAAAAGCTCTGCAGAGAGAGCAACTGAGCCACTAGCATAGAGATCCCTTCTCGTTAACATCTGGTGTCCCCCTTTTTTGAGGAATGCTCAAAACAAATCCATTTCCCAGCCATGACCACCTTTTTTTAAAGTAGTTAATTATTTTGAGAGGTCACTAGAAGTTACACACGCCTCGGTGGGCAATATATTTCTGTAGAGGAAAACTGCACCTTTCCCCAAGTTGATCTGCAAAATAAGGGCAACTCACACATAAATAGTATGATCTTTGGAAAGGTCTTGGGCAAAGGCACCGGCAAGGGTCTTCTGATGAGCTGAAGTATCCATGACAGAGGGAGTACGGCCATGGCTCAAGAACCGGTTAAGAGACAGGCACAGCTGGTTAATTTTTAGGAGGATCAAAAGACCTGCATCACCATTGATGTTTTATAAGTTAATGAGCTAGAAAAGCACAAAAAGAATAAATGTCAAATAGTAGAGAGGAGCTAGAAAAACTCCAGGGGTTCAGGAAATCTGCATGAACAGAGATACAGAAAAATAAGGAAACACACCCAGAGCACAATGCAGCTCCACTCCTCGGTAGAGAGGAGTCTTTTAATTCATTGGAAACTGCTCCTGGTAATATTTAATAGTGAAAAAGAACAAAATGAAATGGAGCTGTCTGCAACAGCCCTGCCAAAACTTTTCTCTGCAACGTGCTGGCTGGGAGAGTGGCTGCCAGGAGAAGTGTCACCATGTAAAATGACATCAGCCTCCACCTCGGACACAATCTTAGTGCCACTGACGTCTCAGGAGGGGCGAGTTGTGGAGTTCTGTGTGGCCAGTGCCAGCCCCACCCTCCAGCTCCGACCGATGGCAAAAATCCAAAGTGTACCCCCCCAAAAACCAAACCACCGAAAAGCAGCAGCTTGAGTCTGGTGAACTCCCAAGAGGAGACGAGTGACAGAATATACTGGGGGTAAATTGACACCGGCCCAGGTGACACCTCGCCCCTGAGCATCTCTTCTTAATAAAGAGGGGAAAAAAACAAAGACAGACAGACTTAAATGAAGAACTTTACTGACAGGAATTTAAAAAGTGATGGAAAAACATGTTGGGGGATGACAATGCTGCAAGGAACATGCTGTACTTACTTTCCAAGATGTCAATGTCCAGCAGGATTTCACCCACAGCGGGATTTGCACAAGGATCTATACAGGGTCCGCAGCCACATTCCTTTTTATCCTTCTTCACGTAAATGTCCCAAGCACAGTGTTTGATAAGCCAGTCATTGTATTACTGCATTCAGGAGAAACCTTTCCTGTATAGCAGTGCTCTGCTGCAGCATCGTGATGCCCACATCCTCGTGAAAAAGACGAACAAACTGCTCTATTAAAAGTAATCTGCCAACAGAAGAATATTGCCTGCGTAAATATGATATTGGAGAGTTGTTAGAAAGTAAATACGGTAACAAGTGAACATTGCTTTATGAGGAGGTGACAAAACCCAGAAAGCCTTAGAAATAAACAAAATTGTTAAGTGTTTGTAAAACTTAAGGAAAAAAAAAATAAAAAATCGAGCTGAGCACTGAGTCAGTGGGATCTGAGATACCCTCAGCGAAGCCCCTTCTGCTGAGCCCGAGCCCCTGCCAGGCAGACGGGGTCTGTACTCTCCACTACTGCTCCAAGTGACAACAGCATCCCCAACTGATGTCACTGCTCGAAGCTAATATCAAACGCTTTCAGATCTGATCAATAAAATATAATTCACATTAAATGACCAGAAAGCTGTCAATTTTGTTTTTTAGTCCTAGACTTTCTCACTAGTTCCTGACTCAAAAGGAAAACATTACGGTTACTAAGTAAGTAATGATTGATTTATTACACACCATTTGGAAACGGTTTTTTTGAAGCATAAGGTAAAATATTCCCAAGTTTTTCTTTGGGTGGAACGTTAAAAACACTAAATAGATAATATCTAGGGCAGTTTTGCAACCAAGGCCGTTAGAAGGAGGTTTGGAGTATCTGTGCTCCTCTTAATTTACTTAGCACTTTTTTTTTTTTTTAAAGGAAATGTTTTAATATTCTGTATTGAACTAAGTAGATAGTTTTGATTGGGAAAAGTAGTGCTACAAATAAGCATGACATCTTCCCCAGATGTAGACATCACACACAAAACTTGGAGGGGGGTGGGAAATGGCACATTTGGCATCAATTCGAACACCGTACCCAGGGAGCAAACGGATTCCTTGCAAGAGCTCAAATCAAAGCATCGCTCAGACTTCAAAATGTACAGATGCATTTTTTGACGGCAATGGTTCCTGTTGACAGTTATCCAACTTTGTGATTCATGGCAGGGCAGGGAATACTTTGTACTCCAAGTGTGTCTCCATCAGAGGAATCCCCCGGCTTCCAGCAGCAATAGCGCAGCCGCTGCTGCAGGATGTGATGCGCTGGGACTCCAGGTCCCTGCAGGAGCGGGGTTCCCTCGGCTGGATGGGTACCAAAACACACGGTGGCCCGTTCCCTAAAGTGCCACCGAGCCACTTCCTCACTCAGAAGAGCTCCCGGGCTCTAAAGCAACACAGAGTCGAGCATCACTTGAGCACTCCAGAGCTTTGCTGGAGCTGTAGCGCTCCAGCTCTGGCTGCCCAGCTCCTCTCGCGGCGGAGCGAGGGGAGAGGGACCGGAGCATCCCACCCTGCCCCTCGCCGGCTGGAAAGCTGCTGACACAGATACACGAATAACCGAGAACATTAAGTTACCGGGGAGGAGGGCGTTTTGTAAAGCAGAATGCAGGCTGCTTAAATAATGAATTAAGAGGCATCAAAGAATGAGTATGTAAAAGGACAGAGAGGGAAGGTCTGACATTTTAGACTATGCTAGACCACAATGAATAAATTATAAGAAAGGCTGAATACTTTACTAAGTATAAAGATGTCTAGCAAAAGAAAAGTTCCTACACTTCTCATCCCCCAGTGGGTCCCAAATGAAGACAGAGCTGGGGGCTCAGCCTGTCCGTGAAGGCTTTTCCGTGTACATTTTCATCTGGACTGAGGCATCTATATTTAACAGCCATCCTGTCTTTATGCCTTCAATCCTTTTACACCAGAGACAAACTTGCTTATTTTTCTGATGCTACTGAAGTTCTCCCAGTCACAACAAATGAAGAACACCCGGTCCGTTTGATGAAGATGAAGCGATAGGTAGGAGGCATATTTCATTACGCTATGAAGGCTTTGGCATGGTAATTGGTGAAGAAACAATTCCGAGCTGTCAGCTTGATACACACGCCTTCTCACTGACTGACATGCCGAGTCCTTGATGGGGCAATGAATGATGTCCAAGGGCTGTCACTGCCGTGCTGGCACCCTCACAAAGCTCCGACCAGGGCAACCATCCCTCCTTGTCACAGACACAGCCCCTCAGCACCTCCTGCACATCCCAAGGGCCAGGGCAGGTTCCTGCACCTCACACGTGACTGCAACGAGGACTTTTAATTATCTGCAAGGTGCAAAAATCAAATGCCAGGCAGGGACAACCCCTGCTGCAGTCTCCACCTGAGCTGCACACAAACTACCTTGCACGTTCAGGATCTGCCCATGTTCCTCACCTGACATGGACCCATGGGTGACAGCAGAGAGATGCCAACTCGTAGCAGTCGGTTCTTGACCTTCACCATCCACAGCAGCCTTCCTCTTCCACCGGCCTTCCTTTTCCCCCAGCGTCTGCCCAGCCCTGCGCCACTGAAAGGAAAACGAGAGTTTCCAGGTTTCATCACATGCACCCACAAAGAGATTCAAAGAGCCCCAATTCCAACACCAAAGTTAACGATGGATGTATTGCTCCCGCGTCACAGAACGGGAGACTGTCTGCCTTCTTTCAACACTTCCATCATATTACAAAACTCACCCGCTTTCCATCCTTCTTGCATGAGAATTCAAACAATTACTATCCAGTATTAACTTTTAAAGCTTATTTTCATTTAGCTCAGCGGTTGAAAGCTGCGGGTCAGACGTCGGGCAGAGAAATCAACTCCATGGGCTCTAACCATGGCACAGGGGCAGCGCAGGACACCGCACCCCTCCCTGGGGCAGCTCGAAGGTTTTCGAAGCTGCAAAGAAAAATCAATCCTTCCATTTTTAATGAGTGGCTGTGGGATAAGTTTGGTAAAGGGGCAAAATTTGCAAAGCTCAAATATTTTTATTTTTTAAAAAATGCCCTCACAGTAATTGGGTTTTTTTTAAACAAAAGAAAATCTCCAACACTTTCCAGCATTTTATTTTTTTTTTAACTAGTTTCTGAGTGTCAGTGGTCTACATTTTCAATGGCATCAGATGCACACACATCCCTCAAGTGAACTAAATGGGAGAAGTAATTAGGTACTGGAAGGTGCACGATATATTGCATGATTGGGTAACCACAGAATCACAGAATGGTTAGAGTTGGAAGGGACCTTAGAGATCATTGAGTTCTAACCCCCCTGCCATGGGCAGGGACACCTCCACCAGACCAGGTTGCTCAAAGCCCCATCCAGCCTGGCCTTAAACATTTCCAGGGATGGGGCATCCACAGCTTCCCTGGGCAACCTGTTCCAGTGTCTCACCACCCTCACAGTAAAGAATTTCTTCCTGATATCTAATCTAAATCTCCCCTCTTCCAATTTAAAACCACTACCCCTTGTCCCGTCACTACACTTCCTGACAAAGAGTCCCTCTCCGGCTCTCAAATGTATTGCACAAGTGAAAATCAAGACTTTGTAGCAGAACACGAATAGCATTAACTGCTAAAAACTGATGGTTTGGCACAAAAATGTTTTTTACAAAAAAAAAAAAATTTTTTTGTAGCATTTTGCTACAAAAGATTAATTAAAAATTCTTTTCCAATACCAAGTTGCCTAAAGGAAAACTGAAGAAAAATAATCTGATATTATAGCATCTGAAGAATCCTACGTTAAAAACCTGAAAACTCCCTTGATTCGTTTTCCCCAGGAAGAGGGAAAACCAAAATCCTCACCTGCAGGAGCAGTTGGGTTATTGTATTTCTCAGTGAGCTCAGTCCTCACCTTTGGAATGAAATTCCCTCTGAACAGCCAAGACAGCGTGGGAAAGGGCTCTGGTGCCACCTACTGCACTCTGCTAAAACAGATTTTGCTAAAACAGTATTTATTACATTTTATTTCTATAGTAACATTATTTTTATATTCTATTTATCTATTTTTATATTATAAAAATATTTCACTTTTTTAAGACAAGACAGCAGCCTATTAAAAAAAACAGTTGAGAACTTGCTGTCAGCTCTCTCAAACTATGGCAAATCCCCCTGGCCACCCTCCCCTGCCCTCTCCAGCACAAATTCCAAGTCACCACCCGGTTTTCCAGCCCTGGCCCTTCTCCCCGAGCCCCACCTGGCCGGGGATGCTGCCCCCCCTCCTTGCACAGCTCAGACTTGGGGATTTCAGGTCCTTTGGTTTCCCCCTCCTCTACCTCCTTGCAGTTTATGACAGTAACATTCTCACTACCCTCATTCTTGGCTCTGTCCCAACGGGGTTTCCACACACTTCACTGGATTTGTATTTGCGTTCATGGAGGTCTTTTAAGCCTCAGGCTTGGGAAATACTTGGTCCATTTTACCCATGTGCAGCCTCTACACTTACTCATTCCTCCTTATCCCGCTCAGTCCCTCTGTGCATCTCCCTCCCCACCTCCACAAAACACTTTTATCAGCTGCACTATTTGAGACACCCCTGCTGTATAAATTGCTCCATTCCACCAACACAGAAGCTACCAAAACTTTGGAGCTGGGCTCACCAAGACTGGCTCAGTTATTTTCATAGAATGGTTTCAGTTGGAAGGGACCTTAAAGATCATCAAGTTCCAGCCCCCCTGCCATGGGCAGAAACACCTCTCACTGAACTGGGTTGCTCAAAGCCCCATCCAGCCTGGTCTTGAACACTTCCGGCTCTAATTTCTTCTGCCTGGGGAATTGGTGGAATCACCATCCCTGGAGGTATTTAAAAGACGGGTAGACGCGATGCTGAGGGACATGGTTTAGTGGTGGTTTTAGCAGTGTGAGGTTGATGGTTGGACTTCATGATCTGAAAGGTCCCTTCCAACCCAGATGACTCAATGATTCTTCTAGAAAGGTTACCCCAACCACAACCAAGACCCGTCTACCTGCTTCAAGGCACTGCCACACCAGCAGAGCAGCTCACACCGCCATCCCTTACACCACAGCCCTTACCTGCAGGAAAAACGAGTCTGTGGCCAAGATTTTAAGCTTTAGGCTTTGTACTATGAGCAAGCTGGCTCGGGCTGAAATGAGGCAGAGCCCTCACAGAGGCTCAGCAACACAGTCCATGGAAGGGAGGAGCATCACCCAGTCAGAGCAGGTCAGTAGCTCCAGTTTCTGCAGGCTTCGCACCCTCGCTGTGTGAAGGGGAACTGAAATGCAAGAAGGATGATGAGAATTCGATAGGTGAATTGTGAAGAGTTATGCTATGTGAAGAGTTTTGGCCGTTTCAGGGCCAAAGCCAGGAGAGGGTTCAGTAGCAGTTCTTTTATTTTGGACAAAAAGCCCAATCCATGAGAAATGTGTGCTCAGAGGAGTGGAAGTAAGAGCTCAACTTCAAGGCAAACTTTGCAAATTGAAACAATTATTCAACGTTGAAATCAAAGAAAATTATCCCCTCACATTTTACCCTTCTGAGCAGATAAAAAGCTCACAAGGAGAAAGTTTCCTTCAGTTTCTCTCCTGCTTAAAAAAAAAAAAAGATTAAGAGTAATTCTAAACCCTGAGTTATCTCATTAATGGTACAACTTGGCAAGATTAACAGCAAAAATTAAACAATTTCATTATTATTTAATTGCTTTTAAAAATGTATTGCCTTAATATTTATAATTGTACTCTTAAGATTAATAAACCTGATTTGCTGCCTCCCCATCACAAACCATTTCTCACACTTACCCAACTTCCACAGAACTTCTCAAGGAAAAAACTGAAAATACATCTTGGAGACTTCTGAAGTAAAAAGGGAAAGACACCGTGTGCATCCTTAAATTATTTTTTATTTCAAGTCCAGCTCTTGGTTTACATTGTACGTGAGACACAGGCAATCCTGTAAGCATTCAGGATTGGAAATGTTCATTACGTCCCAAAACTAGATACATCACACTGATGTGAATGTGTCGCTTAAAGACAGACTCTAAACTTAAGTAAACTGGAGAGACACAAAAAAAACCCAACAAAACCCACAGAAGTAACAAGGAACAAGATTCCTATAGTCTGTGAGGAAAATATAATCCAGAGCTATACCCTGCCTAAAGAACAAGTGGCCCAAAGCTCTCACGGATTCCCTCAATTCCAACGTCGAGGCAGACCCAGATGGCCCAGACCCTCTTTAAGAAAGCCATGAGCCAGATCTTTGCTGTTGTCCAAATCCTCTCTCGGGATTTATTGGCAAAACCCCATTAATCCCACAGAACCTTCTTCTGCTGCCAAGATAATTTTGTGACTTTTTGTAAAGCTAATCAACCAAAAGAGTATTTTCATCCCAGCGATATTAAGCCATAAAGGCTGAAGAATATGTTGGCCATCAACTGTCAACGCTGCCCTCAAATTTGCTGATACTGGTGAATGTTGGCAGGATGTTTTGCCCTTGGATGAAGTCCCCACAGCGTCTCCTCCACACACTCAGACATATGTTTGACCACTTGTTTTAGCGACTCCCAACATCACTTGAAAGAGAAGCTCCTCATTAGCTGCTTCTGTAGAGATTCAAGCACACACTGGCCTCAACAGCATCGTCTAGAGCCCAGACCATTAAACATATACAAATGTTTTCCACAAACCATTCTTAAAATGCCTGGCAGCAAAGCCATCAGGGAAAGGTGACAGCATTGTCTCGGAATGACTCCTCAGATAAATAAATCCGAACAGCAGTTTGGACCTCAGAACTCCAGGGTGCCACAGCAGGAAAAAGCAGAGACACATGACTCTATGCAATTAATAGTATTTAAAACATTTGCCTCTAAAACCTGGCAAACAATGACCAAAAATTTTACACTTTTTTTTTTTAAATTAAAAAGCTTTTTATTAAAAAAAACTTATCAGATATCTGTGCACAGTTGATAGTTAAATGCCTTCTTTATTTTGAGTTGGGTTTCATTTGAACTCAGACATTTTACTGACTTAAGTTTTATACATTTTTTTTTCTTTAAAAAATCCCACAAGGTAAAAAAACCAACCCCACACGCATACACCACAAATATAGGAAAGGCGCTTTTTTTTTTTTTCTGTTTTTCATGTCAAGAAGTGCAATTTTGCTTCTATGGTTCTTTGAAGTAAAACAGTTTCATCCATCAGTAAAACAACACACTACACTACAAATTGCACCAGAAACCTTAATATATCTCATGTATCAGCTCTATCAAGCTTTTCCTATGCACTGCTTAAGGTCATGAGAGATCTATATGAGAATTATGCTTACAGTAACTCATCTTTAGCAGTATAGGCAGGTCAGTAAATGCACCTACACTCTGTGAAATTGCCTATGACTGTTGGAGAATGGAAGTCAATAATATCTACAATTATGCCAGTGAAATGTTTACATTTACTGTAACTGTCTTGCTTTTGCACACAAATGTACGCTCTGCTTCAAGCCACAGAGACTGTATGATTATACTGCAAGTCTATCGTGAGAATACATTCTCAAAAAAATCCATAATTTAACATAGAACTCTGTTCTTGATCTCGCTGAACTTAATTCTTCCACACATCCTTCTGGCCCCACTTAAGACAACAGAACTACTCCCTTTCCCCCCCGCCCCACCAATAGCACCAACGTATCAGCTCCAGGGAAAAATTCATAAAGAACTTGGCTTTGGCTTAATATTTCCTTCACTGAAAACAGTGAACTACACTACTGGCTTTGGAAGGATTTTCAAAAGTTTTCTAGATTGATTCTTTGACATTTTGAGAAAACAAGAATATTACTAGTCAGGCTTTTAATGACTCCAAAAACAAGGTTCCTCGTTACTTCATCTCCTTTCAGCTCCAGCTGAAAGACACCCTGTACATCTTATCATTTGTCATAAAAAAACCCCTAGAAGTCTATTCCCTTTCGCATCCTCAAAAAGACTCAAGTTTTATTCCATTTCGCTCAGGCTTTCCATTGCAGAGCGCTGTTTTACGCAAAAAAGTAGGAAATGCACAGCTTACCTGAAGTTTTAAGTATTCACTCAGGAAAATATTTACCTGCTTTGAGACTGAAGAGTGACTACACCTACTGAGGAGACCTGTTACGTTTTAGCATTTCAAACTACAAGGAGAAGAGTCAAAGTTTATATTTAAATGCAAAATCATAAGACTCTGCTCTCTAACTTGAAAATGTTCCTAAATTTGTAATAAAAGTTTGCAGTGTCTGTTGAATCAAACAACGGAAGTTAAAGCTTGCTGAACCACTTCATTCTTACAACCACTATTTTACAAAGGAAGATCTTCAAACCTAGAAACAACACGGGGACAAGCGCAGCAGCGACACGGATGGTGACGGAAAGGAACTAACCAGCCATCCTGGCACTGCTGTAACTCCTGTAACGTCTCGTAACTCCACTGCAAATGACACACTGGGCAGTGCCTTACAAAAAGAAGGCAATTCCTATTCAGATTTTTACTTACGGGTAGAGAACTATAGTATAAAAACATCCAGCTTCTCAAAAAAAGAAGACATTACTGAGAAAGCAAGCTGTGACACTCTCCATCCTCTAGCATTTCCTCACGTAATAGCAGGTATAAATTATTACAAGATTAGTATCTACCCCAGAAAACCTCACATGAAATGGATGGACATATCTTTGTATCAAGACAATTGTTTCAGAACTTGGAATGCAAAAACACAGTGCAAAAACTGTAAGTTCTGAAAAAATATCTTTTACATATCAAAAACTCCCAGAATTAAAGAGAGGGATTATAAAGATACAGTATCATGCTAAGAAGTGGTTTGTCAAGTTAATAACAGGTTATTTCCCTCGTAGAGGTTTACGCGTTTCACACCAGCATTTTGCTTTATGTTGTTACAATATTTTTATGGAGCTTTATTTAAAAATAATATTTCAGTCAGATTTAGTCTAATTTAGAATTCATCATGTTTTACCCTAAACGGCCACTTGGAATGCTGTGAAACATGATTTGCAGCCAGAAGCACCAAGTACATAAATTCTTCCACATCAAAGGAGTAGTTTGTAAATTTTGGATGTTCTCCCAGCGTTGGGTGGTGTCCCTAGAAAAATGAAATAAGGCCTTTTAGACAGAAATAAAAAACCACATATTTTCCATTCAAAAGGCAAGAAAAAAAAATTGAGAATCTGCCATTTTAATTTATTATTCCTGATCCACTGATCTGCTCTGAGGCAAAAGAGTCAGCAAAGTAACTGCACGACGGCAATGCTATGGATGGCTTGGATTAATGGCCAATTAATTTTATTTCTCTTCTTCCCTCAGCCATTAATATCAAATGATTTCTAGCTCACAAGAAGTTAATTTGGTCTAAAGAATGAAAGCCATATTTTAATTATCAGAACACAGATAGGTAAAGCAAGCTAACCTTTAAATGCTTCAAGTTATAGGACCTCACCCTTCCACCAGTGACCATCATTACCTGATCCTGAGGAAATACTTTATTCCTTTTCCGCCAAGTGATGTAGTGAACGCCTCTCAGCCTCGCCAAATCCAGGTAACAACGTTCATCTTCACAATTGTACCTAGGAAGGCAGAAAAATCATATTTACCTATTTATTATTTAGACTGTGCTGAAGTTTACCAGGGTGAAACAGGAAGAAAAAACAAAACAAAACAAACTTCAGGCCAAAGTGTTTGTTGTCCAGTTGTAAGGCTACGAAGCCACGGACAAATTCTACTCCATCGAAAACAACAACAAGGGCTACCATCTGCTCCTAAGATGTGGCCCAGGAGGCAGTTTGAGGCACATCCGCCTGTCAGGCACATCCAGCTGCAGCAGCTCTTGGGCAAGGGCTTCTGAACTCATTTGGAGACTGGACAAAATGCTCTCAAGCCAAAAAGATTATGCTGCAAAGCACCAGGTCCACAGCCTTCCCACGGCAGGGGCTTTAAGCAGGATTTCCCAAGGATGGAGAATTCAGTGCTCTCAGAAGCGTGCAGCACTTCTGTTTAGCTCTACAGAACTGAAGTGTCTATTAACAGCCATACTTTGCAATAAAATTTGGCCACAAAAATGATGAGAGGGCTGGAGCAGTTCTTCTATGAAGAAAGGCTGAGAGAGCTGGGGTTGTTTAGCCTGGAGAAGAGAGGGCTCCAGGGAGACCTTATAGCCTGTTCTAGTACCTAAAGGGGGCCTACAGGAAAGATGGAGACAAACTTTTTAGCAGAGCCTGTTGCGACAGGACAAGCTTTAAATTAAAAGAAGGTAGAGTCAGACTAGACGTAAGGAAGAAATTTTTTTTATGTTGAGGGTGGTGAAACACTGGCCCAGGTTGCCCAGAGACGTAGGAGATGCCCCATCCCTGGAAACACTCCAAGCCAGGTTGGATGGGGCTCTGAGCAACCTGATCTAGTTGAAGATGTCCCTGCTCATGGCAGGGGAGTTGGAGTAGATGGCCTTTAAAAGGTCCCTTCCAACCCAAACTATTCTATGGTTCTATGAAAATATGTTTAAAAGGAAGCTACTAGAGAAATTTAGGTAAAACAGAATGACACTCAGCTAAGCTTGGCCAGCAAGATGGTGCTCAGGTCCTGAGCACAAAAAGGAATATATAACTAACCTTCAGTGGGATCTTTAACACCCTGGACATGCATCTTGTGTAAACAATTCACCTGGATCACCAAAATACCATTAAATCTCAGGCTCACCAGGCAGAATCTGACCAGTGAGGCTTTCTCTTTTTTTTTTTTGCCATTTTCGCCAAGCAATTGCTGACCAGGCTACAGTTTATTTATACCACAGCATCTTAAGAAGTCACAAGCTAAACCCACGTGATATAGTTATACTATATTTTATAAGGAAAGCTTCCTCACTTTCCATTCCCAGAAGAGACTGCCAAAAATGGAGTCTAGATGAGGATGCAAGACAAACATTCGTAGTCAAACACCAGCAAGGGAAAGTGCTTCATTACCACGCATACCACAACTGTTAATGTCTGTTCATAAGAGGGGAAAGAGAGAGAAATGGACTTACAATTCAAAAACAACAGCCCAGTCCGGTAGAAAGAGCAAGTGGGTAAGTCCAGCTCCATGCATCCCGATGAAAATATCGGAGTTGTGGGTGATTCTCAGTTGCTCTGAAAATTCAAGTTCCCTGCAGACAACACAAGAAAAATGGTGATCTAGCACGTCTGTCCATCTACGCAAGAATTAGTTACATGTAGAAAGCGCAAAATTAACTTAAGGGAATACTGAAAGAGAGAATTGAGTTTTCAAGCAACAACAGTAAGAATCACAAATGCTGCAGCCAGCAATAACTCAGTATGGAATTAAAAGAAATGCAGATAGGTTTCAAAACTTCACAAGAGTCTGTTATTTAGTTCATTTTTTTTTAAACAAGTTAAACTTTTTGTAAGTTTGGGGCATTTTTACTTGCCTTTTAAAAAAAAAATACAAACCAAAAAAACCAGCATAAAAGACCTAAACTGTTTTTAATGTAATGTAGAAGTATACAATTCCTGCCTAAAGATGTGGATATCCAACTTGACTTATACACAGGGCATGAAGCAGAAATAAGGAGACGGCTTTTTTCAGCTCCTGGAACTGTCACTCTCTCCCATCCTTTGACTGTAAGCTCCAAATAAAGTATTCTCTTTAAATAACCAGGTGTTCCCCAAGCTCACAAGGAAAGAATGGGCTAAAGACACTTAATTTTAAGAGAAGACAGACAACTGGAAAGGAAAATTACAACAGGTTTCATTTGTCTATGAACAAAATGGAAGAGAATCATAGAATAGTTCGGGTTGGAAGGGACCTTAAAGATCATCGAGTTCCAACCCCCCTGCCATGGGCAGGGACACTTCCCACTAGACCAGTTTGCTCAAAGCCCCATCTGGCCTGGCCTTGAACACCTCCAGGGATGGGGCATCAACAATAATAATAACAGAATAACGTCCTCTCTGACCATTTGGAGGAGAGCAGAACGAAACTGGCTTAAACTGCCACAAGAAAGTTTAAACTGCTTAAAATGCTACAGGGACAGACATCAGGGAAACCCTTCTAACTATGATGACAGTGATGCTGCAGGACAGCTGTGGAAATCTGTGATGCTGAATGGCACTACAAATGGTTTCAATGAGCACGGGAATTGTGGAAGTAGCACTTGGTCATACTTTCAAGTGGGATGGTCTAGATGCCCCCTCAAAGGTATCCACCCTCTTTTCTGCTCAAGTGCTTTCATTGGCAGGGGAATCGAAAGCCACTCAACTTCTCGCACTGTCTCTGGTTTGGTCAAAACACTGACCTCTCAGTGCTACTTCAGCATCTCGCTCTGCCTGCATGATCCAGGACAGCACCACTGAGCAGACGGGAGTTGTTGCCATTTCACACAGGCATACCCCACTTGGGAAACTTTTTCTTCAAGCCATTTCTTACTGGCACAGTGCCTACTACATCTGGGCACTTCAAACTGACCTCAAGTGGCATCTTCAGGGACCACCAAAGCAGCAAGTAAGCCGAGTTATTACTCATTACTAAACTAATGGTCATATAAGACACTAGCATCATACAAGATAAATCCCTGTTGACCCACAGTTACTGCAGAGCACTAGCAAATCCAAAAGGGTGATGGGAACACAGCTGGGTTTGGGAGAGTGGAGGAAACAGAAAGAAGAGTGATTTGAAAGCTTGCTCATCATATAGTAGCTTTAACCTGAGCCTACTAACTCTAGAGATTCATTCCCAAGTAGTGCATCAAAGGATGGGAGCACTTAACTAGTTCACCCACCACTCCCTCAGTAACACTCTTCCTTCCTTACCAGTTCTTGGATTTACAAAGGTTGGACACACTGGGGCGTACGGAGCTTTGCCTGCAAACAGCTTTCACCAGCCACAGGCAGCGTGAGATCGCACCAGTTTCTTCTACCAACTTACATACCTGTATTTGTAGTCTACCACTTTGACCTCCAATGTCGATACCGTTTTCAAAGCATTCACAAGCTAAGGAAGAAAATAAAAAGACAATTATTTGGTGCTCTCCTTCAACTAATTCCTCCCCTGCGCTCCTGAACATTTTACACACTCCTCCTCCCCACCAGGGAATTACAATGGCTGAGACAGAACATACTGTCACATCAAGGAGCAGTTCCCCCCCTTTTGTGCCTTCCCACGTTAAGATACCTCTGTTATTCCTGGCAGAGCAACCCCTGGAGGGGAGACTTGGATCTCCTGCACTCTCACAGAGGCTGCTGCTGACTTCACATGCTCCAGGACCCAACCCTAAACCACTCAAACTGGTAGGAGTTTTGCCGGGAATAGTGGGAAGATGTGGTTGGATTTCCAAGAGATACTCCAATACCTAAAGAAGCAAACTGGTAGCTAGAAGGATTTTCAGAAAAACCTTACTAGGCCAGGCTTCTACTCACACGAGAAGGCAAAACAGGTTAGAGCCTGGGCTCCTAACCTAAAAGGTCTTTTTCCAAGTCTCCAATCCATAGCCAGCAGTAGAGGGAGAAAGAATCGCATGTTTTCTTTTACGAAAGCATAGTAAAGATAAGATTAACTTCTCCCTTTCTGTCATGGTGTCATTACCAGAGAACACACCACATGTAGCAGTGTAAGCGTGTGCTGTGGACAGCCCAGCAGATGAGGATCAAATCCACCCATCTGTGCTGCTCATTCTGCCACTTGCATCAAACAAGCCCCAGGTTCTCCCTACACAAGGTGGGGATGATAACACCAATTCATTTTTGTCAGGCACTAACAGCTAAGAATAGAGACGGGTATGAAAACATTAGATATTATCATTTTACCCCAAGAGAAGCTACACTGTAAGTCCACTAAATCGCACGATTCGAAAACGTGAATCAATATGAAAATTCATTAGGTTTTGAATGCACACACTCGGATACAATAGCTTATGCATTTAATCTGCAAGCGTAACAAAGCTTTTTGTTAGAGTCTTCAACACTGGGGATGCTAGAAATAAAAGAGGTAATTAGAAAGTGAAATAATTTAATTTTATCAGAAGCTCTGCAGCATCTGTTTGTTAAAAGGAAACACTTTTAGTATTACATCTGCAGTTTTCCACGGGATATTTAAAAAGGGCAACAAGGTTCAGTGTCTGGTGTACAGAAAAGGAGACCAGCTAGATATATTAGAAGAAATTAATATTAGCACTGAACATATTTGTTCAAGATTTGTCAGCAGATAGATGTCTTGGTGTATCTAAAAAAAAAAAAAAAAAAAAAAAATCAAGTAACGGAGGAAAATTTAACTTTTGTTAAATTTGTTTTAAAAATAAAAAGGACCACACCTCATTCTGGTTTAATATTTTCCGGTAATCTGTACTGCGTGCGAGTATTGTGACTCGAATTTTCCCATCCTAAAGAGAAGAAGCAGCAGTGTATTAGCTATGAGGCAGACCTCACACAAAAAAAATCCCCAAACCCAAACACTTCCATATTTACTTCTGGCATTTGTTTGAGCAACTAACTATGTTCCTTCCCCAAGATGATGTAACCACCTTAAAATTCACATCATATTTTCCAACAGATTAAAAGTGTCAAAAACTTTGTGAAGGTCTGACTATTAACAAAGAATAAAACCTTTTCTGAAAGATTTATTTTATTCAGTACAAAAGAGCCTTTGTGCTACATATTATATGGCAGTTTTTGAAAGCAGGAAAGCAGCTTTCAGGATGGCTTGTGCACAAGATCCTTGGAAAAAATATTTTACTTCTATAACAGTTCCTCCTTTTACCTCTTTAAATTAATTGGACTCACAGGGGTAAGTGTTCCAAGTGACATAAAGAGATTTAACTGCATGACTCCCATTAGTGTCAGCAGGAGAAGCATAACTAAATGCCTGTGCAGTGCTTTGAATGTGTGCCCCTCAGCGATAATATGTAGGCTACTCTCTAGCAAATACTTCAAGAAGCCCAGAACTGCCGTATCCATCAATGCAGCCATTGCAACAACTTGCAACTGGCCGTGTGTACGACAACGGAGCCCAGGGCCAGACAGATGGTACCGGGCAAGGATTGGAAGGACCAGATTCAATCACCTCCTCTCCTGATCTGAGCTCAGTGGTACCTAGGAGGATCGATAAAGAGGAATCTCACCGCATCGCTCCAGCAGAGACCAGGCGCCATGTATTTTGCTCAATTAGGAAGGACACAAAGCCCTTGAGCACAGAGAATGGAGACAGGGAAGAGATACTAGGGTTGGAAGGAGGATGTTCCAGGATGTCCCATGGAATTAAGACTTGTGGGCAACTTTCATAAACAGACCCAAACGTTTGCTGAAGGCCTTTACAGAACAGGCTGACTTATTGGGGAAAAAATCCCAAGCATCACAGGAAAGGACAAAAAGCACATGATACGCCCTTATTCCCCACTGGGTCCAGCTTGCTAATGCTGTTTCTCTGGTAAGAGCTATCAGGTCCATATAACAACTTTATTATTCAGTTATCATACCTTGGGTCCTTCTTGTGTGATATTTAATCTGTGTAACACATGCTGAGAAAATGCTCTAAATAGCCCTGTACCGTGACAGCCAGAGATCTGAAATTTAAAAAGCAACTGTTAATACAAAAAGTTATTTTGCTCAGAAGACCTCTCTTTATGATCAAGTCTTTTGCCATTCTTGTGGAACAAAAGCCTAGTATCATGCACTGCACTAAACATGTCACTGTTCACTGCAACACAAGTGGCACTTTCATTTAGAAAGAAATATAACTCTCTCTACAGCGCTAAGAGCCTGAACGCATGAGCTAATACCCTCGAGAAAGTCTGTCAGCGTACAAGCTCTTCTGCTCTGCAAAAATACCAGTAAGTTCACAGTGCCCGCCCATTAAGGAGGAACAATATGCATCTCAGGAGCTGTGACACAGGAGATTGCACACAACCCATTACTATCAACTGGCCAAAGTAACTTCAAAATCCTAATCTTTAGGGAAGATAATGTCATTTGGAGTTGCACGGGCCTTCAACGCAGAACATTTCATGATAACTCAGCTAGATATTTGAGATATTCTTTAGCTCAGATTTTATACTGTCACACACACCCACCCCTTGTTAACACAGTGGATGGATAAAAAGGACTTACCAATGGAGTGTTATAAAACAAGCCGTATCGCATTCGAGGCAGTAATGAGAAGACTGCTTCTTTAAAGCATACCTGCAAAGGAAGATCACAAGAAGTTACACCACACTGCTACCTTCCGCTGGCACATCCTCTGCTCATTCACCAACGTCACTGCTTATAACGAGCTGGCAATTACATGCTCCTGTCAAGAACATCCTCACTTCCTTGACTGCGCAAATGAATAGAACAAAGACAATCCTGATCCCTAAAGAGTTCTCACCTAGGATGCTAGAGATGCAAGTGTAGGAAGAGGTAAAAAAACCACCCCCAAAACAGAACAAACGAATTAAACAGAAGAAAACCAGTTAGAGAGTAGAGAGTTTAAGACAGGCTTTGAGGGATTTAAAAGACTAAAATGAAATCTGGAAGACTGGGTACATTTTTGGTGGGAGTAAGATTTTTTTTTTAATGATAAGCAGCAGGTATACTGACAGCTGCAGGGGAAGATAAACACCTCAGCAGGAATCAGAAGACAGACAGTACCATTTGAAAATCCTTAACTTCAGCACTGCGTCCTGCAGAAGTGAAATCAATACATAAATATCACCTCTCAGAAGACACAGAAGTTGGGTCCATCTATGTAAAGACACGTCACAGGATTAGGTTACAGCTCTGTCTCTTGTTTGTAAGAAGAAATACTCACATTACGCAGATTAAACATGCATGGAAAACATTCCTCTGAAACACCCATATCCACAAGCAGCTGGATAAGCTGTCATATTTGCTACCTAGTGACTATAAATTAAAACAAAATATAAAATTCCATACCCTTTTAGAGTCAAAGGTTTTCAAGTGTATTATTTCATAGTCAGTAAATGCCTTCCACGTCTCACTGAACAGGTCACCATAGCCATATGAACTCTAGGAGGACAGGGAAAAACACAAGGGCATAATGATTTCATAAGTGCATATAAAAACTCGCTTCATGATTTACAAGTTCTGTATACGAGTTATAATACACAGTTAATATGCACATCACCACCACGGAACCTAAGCCAGCCTAGCATGGAACACAGACATTACAGAACACCAAACCCTGCGTTTACAATGGCAGTTAACTCAAATTACCTCAGGTAGTTAATTTTTAATAAAACAATTCTATAAATTAGCAATCTAGACAAGTCTTCAGCAGTAGATTAGAATTCTCAGTTAGGAGCAAGAAGTACCTTCTACTTTCCCCAGAGGCAGCAGGACATCAGTTAAACTTGAATTAACAGAAACATAGGGAGGGTCGAAGGCATGAACCTCAACTCCTGAGACTAAAAAACCACCTGGAAATTCAAGTCCGTCGGTAACATTTGAAGCGAAAAGTCATAACAAGTCTGTTTCACATTTGCTTCTGCTTTGGGAATCATCACTTGCGCGTCACATATATATCACAAATCGAAGGCAATGAGCTGATTTGATAGAAGAAACAGCCAGGAAACTATGTTTTGCATTACTTTGACACATTACCAAGATGTTTCTCTGCAGGCTAGTATAAAAAAAACCTTCCCCCTTTGCAGCAATGCTCTGTGGAACCTTTTAAGAGCCATGTACTCCCTACAACATTGAACCAGAAGCAGGGGCTCTTGCCTCCAAATTCGTAACATTTCCTACACATCGGAGGGCTGAGTCACCATCTCTTGCTCTTTACAGGCAATTAAATGTGACCTCTGTAGCCCTGGTGCAGATTCTCCCTTAAAGCTTCCTTTCAACTCTGAAGCTGGTTCAGGCTGCTTGGAAAGTTATGTGGAAACATTCTCAACAAGAAATTTGAAAATAAGACTACAAACATCTTCAGAAGAGAGTAGATATCTAGTGATATGTAAAAGAATCTAAAGGGTGCCAGACTTCCTTCCGTTGAAGGGGTGCTTCCTTCCCCTTCTTTTGCCATTAAGATTTAATGAATTTTACACTCCATACTGCTTTCTGGCCATCTGTATTACCAGAACTGCTCTTCCAGATTAGAAGTAGAGAACTGATCTTCAAAGCTGAAAGTACTACTTTCTAACCCTATCTGCTTTCCTTAAAAGTGCTCTGTAAACATTGCTCTCCTGCATTTGCGGAGACAGTCTGCAAATCAACACCCAGTGCATTTCCTGCTCACTTTCTGCTTTGTTTAACCTACAGCTAAGGGCATTACGCCTTCATAAGAACAGTGCACTGATTCTACAGTAGCTAGAAAGTATGGCCAAATCTAATTACATTAAGGGAAAAACAAAAAGAGAATGAATAATAAGCTCAAGTCCACCTTTGGATCAGCATAGACAGTTCATCAGCAGTTAGTTGGTGCCATCATCTGGCTGTACATGGTAATGAACACCGAGCAGTTAAGACTCATTTAAAATGACAGTACTGTGACAGTACTTACTTTGAATGGTACATCTGAAAGACTTATTTGATTCAACAGTGCGATATAAGACAAAGAGTTGCTTTTCAAAGTAATTTACAACACTGTCTGACACATCTGATCTTTTTAGAAAGCCACCAGAGCTGGATTAACAGGTCCCTGTATAACATCTAGAGAGCTTGCTTATCTGGCAGGCATATTTATTTTAGCTTTCAAAAATGTAAGAGAACTAGAAAAAAGGGTCTTTTCTAGCCAAAAGGGTTTCTCATTAAATAGCAAGCAGGGGATATCTGCAGTTCTCTACTGAATATTAGTTGTCCTAGCAGTAAATACGCAGAAAAAACCACACTGTTTTATGAGAACAAGACAGGATGGGACATTATGATAATCAAGAACTATGTTATTTCTGGGCCTGATTACACATGTTATCTGGCATGTTACAAATTGCCTAGTTTTTCATTATTTAGTTTAACACTCTCCTACACAACTTAAACACTGGCCACTAAAACTAATATTACTCTTAAATACAGTAATGGTTTCAACTCAGCAGTACAGCAGAAATAGCTCCACTTAAAAACTTGTTTTATATGTCATCGTGGCATTCCAAGAGGTGATTGCAAGAAGTAACTGCAAGAAGGCTATTTAAAATAATTCAGTATAGCACTCTGTTTTGATATATTCTATAGAACAGATTCTATAATATATAATGATTTCATGTAGTTGTTTTCTTTATTACAGGCTGCACATTACTGATTTAGAAAGATGCAAGGCTGCATTTCTTTTTAAATTTAGAAGAAAGAGTTTGAAGTAAATCTACTTCAATATTCTCCGAGAAAAAAGTCTACAGAAACCAGCATGGAATGTTTAAATGCTACGTATTAGACATACAGATCATATTATTTTTGAGGTCACACTAAAAAAAAATGCATAATTTTGTACAAGCAAAAGATGACCTACAGAGTAGTGTTCAGACAGCACATGGTTTCTCATAGAAAAATCTGTTTCCTAACTATTGTTCATGCACCTGTATTAAGAGGATCCAAAAACTTATCAGTTCCATATGGCTAAGCCCACAAGAAAGCTAAGGATTGGCTACTAAAAGCTTCAGAGTCTCTATAAAGCAGAAATACAACTCATTACAAACACGTTAAAAGCACAGCAGACTTACAGTGTCCCACATGACTATGTTGACATCAGTACTGAAGGAATTATTGATATGCTGTGTAATATAAAGATTGACGAAATCACAGAAGTGATGGTACATATTAACACCTGAGAAAGAAAGAATTGTTAGCAAAATACTACATCACTTGCTCCACTTTTTATTGGTTCATGCATTTTTTCCTTAGCAGTATCCTGCATTTTATATTAGTTTTTCCCTGACTGAATCCTTCTTATACACCCTAAAAAAAAAGCAAACCTTTAAAGGGAAGGAATCAAGATAAGGAATCTGAAGTAAAACATGTTTTTAAAAAGTTCAGAGAAATTAGAAGAGCGGCCAAAAGACAATATAAGAAGATAAGTTTCATGTGCTATTTCTCACTACAGTCTGCAGCTGCTTTCTGAAGTACATGAAAGCAACTACTGCTTTAACAATAGCTAGCTAGACACGCAGGAAACATTAAAAACAGCCCTTTGGCACCGATCTTTGTTCTGCTTTATTAGGGTTAAGGGAAGCTCTCTCTGCAGGACTACAAGACGGAACTTGTACTTGCACACGAGTCAAAGCCTAAGTAATTCCTCTGCTTTTTTCTCAGAGCATTCCTGTTCATTCTTGGTTTCTTAACTTAATACCTTAAGACCAAGGTGCATAAAGAACTACCATGAAACAAAGGAGGTAGCGTAGTCCAGTTTCCTTTCCAGTGAAGGCCATATCCCCGTTTTGGAAACACATGCACACAGCCCCTGTTTCTAAGCTTCTGACCAGAAAGAGCTGCCATGACAGGAACTGGCTGCCAGGCTTCCTGTACGGCTCAGACAGCAATTCTCCCCATCTCCCGTAAAACACAGGAGCTGGACAAAATCATCTCCTGAGCCACAGCTGAACCACCCTGCTCAAAGGTAAAAACTGACAGCACAGCAATTCTTCCACAGTAACCTTTCCGTGGTCTGCAAATACAAGATACTGGCCTGCAGGGGAAGAGGGGCAACCCAGTTTACAGTTGCAGTGTCTCACAGGGTCAGAACACAACAGACAACTATCCAGTTTAAACCACAGCTTACCCCTCAGCAGCTTGTCTGTATGGCTACAACCTACACACCCCCTTTCATTAACATCTGTCTGCAAAGTAAGCTGCATGAACAAAAAGCTTGGTGAACATGAAAAAATGTCAGATACTACTGGTTGATTCCTCAAGATGCTTCGGTGCTGCCCCTCTCATGAATTTTGGTGTAGTGCTACACCATTCACCACAGCCCTCTGGAATGAGAGCTTTAAATTCTTTCTGTAGTGGCTTTTCACCTAAATTTGAAACTTTAAGATCGAAACAGGGTTGGTTTTAGGTTTGTGTGTTTTGGCTTTTCTGGGATAGGTGAGGGTAAGTATTTTAATCAACTAACAAAACTTATTCCCTTGACCTTTGTATTTGAATACACCATTCCCTCTTCTGTATCATTCAATACCCATAGAATCCTCGATTACTGAACACGTACTACAAGACACACATACCTATACCTTGTGTTTCATGGTATGAAAACTCATCCAGAAACAGTCAAAATCAAAGACTCTGTACAGAAGAGCCTTTGGCACAAAGACATTGTCAAAACAAAGTCAACAGCCCATGTGCTAAACCAAGTTGCAAGAATTTTTTTCTTATTTGTTTATTATCTGTGGTAAAACGTAGGGATTTAAATCTAGGTTTCCAAGTTCATCAAAGAAACTACAGAAAACAGGAACTGAAGTGTCACGCCCTTTTTCAAAAATAAAAATATGTTACAAGTTAACTTGACCATCACAAAGGCATAATGTAGATGGACAAGTTGGATATGGGGTCTTTTTACTGCAGTACTGTAGGATCAAAAAAAATAAACTGAACTGAAGATACCAGTTACCTGCATCGAATTTCATGAAGTACGTTGGCTTTTCAATAACAACATCACACTTCCCATCTTCTAGGGGCCTGAAGTTTAATGCAGTAAACGTCTGGAGTTCTGCAAACCTACAAAGATTCAATCACACAGAACGTGCTTTGTCATTAACACACTTAAACAAATGTACTTCATACATCTAAGATTTAGTAACTGCTCATCCAGTCCATTTGATTTAACAGGACTGCTGAAAACTGATAGAGTCTGGCAATTAAAATGATCTTAAATTGTAATGGAAGGTTCTTCAGGTTACGAGCTTCAAGAGGTTAAACACTGCCTTTGATCTCGGGAGCGAACAGCATCTTTGATCTACAAATCAAGGCGGTGGAGATGTAACAAAGAGCCTTAGAGCCTAGATCTCTGGGTCTAACCAACTTGATCTGCATTGCCAAAGACACTTCAGCAAGATCTTCATGCTTTGGACAGAATAATGAATGCAGATGCAATATTCATTATTCCTGAATCTAAACAAGGATGAGCAGTTGAGATGACAAGAGCAGGTAGAGAAGAAAAGTCTCTTCCTCCTCTGCAGCTATTCTCAACTGAAATTGACCATCAATGCAAAATGAGAAAAAAACCAATGAAAACACGAGAAAGGCCTAAAAATGATTTCTTATGGACCTTAACGGCTCCAATTCCTTCATGTTTCATCAATTAGCTGGCAACAAAGCTTTGAAGTGCTAACACGCAATCTGTCATACTTAACCAGCTACCACAAAGCACCCTCTGCACTTCCCACTTGGCCTGTAGATCGTTGCCCATTTCACATTCCAAACCCAGGCTCCCTGGGAACACCGTAGGAATATATGAATTTATCTCCAGATCAGTTGTTGCATTAGCCCCAGCATCACCAAGGACTGTGTGAACTAAGACACAAGCGCAAACTTCAGGGCATTTCACAACAAAACAATCCCCTCCTCCTACAGGCAGATCAGGCATACAACCAGCACCTTGTGCAGAAAACACCTCAAGAACTTCAAATTACAAGATATTTTCAGATCTTTTGCTGCAAATTAGGCAGGACACAATTACACATAGCATAGTTCAGAACATTCTGCATAGATGTAATTACCAGAGTTATCTTACATGAACTCTTAAATTGACCTAAGAAAGGAGCAACTACTTCCTCAGTATGAAATCCCCTGCACACAGATGCTAGTGCCAATGACAAAAAATAATTAGTAAGTGGACTTGGAAGCAGCCTTAAAAGTGATTCTTACCAAGACTGCAATGGGCTCTTGCGCTGACCTTCAGCCAAAAACGCTTGAACGTCGAGGGTGCAATGACCTCCAATTTCTCCCTTCTGTAAAAAGTCTTCTTTGAATCTAATGCAAATTAGTAAAAGTCTATCAGCTTTTGTGCAACAGTGCTACAAGTGCTCTGCAGTCTTGATGACGTACTCGAGCCAGTGCTAGTCAGTCCCATCCAGCAAGGTACTCCATACATATTTAAAACCTGAGTATTTTCTTCAGCATAAATCAAGTATTTCCCACAATTCCCAAATAAAGATAGTGGCGTCCTTGGAGTTCTACAGACTGATTCCTATAACATTCTGGGTGGATTAGTGTTGTTTTTTAAATTATTCTCACATACCCCAAATGAGTAATTTAATTAGATTTTGCTACATGATTACTTACAGGAGCATCGTTAGTTGGGATTTTTCTTTGTTTTTAATAACAATTTCTCACTAAAATTCACAGCCCAGTTAAGTATCCCAATAATTTTATACAACATATGAAGAGTGAGATGCAAGAACAGGTTTCATGAAAACAAATTGTCAGCTAAAAGCACTGTCTAAATTAGCTTTTAGGACAGGCTGAGAAGATGACAAAACCCATTCTGAAGGGTATCAGCATCACAATCACAAACCAGCTCTTTTCAAGTCAGGTGCCCAAGATGCTGACTTCAAAGAGAAGGCAGAAGAAAAAATGAGTGATGCCAGCATCAGTGGTATGTTTTTTTTTTACCCAGTTTTCCAATATGTAGCACTCTAATTTGGGATGTGGGAGATCCAGGTTCAGATCTCTTCAGTCCCACTGTATCTAAAAATGCAATTCCTGGTTCTGGTATAAAGGCACCAAGGACAGGAAAGGTCTTCTCGGTGCCTCATACAAAACCAATTCTACTTCACACATCGCCTGATCAAGAAAGGATGTGACTGAAGGCAAAGAAAAGTCTTCCTCTCTTCCACCAGAAGGGAGGATTTCAATCACCCATCATCATTCCATAGAACTCAGAGCTTTTTAAATAACCTGTGCTGCTGACAGCAGCAGCAGACAGCAATCAAGAGGTGTCAATCTCAACAGGACATCAGCAACAAGCCTCTCATCACAGTAAAGCCCATGGCAACAAGCACAGCAGCTTTGTTAAACAAATTCTGAAGTCCTTTTCCCTGCCATCCCTTGGGTTTACTATAACACAAGCAAATCAGAGACCTGTCATGGTTTCTCTTCACAGTTCGTAAATCGATGTACAAGTTTGTTGCTCTGCAATGCTGAAGGTACTGAGAACAGGTCAGAGAGGAATCTCCCTGTCAAGAAAAGAGCAAGTAGGATTTTGTCAATAACAAAAAATATGTTTAAAAACAAGCAGAAAGTATGGTACCTATCAGAAATACCTACTGTTGCTGCAGGCTTACAATGGATTTTCATTTCATTGAGCCTCTCTCGAACGTAACCAAAGTCAGCTTGTTTCCAGAATATCTGCTGGGCTGTCTCAATGTCACTTGCCCTGATGTACAAAGAAGAACGGAAAAAAATCAAGGTTCATCACTAAATTCTAGTAATAACTTTAACAGATAACATTTTTTTCCACTGAAAGTGGAACAAAAGAGCCAGCCAGTTACTTTATTGACATTTAAGATGCAAAACAGGAAGCAACTTATCAGCTGAATGTAAGTGAAAACATCAATGACAATTTAAAGCTATTCTCCCGTAAAAGGGTATAAATCTTTTTTAACATTTTTTCCTCTGTTTTTTAAAGCTAAGAAAGGAAATCCAGAGTTATTTTAGGAATCTGAATTCAAGGCTAAATCAGAATAATGAAAACATTGTGGCAGGAAGCATTTCAAGCAGTATTTTCTTCCTTAAAAAGTTAAATTTTTAAAATCATGTTGGAAAACGTACATTATCTGTAAATACACACATCTGCCCACAAAGAATCATCCTTTGAACTCTAAATATCACAATAATGTTAACTTCACAGCTAATATGAAAGTGAGCACTAGACTCCTCTTTTTTTTAACATACTGTACTTTATATATTTTAAAATGAAACTTACCATCCAGTTTCAACATAATCACACACTGGGTAACTAAACCTGTGGTCTGATTTGCAAGATTTCTCATAACCCCAGCAGGATTTTAGTTTCTTCAAGTATTTCTGTAACACAGAATAACTGAATCAAGTTACGCAACAGCAAAATGGGAAATGACTTAAGTTAGTTGTTCGCTTATAAACTGCCTCTTGCTAATAAATCTTGCCTTAAAGGCTTTCGGTTTGGTCTGTTTTCAGACAGAGTTTCAGAAAGAACACACAGATGCTTTACGCACAACAGAGGCTACAAAGAGGACAGACATGCACAGCAACATTATCCTTGTCTTTAATATGTCTGTTCCAAGACAATCACTTTTCCTGACCCAGCGAGTAGGATTCCGAAATGTTAACATCACTCACAGACACAGGTAACAAAGCTAAGCTCACACAAAGCACAGTGCTCCAAGCTCCAGGCCACATGTACCACTGCTCCCCAGGCAAATCTAGAATCACTGTGTTCTGCAGTGCTCTAGAAAGCCAGAGAAGGGAGAGCACAACTCCCACCCTCAGCTCTGCAAAGCAGCTCCAGCCTGAGAGACACAAGAATTGCTCCCAAGCCACACACGGCCCCAGTTCCTCGGATTCACCGTCCCTTCTTCAAGTGAATGAATTACGTGCAACCACAGCATAAGATTAAATGAGCATTACATTGATTTGCCTATACTCTTGGCACTTCCACAAACGTACCACAGCATGCTGAACATCACAAACTACTAACTGTACTTCAGTCAAACACCTTTCACACGCGCAAGTCATTCAGATTAAGACCACCATTTCAGCTCTGTAACAATTAGGGGGGGGGTGTAGGAATCCTGTAAACTAGTACATTAAAAATGTAGTCTTGTGACAGCATCAGATTCGGGAAGAGCCCCGTGCGACTTCAAAAGCAGCAATTCCAACTCCCAGTGGAACCGACTCACTGGCAAGGAGACCACTTCATCACCATCATTAAGTGTTATGACTCCAAGAATAAACCACCCCAACATTACATTTGGACAAACAAATGCAAACCTACTTTATATGGGCAACGAGAGTCCTGCTTACAGATGCCAGCAATATGCTGGTTATTGTGCAGAAAGTACGGAATATGCTCATCTGGCAAGTTGATGGCTTCGTAGCTATAGAATGGCTCTTCTGGAATGTTTTTTAATTCAGTAAGATTTTCAGCTTGGGAATTAGCCAGAATTTCTTGCAGTAGCAATCCAAATGCAAGCAACATGAACATGGCAACCTATGGGTTCTGTACTTATTAAAAAAAAAAAAAAAAAAAAAGAAAAAAAGATACTTAATGTATCTGCAGCATAGCACATTTCAAGCATACGAGACAACATTCAGCCAAAGTCAGTCATATACTCAAAGCATTTGTACTTGGATTCCTGGAGCGGTTTCTTTTTCCTATGAAAAATAAACTTTCACTAAGAAACTAGACTGTACAACCTCAGGATTATCTTTGAATCATTAGTCATTGAGGGTTACTACGCCCTACCAACTCACAGGCAAACTAAAATGGGTGTGTTTACTTTAGCTAAATCCCGAGGGATCCTGAGAGTTTAAATGTGGAAACTAAGCATGGAGTATATAATATCCAGACAGCGGGGAGAAAAATGTAGGAATATTGGGGGGGAGGGGGAGGGGTGAGAAGAGAAGGGAAGAGAGGGAATTTTAGTTTAAAAATAAGTATTAAAAAAAAAATACATTCTCAACTTTGGAAGAAACTAATCATTAGCTGAAGGAAAACTATGCAGCCATAAATAAATGGTCTAACTTCAGTCTGCTTCAGGATGCTTGTTTTTAGTAGATAACATCATGTTAAAGAAACTTTGAATAGTGAGTTAGATACTTAAAATTAACTACAGGCCCACGCATATCTATATACCGTACAGCAAACTGGATGCCTTTCTAATAACACAACCTCCTCACCCAACACCCCTGCTTGGAACCATTAAACTTCCTGAAAAAAAAAAGGGGGATGGCCTGTACCTAAAAATCCTTTTTTGGCATTATAATTTGCCAAAATTTGCATGCCAGCTTGCAAATGGAGCCTTTAGCCATATTCCTACAATACAAGTAGTTTTACCTGTTTGGTTTGAGGAGAACTGCTTCGGGTTTCCCAAGTTCCCAAACCTTGAGGCTGGAAGGGGAAGGAAAGCGGAGTTAAATAGGTCCTGCAGAAGGAGGCTTCCTCAGGAACTTCTTGAGGAACCTTCACAGGAATAAGAGGGACCTTCCAACAGCCCTTCACCCTTCCTGGGGACTGGGATGGAGCAAGACGGCGCTTCCCTTTCCCCTCCCCATCCCAAACCCCTCTGGCCCCTGGGGTGCCCGGCTTCCTACAACGGCGTCACCCCTCACCCTGACTGAGGATCAGTCACTTCGGGAAGGCTCCCCGCACCCACCGCCATACCTGAACCAGTGCCAAGCCCACGCTGGCCCCACAGCCGAACCCTGTGCCTGGCATACGCTGGTCAAGCCGGACCCATCCGGGCCCACAGCTCTCCCCGTGCGGCGGCGCCGCCGCCCCGCCCGAACCACCCCCCCGCCGCCGCTCGCCCACGCCGGGCAACCTCACCTCACCTCAGCTCAGCTCAGCCCCGCCGCCCCCGGGGAGCCCCGCGGCCCATGGGACCAGCCGCTTCTCCCGTTACGCGCTGGCCGACGGCCTTAATCCTCATGCCGCCGCCGCGGCAGCTGGCGACCGTGCGGGGAGAAGCGGGGGGAGCGCACCCGGCCCGGGCTCCTCCGTGAGAGGGCTGCGCCCGCCCCTCCTTCACACCCGCGGGGAGCGGAGCGGGGCGGGCGGCGCCGCCACACCCCGGCCCGTCCCCCGCAGCGGGGAGCGAGCGCGGCCTGAGGAGAGGGGCTGCCGCCGCCGCCGGGCCCGCCCCACCTGGAGGCGGCGGGAAAGGAGGGAGGAGCCCGGCCGGGCCGGGCCGGCGGCGCTGATCGCCGGAAACCGGGCGGGAGACGAGGCCGGGGAGGGGGGGGGACGCGGGTCGGCCTCCGCCGTCGCTTCTCTCTCAGCGCCCCGTCAGGTGGAGCCGCGGCGGAGGAGGGAGGCTGCGGCCGCCCGGGGCTGGGCCCTGCAGCACCTGCGGTAGCGGGGGGGGCTGCCCTCACCCTCCTCCTTCTCCTGCCCCCGCCTCGCACCGGGACGCGGAGGAAAAAGGCCTTTTCCTGCCGCCGCCCCGCAGGAAGCGCAGCCTCCGGGCACCCCATTGTTCGAGGCGGCCCCCCCGGGGGAAGCGGAGAAGGAAGGAATCCTCCCCCCCCCCCCCGTCAGGCTGCCGGCATCGGTGCCGCGATGGGCGACCCGCAGCGTCCTCGGCAGGTTTTTTACTCAAACCGAGGGGTGTTGGGCACCAGCGCTCGGGTCCTTTGGTCCTTCCCCCGCAGGGAAGGACCTGCGGAAAGTATCTCCCCTCCTTTACAGGTGACAGAGGCCCGGGAGGGGCGCTGACACCGCTCTCCATCAGACAGCCCTTCTACTTGAAGAAAGGAAATTAGTCTAAACTTCACATCGCCTTTAGGCCTATTACTGCAGTGCGTTTATAAATAAACCAGCTTCTGGCGCCTAAATAGCCACTGCCATTTGTAACTCTAAATTCAAACTACATTTGATATATTCTAACTTCAGCGGTATTTTCCTTTCATACCACAGGGTTCATACACACCCACCCACCCCAAAACTATTTTTAAGCCTTTTCTCAAAAAGAACCAGAGCACAGTCTTAGCACAAAGTTTTATTTTACCCCGACCCTATGCTTTTTACAGTTTATACACGTTTTACAACCAGAAACCAAGGGTTCCAATTTCACCATTTCGTTGCGTATTCAGGATCATTATAGCCCTTAGTATAACACAGGTACACAAACTGCAACAAACTTGTAGCAGGACAAAAAAAAACCCAAACAAACCAAATGAACAGCGCGAACCGTTTCTCTCATGTACAGGCATGAAGGATTTTGAACACCAGCTCCTGTGTTGGTAAAGGATGGAACACAAGACCCAGAGAAGCGGGGACCAGCAGAGGTTGCATCTCGCCCAGACCCACCAACGATAACGGAGACCTCGCTGCCACCCACCACAGACTGGAAATAATCCTCCTTTAAGCCTTTAAACAGCATTTCTTCATACTTGCATATGCAGTGAAAATGAGGTGTAGATTAGTTGCTTTCATAAGAAATATTCTAAAACAATAAATTTAAATAGAAGTGGACATTAGTATTCTGACCTAAATCCTTTCATTTGGCATGTTACTTTTCTAGGCAATCTCATAGCAATGAAGTTAAGGTGTCCCAGCAGACGTTAATGTTTCTTCAAAACAAGAATACAAGATTTGTACCAAAGACAATCAAACCGCAACACTTTGAAGTCTCTGTTACCTTCCACCAGCCACTTTGTTCCCTAAGGCTTTGATGATTAAGACACAGTAGGCCATCTGATGCTCGAGGGATAGTAAAGGTTGCACTAAATGGGAGTAAAGAATCCAAAAATAGTCAATACAAATATTTACATCTACTTTTGTAAAATTTAAAAATCTAATACTCTGACAAATGCTTTTTTATCTAAAACGGTTAATGCTGACTGTATGTTAAAATTTCCCATTTACCCAAGCTCTTCCTGAAAACCCAAGATAGTCTGAGACATACTCAAAACGGCACCTGTGTCAGCCCTTAAGGAGTATCCACTCACACAGGAAATGTTACCTTCAAAAGCACTGGCATTTAGAAAAAAAACGTCTTGGTTTCCAAAACTGAAACTAAGACAGGAAGAGGGTTGTTCCTTCCCACCTCCCCATGAAAAAAAAAAGTCCTTTATTTTATTAAAGCAGTTAAAGTGTCTATGACAGATGGGGAGTTAAGACAAATTTTAACGTTCTTGCTCTATGGCTTTATTGAAATCCTCAAAGTAACTGCCTGAATCTCAAACTGAACTAGGCTTTTCCATGAACATACTCTTGCCTGTGTAACTTCAGTGACTCACTGTTCTCTCAAGGAGGAACAAATCCCTAACTCCTGCAGAAAAGTCCTAGTATGGAGAGGCTTTTCTGCAGAAGCAATTTCTCATCATTCACATCCTTTGTCTCTCTGAGTCCACTGAATGCACAAGCAGGAAGAGAGTTCTCCAACACAGATTACAACACACACAGATGCGAAAGAAACCTCTTACAATAGAGGCAATGGTACGATAAGCAAAGAATTTCAACTGCTGAGTACTTCACACAAGTACCTACCACAGCTACAGCTCTGAGACATAGCAAAGTATTTGGTGCCTGGAATGCAGAGAGGAAGACGTAAGCTTCTTCCTCCAGTTCTCAGCATTCCCAAGGGGCCAATTCAAACGCTTCCTCTGACATTACCAAAAATGCAGCCCAACGTCATGCCACGTGGATGCTATTTGACCAATACCTTGCTTAAGGAATGACATGAGAAATACTTTGCAGCCACTGGAGATTTGCTTGAAAACTATATTAAGTCACAGTACAATTATGGAAAAAGGCTAAGCCTTGCTACTTATATACAAGGAACCATGAGAGCAGCAGCAATTCATTTAAAAAAAAAATTCTGCATTCTTCTGAACTGTTTTAGCTACTGTCAAAAATCAGCATCCAACCCTAGAATAAATATTGAGTAGTTCAGATTTCTGGTGTTAAAAGTTAAACACATTTAGAATTACAAGCAGAGCTGTTGTCTCTAGACAGCTCACGAGACAACACAAGCAATATACAAAATGAAGCTGTAATTTAAAGTCTCATCCGAGTCTCACGCTCTGCTTTAGAGGGCTTAGTGTAAAATAGCCAGACTAATCTGATTTGTCTAAGAATAATTATCCTAACTTGTTCAGCTGTTGTGAGTACAAATGTGAGATTTTCCTGTCATAAAAATATCCACCAATTATGCTTCAGAGAGCAAGCCACTGCTACTTTGTTATTAAAAATTAACTGATTAGATTTTAGAAAAACTCATATTAAGAACACTTAAGAAAGACTTCTAATGTCATTTTCATAGGTACACAGAGTTTATGAATCAAGAGCTGCGTTAGTAAAACTCATGCCTTCCAGTGCTGTCTCATGAGGTAACAACCATCATTTCTGCTACTGTTCACAAGTAAAATGATCCACTGTTTAACAGAAGCTTAAATAAAGGGATGACTGAAAAAAATTTTAAATATTGCACAAATAATTTAACTGCAAACAGTACAAGACACTTAAAGCACTGATTTTTTTTTTTGTCAACATATGAACTCTATTATATAGTCACATTTTCTATAGTACAGGCTTGGTTTTTTTACAAGACATTTAAATTCAGCATTTACATAAACAATTATCTTTACAATCTGTTATCATATAATGTTAAGAATTCCATCAGGAATTAGTTTTGTCTTTGTTTTAAAAGTTCATCTATCTGAGTTTTGTACATGTTTTTCACATCTTCGAGATCCAGTCGGAGTTCTTCAGCTTCTTCTGCTTTCTCTCCATACATCTGAAGAATTGTATTGTATCTTTGATCCAAATCCTGAAAGGACATAAAGTTTATTAACTGACTATTTTTCAACTTAAAAAAGAAGTTGCTGCTCGGATAGTATTTTACACTATTTGACTCTCTGAATATGGCTAGATTTATACTCTAGATATAAAAGGAAGATACTCCAAAGACAAAGATCCTTGACTACAAAGACTTAGTGCTGGCTTCAGAGGACATACAGAAGCACCTTGAAGCTCAACAGCTATAAGCATTAAAATCAGTTAGCAAACTGCACTGAGTTTTACTACAGGAATGACCACAGTTCATGAAATGTTTCATCAGGGAATTTAACATTCTGTATTTATAAAAAATGATCGCTTCCAAAATCACTCCAAAACTATACACAGTATTTTTAAGTTCTTAAACATTCAGGGGATTAAAATATCTGTCGTATTACCGCTATCGCTTCGGCACACTCATTCAGCTTCTGCATGAAACTCTTCTAAATCCACACTATTTATCAAAACACCTCCTTTACTAAAAAGATATTTCCAGAGAAGCATCTTAAATGAGAGAAACAAAAAAAACATTCTCTCCCCAACTTAGCAGGCCATCTTATGCACAGCACACAGTTCCAACAACTGCATTTTGAAGTGACTACCTAGTCATGGAGTAGGCATTTTCAGATTTTAATACAGAAAAAAAAATCCCAGGCTTTTCAGTCATTTATGACAGATTTGAATATAACCCTAAACTGATAGGGGTATTCCTAAAAAAATGCAAATATGTTGGTTTTACATCACATTTACAACAGAAATACACTTACCTTTAACTGTGCACGTAATTTTGGTATTTCCTTCACTTTTTCTTCAAGTTCATCGTTTTGATTTGTTAATTTAACCAGTTCTTCTGCCATTATTGATCGAGTTTTCTCAAGGTTTCCAATTTCCAGCTAAGGTAAACACTTCAAATAATTAGGAGGAGGAAAGAATTTACCATATAAAAATATTTTTGCTAAGGTAATTAAGGCTTCTCCTTAAACCAGACTATGAAACAGCACACCTCAGAAGCACTTCTCAAATGTGATCAGTGGTTTGGTTTTTTTGTTTGTTTTGTGGGGTTTTGGTTTTTTTTTTGTTTGTTTTGTTTTTTTTTTTTCTTTTTCAGACAGAGAAGTTACGTTCTCTGGATAGGTCCTTGCTGAAACAAAAAAGGAAGCAACAAATGCTTCTCTTGCTCGTCCCTACACATACCTCCAGAGGCTACTCCGGTGAGCAGAACTCTCATGAAAGGGGAATGCACTCTGCTGTGAGGAGAGTGACCAAGCTTTTTGAATATAAAGTCAACAATATAATATTGATTGCATTAGTATTTACATGTACAAATGAGGTATTTGGTCACGTAAGAGTAACTACAGTACCTGGAGATGTGAAATCTCTCCTTCTCTTAGTTTTAGCTGTGACTGAAGGTTTTCAATTATACTTGAACCTGCTCCCATCCTTATAGCGTCATAAAGATTGCTCCCACTGGTAGCTAAGGGCCCAAATGAGTGATCATGAGGATCATCCTATAAACAAAATGTTAGAGAAGCTTAAAATTAGACAAAAATGTACACCCTTTGATATTTTCCCTCTCCTGAAGTATTCCATCATTTAAGATTTAAAATTATATTGTTACTAGGCCAGCATTTCAATGCTTAAAGTTTGTTTTTAAACCAAGAGCTTATGGTGAATAGGTACAATCTGAGATAACTCCTTACTGGCAAGTTCTCATGGCACCTGTACAACCGCCATTTAACTTGGACATCGATAACCACAACCACAGGAAAGCTTCACACAGACCACAACAGTCAATGATACTGCCGAGGGAGCAGGGTTGTGCCCTCAACCAGGATTGCTAGTAAAAATAAACCAATTGATTTGACTCCTACCAGTGTTATTCAATTCTTCTAGATTAAATTAGACGTGAACTCAGCACCAATACAGGTATATATTACTCTGCAATAAAAGCTGTAGTTTCACACTGTCTTTCACAAATGTTTTACAATCATAGACACCTTGTAAGCAGGTCTTCGATGGTTCTGCATAGGAATTACCTTGTTTAAGGCCAATATACTCTTGAAGAGTCATTTTCTACATTAATAAAGCTTTTTGAAGAGGAAAGAAAGCAGTCTGTCAAAAAAAGCCAATATAACTGATATATGATACCTGTGAGAGGAAAGATGTCTGAAGACCTGCCATGTCAACTCCACTTATGGAACTAGAGCGCGACACAGTTGGAGTACTTGAAACGGTTTCAACAGTAAATGACTTCCGATCCTTAAAAAAAAAAACCAACAAACAAAAAAGCCCCACACAACATCACCAGTTAGATAAAGAAAGGAGTTTACAAGATGGTAAAAGACAGATTCTGTAAAGAACAGACCGCCCTTTTCCACCACCAATTATAGAACACAACGCGACCAATAAACCTTTGCCTTCCCCCATTCCTAGAACATACGACGTTCAATAAGAATGACTGGGCTACAAACACTTATAGCCTATGTTCAAGTTCTCAGACCTTTCAGGAAACAAAGACAGAAGCTGTGCATTACACCAAAAGAATTTCTTTTTCAAGTAGCTAAGGGAGATTCAGAGGCAGTTTTCTATGCCCATAGAATACCCTAAATCCAGAAGCATGTCTCTTTTTAGAATGCATGTCAATACTTTTTTTTTCTTTAAATAAAGCGCATGAATGAAATTCTGCGATTTCTCACATGCTAATACCTTACTGATATATCTTCCAAACAGACTGACGTCTTTACAGGCAGCACCTGAAAGTATGTTAGCCTCTGAAGGATAAAGCACTTAGATTTTAGAACTGGAGATGGTAAGAAACCAGTAACAGAAACAATTTTACTTGAGTATCAACTGCTAATTAGCAGTAACAAAATTATTGACTATTGAGGACTGTTCTGTGACTTAAAATGGAAAGCATGTGGTACATTACACAGCCACATGAAACACAAAACAGGAATTCAGTGGAGGCAATGCCGTAGCCCAAGAAAAGAAAACCAGTAGCTTCAGAAGAAAAAGAATACAAGAACATTAAAAAAAAAAAAAAAATCAGAAGATTAGAAAAATCAGTATCCATACTTTGTCTCTTCTCAGGTTAAACAGACTATTACTCAAGACTCATTTCATTGAGTATAACACTTATTCCACTGGAAATAAAAGGCAGTCACAATAAAGAGAAAGGCAAGTCGCTAGTGCCTAGGCTGACATAGTATACACTGTACTGCGCTACGTCCGCTTTGCTGCTTCCATAGATATCTACTCAAATGATGATAGCATCAATAAGATGAACATCAGCTTTTAGTACCTTCTCCTTTGCTGCTTCTTGCACGAAAACTGCTTTCTTTCTTTCCTGTTCAACTTTCATCTTCTCCATTTCTAACTGAGTAGCTAGCAGTGCCTACAAAAAAAAAAAACAAACCACAGGTTGTCAACCTTCTGTTAGCTCAGACTTCAACAACAACATAGATTAAAGCTGAAGTAGGCAATACCTTTTCTTTCTTTGCATCTTCCAAGGTTTTTGCATACTCATCTTTGAGACCTTCTAGTTCAACCTCATACCTACACAGAGGAAAGAAAGAGGTAGAGAAAGTAATGAGTAAGTATTCTCTATTTACTTTAGATGATATACTTTTAAAACGTAATGAAAGTAACACACTTCAATCTTCAGCATGAAACAAAAGATCGTTAACGAAGTTGGGTAACTTTATCAATAGCTGTCAACATTCTGCATAGTCCTATTAACATTCCAAAGAATCAAGTTTTGCGACTTGCAAAGAGATCTGCTGCAGAGGGTTATGTCAGAGACAGCTTGTTCCAGTTCACTACAATTTTAAACCAAAAACGCAACTCACCTACTGTTTTCATCTTCCATTTTCTTCAATTTGTTTCTCTCCACTTCTAGCTGAGCCTGAAGGCGTGTATTTTCTTGCCTTAAAAGACTATTCTGAGATTCAGCAGAAGACATCTGAATTTTATTAGAAAGAAGTTCTTCTGTAGCAGCCCGTTCTCTCTCAGCAGCTGCTGCTAGAAGAGTTTGGGACTCACCTAATATTAAATAAAGAAAAGCATGGAGTTTAATTTTTTTGATCAAACATCTATAATATGGGCCAATTATTTAAGCATCAAAATGGAATCTGAGATTTTTTAGATTTAAATCATATTTCTTTTTCAAACAAAAAAAAACGACAAAAAAACAAACCCAGAACTGTTTTCTGTTGTGAAGGAAATTACGTATTTTCCACCATACAGTTAGAAGAACAAAGCAATGCAGAACGAGGAGACCTCATACTCTTTCAGAATGCAACATTCAACTACAGATTGCCTCCACAAAAGAAGCAATTTCTCTGTGTGCACCTTTGGGGATTTTATGCGTTCCTCATTTAAAATAATAGATTACTGTATCAGCAAGCACGTGTCTCACTACCTATGGAGTTAAGTAAGTAAATGGTTCAAACCTTTACAACACAGAATCTAAGCACCAGGCTTGACAAATGAAAATGCTGGTAGTCTTCCAGTGTCTCAATGTCCATCCTTCTTTTAGATGCTGTAAGGACACATACCTCTTAACACCCCTGTCTTACAATCTTGTGCTACACTGTGTTTTAAAGAGAATCACTGAATTACCTGTCCAAGAACCTTGTCAGAATACCCCACACACCATTTCCTTACAGAAAAGCATTTTGTGCTCGTCTCTTCTGACCTACCACCTATACTGTGGGCAAGTGTGAAGCCCTTCTCATTTACCTTCAGCCATCTCACATCTTCATCAAGAGCCTCACTGCTCAGTAAAAGTAAAAAACATCTTACCAAGTCTATCGGAAAGGTTCTTTTCCAATTTTTCCCACGCAGAGGTCTGTGCTCCCAGCGTGGCTTGCAGATTTTCTATCTGCCGGAGAAGGGGCCGTGTAGCAGATGTAACACTTTGACTTAGTTCTTGGTTCCGGCTCTCTGCTTCTTGGAGCCTCTGAAATCGCAAATGAAATATAATTAAGCTTTACAATCGTATGGTGGATTAAAAGATTAATATAGAATTCAGCTAAACATGTAGCAGTTGCTTTACATGCTAGAACTCATATGTTGAGACTCACAATGAAGTGTGAAATTTCAAGATAGAAGCCTAAAATTTTTAGATACAAGATAGAGCAATAGTCCTGAAATTTACATTTCAAGAGCCCTCTGGGCATCACCTGAAACATTTTGGCAACAATCTATTTTTTAGACCTTAAGAACAAGAAAAATATTTTTAAGCAGCACCTAAAGAGTAATTTAAAACATATTTGGTAGCAATTTTAGAGGACTATTACAAACTTAATGGCTGTACTTTGTCTTATACTAGAAGAAGAGCATTACGTTTCAAAGGCATCATAAAAACTATTATTTTGTTTTTGATATGTGATCAAAAAAAACCACTTCTTTTAATATTTTTATTGTTGTTCTACACTGGATAAATACTGCAGGCAACTAAAAGCCTCTTTTTCAGGCTATTAATGTCATGCTAGCATTTCATTTCCCATTTTTAGAAGCCCTCCTTGCAGATACCAGTTGGCATCATCTATTTGCTGTTGCACCTGTTGTAGTTCACCAATTTCCTGGCGTAAATAGTCTTCTTTTCTTGCTGCCTGCTGTTCTGCCCGTTGCAGTGCTAGCCTCAGGTCTGCCACCTAAATAAACACGACATTGTCACTTATCTCTTGCAAAAAGTTACAGTACCACCTATTCACTGCTACAGTCCTGCACCATTTTTAAACACTGTTAGACAGGGCATGTCTGTTTACAAGTTAAAGGCTTCAGTTTTGCACCCCCACAAATCATTACACTCATTTATCTATCACTAAAAATTTTGTCCAACTACATTTCTTGAACTTTGCATCATGGTAAGAGGACTACAAACTTAACATAGAGCCTGACAAAGTCACTTCATTTAGACAAGTAAAATTAGAAGTATTTTTAAATAAAATTAATATTTTAAAGCTTAGCACAACTACCACTAAAGACTGAACAAGTTCACAGGAAAGAAATCCATTGGTTATTTGGTAAGTACACAAAAACGAGTTCCACCTTATACTGCATCTGGTTTGTTACGTCAGATGCACGCACCGTCCAAGTACATTCATTTGCTCAATGAAAAAATTTTTATTCTCTGCATTTAAGACCCACCTGAATTGCCAAAGCTTCTTGTTGCTGCCGGGCCTCATCCTGAGCCTTCTCCAGAGCTAACCCAAGCTCCTCTTTTGCCTTCATTTCCCGACTTAGGGCTGCTTCTTGTGCTTCACTGTCCTTTGTAGCATTTGCTTTATGAAGATCTGCAAGTTCCCTGGGGAGGAAAAAAAAAAAAAAAGCGCTATGCATTTACAGTTTATACAATGTCAATAGTGACTGCAAATAACTCTGTTATATATTAACGTTTTACAAGCACTGCACAAGAAATAGCCACAGAAGCTGAATGTACAGTTGAAGACAGGCACACAAATATCTGCTTACTTGTATGCACTGTCAAGCGCTGCCTGGACACTTCTGTTCCGCTCTTCAAGGTCTTCCACTTCTGCCTGAAGTTTAGCCAGATCCTTTTCTTGTCGCTCCACAACACTGTTCAGTTGTTTAATGCTGTCTCGATGTTGCTTCTCAAGGTCTTCCTTGCCATCAAGCACCTATTAAGAGTGCAAACAAAAAGCATGAGACTAATCCCAGTACAGAGGGTAGACGACACCATCTGAGGACAATGACAACTGTGGCAACCAATTCAGGATGAATTTACACAAAACGACTAAACCGATCTAACATTTCACCAAAAGGTTTTGCTCCCTCGTCTTCCTCAGACGAGGGGACTCTTCACCACAGTTTCACACACTTCCTCATACTGGCTCTGCTGCCTCTAAGGTTTTGATTCAATCACTAACTGAACAAAAAACCGTGCCCAAATTCTGCTGGTACAGGTTTTCCAACTGAAATTCAGTGAACTGAATTTGGTCAGCCCACCCAATAACCTACAGCAGTGCAAGTGCAAACAAGCAGCTGGAGAGATACCTGAGCACAGCTGTAAACTGCTCTGAGAACGCACCCAGAAATCATACCTCAGCCTTCCAATAATATGAAATAGAGAAGTCTCTCAGAAAAGAAAAAAAGATCTGTTAGACAAGAGCCTTACCAAAAGGCTACTCTGTGGCTAATACTTATTTTTATTAAAAAAAAAAAAAAAACAAAACCAAAAACCCCACCTTTTTATATCTCACCTGTTTTAAATGCTGCAATTCCTCTTCCAATTCCTTAATCTTTTTGTTCTGTTTTGTGTTAATATTCTCTCTCTCTTTCTCCTTGGCTCTTAATTTCTTAATAATGTTGGAATTGTGCAGCTGCTGTTTGGAAAGCTTTTCTCCTGTGAAGAAAATTAATATAAAGCTAGTGCATATTGCTGTTATTCTATGAACTGTCTCTACTCACACCTGCTCTTCAGTCCCATGAAAATAATAATAAAATATAAGCCAAAATACTTAATTTTGTATTTTTTTTTCATGCAAGTTCTTGAGTTTTAAATCTACCTTATCCTGAGATGACCTTGCTATACTAAGCGATAGTGACATAGGATAGGAAGTGAAAGGCATTTAAAGTAAAGAAAATGAGCTCATCATATCAGGAAAAGAAAAAAAACCACAACAAAGTGGCCTGTTCACTTAGTAACTATGTTTTCCTTTCAAAATTAAAAAGTAGCAAGGGAGACACTGTAGAAATGCCTTGAATAACAGCCTAGTTAGATTTCTGCTGAAAGGAACAGGGAGTGTTGTACTGCACACTGGTTTTACCTCACAGCACCTTTAACACATGCTGCAGAAAGTACCCCTCCAGCCACCTCTAGTCGACTGATCCCTCCTGTTGCTCTGTGCTGCTACCTACATAGTTTAGATGTTCAGAAACATCTAACATGCTTCAAATAATGTGTTTTTTCCGCCCTGACATAAAGAAGGCTCATATGTCAAGGCAGTACATTTCAAATTATTCTATAAATTTTTACTATTAATTTTTTTTTTAATTCTCACCTTCCTCCATTAATCCTTTGATTTGCTCTTCTTTCTCTTTCAGTAATTCAGCAGTTTCATTAGTATTAAGTCTAGTAGCCAATTCTTCTTTAACAGTCTTTACTTCCTAAATAATAGGATAAAATACTTAAGACCACTTATTAAAATATATTTATGCATAAATACATATTAAGTTACACTGATCACTTTTTTCTTCTCCACTTCCTCTCAAAAGGCTTTTCTCCAAAAACAATTTAGGTTGGAAGGGAACTCTGGAGATTATCTGATCAAATCCAATTGCTCAGAGACTTACTCCATCAAGTTTTAAAAACCTCCAAGGGCTGAGACTCCATAAGTTTTCTGTACAACTTGTTCCAACTCCTCCTTCCATTTCACTTTCTATACCTTAAACTTTTGCAATATAGTAAAATCAGGCTGTTATATTTGCACACAGGTATCAGAGAATTTTTCTATTCCAACTTACTACTGTGCCAACACAGTGACACATACAGTGATAAAACAACTGTGAAATTTATTTTTTTTCCAGTTATAGATTCGAGTTTACTTTTTGGAGTAATAAGCTAGAGAAATGTAATGCTGTGATACCAGTTCAAGAACATTTAAACTCCATAAACTTTGTTGCTGCAGACTTCTTTGCTCGTTCCAAACCAATCTGTCCCCAGTCCCTAATTTGCCTACCACTTAATCCTCTAAAGAAGCCATTCCCATTCTTTGCCACTTCCCAACGCCATTCTTCTCCCTCAGACCAATGCAAATGCATACATAGGTAAAAGGGAAATGAAAGCAGATGTTAAACCTTTTTTCCTCGAAACCAAACTATAACTTACATGAGTTCCCTAACTTGGTTGACAACACGGCTGCAAGAATACGTGTCAACACCAGGAAATAACCAGCAGCCTGGAAGGCTAAAATCGACTTACGCCAGTTACTAATACCACGAGATAGCACCCATTAGTCTCATCCTTTTCCCTAGCTTAATTTTTATGAATCTACCTCAAGAAATATAATTTTGTTCTAAAGTTTTAAATATTAATTTTACTAAAAAGCCAAATTACCTTTTTAGCTGCATCTCTTTCCTTGCAGGCTAGCTGGAGCTTCTTCTCAGCATCCGCAATTCGCTGAGCAAACTCCTCTTTAAGGGATGAAAGGCTACTGCTCTCTTCTTTCATTCTAAACATTTCACTACATTTAAAATTAACATTTCAGAACAGTCACATGGTTATGGGACATTCCAAGCAGTTTGCAATAGGTTGTCTTAAATGCTTTTAAAATGTGGTTTTGTTTTTTTTTTATTTTACACACATTAAGCAGAGTCAAAAAAACGCATCCATACTAGAAGTACTGATCAAAGATCTTTGTTAATTCAGTAATTTACCCATGAAAACAATGAAATGTTTGATTTCCCTTAAATGTTTTGCCCCTTAATCAAGTTCTTTCTGATTAACCATAGTCTGTATCATATATAGGGCAAATGATTAAATGTATTAAGATCAAGTAAGTCATTATATAACAAGCTAAGATCAATTCAGTCATTATATAGTAAGCTTCACATATTCTCAGTACATTTTTAAACTTGATATTTGATCAGTAAACTGGTAAATCCAACTTTTCATTTTTTTTCCTTTTAATTTTAACTGAATTAAATAACGAATTCAGGTTTTTCCCTACAACCAGCCCTTCTACCACAGTTTCACCACCTACATTTTAGTTGGCAAATTACTTAGTAAATCAAGTTTATCCATCTGTATCAAAAAGTCAGTCTCCCTTAATTGCTGAATCCAGTCTTATAACAAAGATCTTTATTAATAACCAAGTCTATCTGTCTGTCATTCCTACTGCTTACTTACTGAAAAAGCTTTCACCAGCCTCTTCCCAAAAGAGGCTTTGGCCCCGAGAAGTAATGTGTCTTTAAAAAAATACCATCATAGTACATGCAATCATTATTTCCACCTTTCCCAAACACTGCTCATCCCTTGCAACCTTTGTTCTAGTTATAAAGCTACTTGTTTTATGATATTGTCTACCGATTGTATTACAGTAAAATTACAGTTACACCCACTACTGTGTATATTTTCATACTTACTCTTTTAGGTTATCATAAGCTTCTTCCAGGCGCGCCTTTTCTTTACTAGTACTTAATAACTGTATTTCCCTCTTCTCCAGTTTCTCAGTTAATGAATCAATCATCTGGACAATGTTTTTGCAGATAAAGATCAGATGAATGGGACAATTAAAACACAAGAGGGGCAGCCTTCCCCTTTCCCCCCACCATTCCCTCCCAACACTATTTAAAGCTGAACTTGTCAATGTTTTTAGGAATTTTAGGTAAAAGTCAGTGAAGGTTACCATGTTTCTGCCACATTCATTTAGAGCTAAGCAATATCTAAACACAAGACACCTGTTTTCTACAGGTGTGGAAATCCTACTAAATAAGCACATGTGGCTGACCTAAGTTCCTCAACAATATCCATCAACAGTTATATTTAATTATAAATGAAATTTTAAAGCAGAGCTGATATCCTATAAAACTATAGCTAACATTAACCATTAAGACACCCAGTGCTCCTTATACCACTCTTTACAGAATCACAGAACAATTTACTTCGGAAATGTAAATTCTCTTCTGTGAGCTGTTAGCACAAAGCAGCAAAACAGCATCAGATGAGGGAAGAAAACTTTCAGGCAGGGTCAAGAGCTCTTAGCTCACATCATCAAAATAATTTTTAATACCAGATTTTGGAAAGCTAAATATAGAGGAGTAACACAAACATACACGCAAATATACAAATATAAACAAATGAAACAAATTCTGTAAGTGTAGCTCAATAAGGCCAAAGAAAGACAGAATCTGCTGTGGTCCATTATCACTACTTCCCACAATGGATAACCATTTAAGTTAGGAAAACTTATGGATAACAGTTAATGGCTGTGGAGTTCCCCAAGGAATTTACACTGACATTCTGTATGATTTACACAAAAAAATGCTTTCCTTAAACACAGATTACATTGATATTTTATGAACTCCCATAAGCAACTGCTTTTCCCTTATTACTATTAGAAACAGCACCAGTATTACAACCATGCCTACAGGGTAAGGCCATGGGTAGGGCCCATTTATGGCACATATTAGGGACATAAACTACAAGCAGAGCAAAATGCAAAGAAACAGAACAAAACGCATGTCAAATGCGCCCAGAAATTAAAAACAAGAATAGACAGACAGGAAGGTGACAAAGGAAATGGAAAAAAGATAGTGCACACAATACACTGGCAGAACTGCACAAAACACATGGCTTCAAAGCTCCAGTTTAGCCCTCCATACACTTGAGTATCCTACTTTGCCATATTTCTAAGTTATTCCATCCATCTAAACTAGCCATACAAATTTCTTTTAAGCTATTCACAATCTGTAACTACGCTTATCTTCATTAAAAAGCCTAGTATAACTTCCCTTTAAAAGTAAAGATTATTTCTGCTTAAAAAAAAACCCCATGAATTTATCTAGTAAAAAGCACTTATTTATACTAACTACTGCTATCCTCAAGAACATAATGCTCCTGGAATGTAATTGAGTTTTGAGAGTTTCTAAGTCTGTGGAAAAAAATGCTTGCAAAATATTATCTTGATTATTGCTGAAATACTAAAGGCTTGTATTTTCATAATTCAAATCAAAATACTTAAGGAATCTCCTTCACCTTTCACAGAAAAAAAATTACACCAGAGAATGAATATAACATATTTGACCTATCAAAGCATCCTGTTTGCTAGCACTACTCCCAATTCACAATAACTAGGTGGATTAGGTGCAACCTGAAACTGTTTGACCAGAAATTTCACCAGTATTATTCTACTGCAGAATATCAAGGATTGTTTTGTACAAGGTAAAGTAGTTCAGCATCAATTCATTCATTCAAATAAGGTGAAGTTAATACCTACATAAGGAGATAATAGGAGTTTCATTTGTTTGGGAAAAAAAAAGGGTGTGTTTGCAAAACATGTTTTACAGTTACCTTTTTAAGCTCTTGCTTTTCAGTGTCCTCTTCTAACAATTTTTCCGCCGCATCCTGCTGCGGCTCAGGCTCTTCTTCCGCAATCTGTTCTTCCACAGTTTGCACAGTAGCAACCAAAACATCTGGCTGCTCAGAATTAACAGGGGTCGCGCTTCTCCCACTCTCTTCCATCTCAGCTTCCTCAGCATGTAAAACAGGAGCATCATCCAAGTTTTCAGATTTATTTTTCAGGGCATCAACCATTTCTGTCTTTGGCGCAGACGGACTGACAGCGACAGATGCTGAAGCAGAAGCCCTGCCTGACAACTCATCATCTGAATTTATTTCACTTACACTTCTACTATCTAAAGACTGTACACTAAATGAATCAATTCTTTCAAAAGCATCAGAGGAGCAGCAGCTCTCGGTCATTTTTTGAAAGTCATCTAAACGATTATAATCTGCACATGCAGACGTAGATAAAAGCTGAAATGATGTTTGCATTAAATGGAGACTGGATTTTGAATCTGCAGCTTCTTGTCTTGAACTTACTGAGCTCTCACTTATTACACTTTCATGGTCCAGAACTTCAATATCACTAGTTGTAGATGTCCCCGAGGAGAAAGTGCTAACTGGAGGTGACGGTGTATTGCTTTGCCTGTCCTCAGTCTTTCGCTCCTTAGTTTCCAAACCCACATCTTTTGTACCCACATTAAGAGGCTGTGAAGTGCTGTCCCGTGCACCTCCCGTTCCATCCCCTCCCACCCTGGACTTCTCATTAAGAGCATCTTCAGGTACTTCCAGATTTAGAGCAGACACCTTTTTGTCAGTAACTTCATCGGTGCTTTCTTCATGCTTGGCGTTAGATTTAAGCACAGAATTCTCTTCTAATTTCTCCTTGGGAATATCAAGGGTTTTCAAGTCCACTAGGCCAGCTACAGAGGAATCCTTCACTTCTGCCTCTGTTGTCACTGGCACTTCCAGCTGACTGGAGTGCTGAGACTCCTTTAAAGTGCTTTTCACCTCCTCTTTGGGTCGCTGTGATTTGGCTGGAGGTTTGGACACAACTGAATTTTTCTGTATACTCTGAACGTCTGTCGGTGAGAGAAAGGCACTGAAGAAATTTTCAGATTCATCTACTACCGTCCTCCTCACTGGCTTAGTGATTGCTGTTGGTGATACTGGCTGATTCTGTGGTTCTGTATTCGAACTTAAGCCCCAGGAAGATGTATCCCATCCTCCACTTATGAGTGAATTTGTTCCTAAAACAATAAAAAAAGAAATAGGCCAAGAACACTTAAAATGTATTATTTCTCAGTATCTGTCTTTTTAGATGCAACAATTCAGAAAAAAATGTTTTCAATATCATATAACTTAAAGTGAATATTATAGGTGATAAACAGCACCATTTTCATTACTACTTCCTTACAAAGCCTGGAACTGATTTTTAGACAAATCAAAAGAAGCTTAAGAGAGACATGAAGTAATTTTAAGACTGAAAGTGGACACAGACACCTCTAAAAAGCTAGAGTACCTGAATGCAACCAGCTGACTCTCTTCATGTTATACAGTAACTTAAGCAAAGGCAGAAAGAAACCACACACAAATGCACCAGTAAATCCAAGAATGAAAATTTCAGAAAGAAGATGGAGAGAAGTGTCTGGGAAGAGGAAACAAGCCCACACAGCATTCTGAAAGCTCTAAAAGCAAGCCTGAAGCCTATTCGGGCAGAAAAAGCAGGCATTTCCTTTGCCAAGGGAACAAGCAAAAGGGAATGTGGGCTCCTGCTTCCTACAGTGAGAGGAGGCAAGGCAAAACAACCTGAACAACTATAGTTTAAAATTATAGAATTATACAGATTACAAAAGGACAAAACAATTACTAGGTCTTAAAAGTTATCTGCCAATAGCTCACAGACAAATACACACTATTCCACAGAGGAAAAAAGCTTTAAATATTTGTGGAATTTACACTATAAGAAAGGTTCTTGCCCTTTCAGTTTGTGACAGGCTCCGTATTTTTCCCTTCACACACCAAGCAACTGCAAGAAGATGACAATACACATTGTCAGGAGCCCAGCTAAAATGACAGTTTTCTTCTTCTCCTGTGGGGAAATATTGTCCTGGTTTTGGCTGGGATAGAGTTAATTCTCTTACTAACAGCTGGTATAGTGCTATGTTTTAGATTTAGGATGAGAAGAATGTTGATAACACATGGATGTTTTTAGTTGTCGCTAAGCAGTCAAGGACTTTTTCGGCTTCCTATTGAAGCTGAGAGGGAGCATAGACAGGACGAGCTGGCCAAAGGAATATTCCGAACCACAGACATCATGCTGAGCATATAAATGGGGGACAGCCGAGGAGAGGGATCCGGGATCACTGCCTGGGGATGGGCTGGGCATTGATCAGCAGGCAGTGAGCAACTGCACTGGGCATCACTCATGCTCTATATTCCTTTATAATTATTATTTTCACTTCCTTTGCTGTCCTATTAAACTGTCTTTATCTCAACCCAAGTATTTTAACTACTCTCCCGATTCTCCTCCCCATCCCACGGGCAGAGTGGAGTGAGTGAGTGGCTGCATGGTGTTTAGTTGCCGGCTGGTGTTAAACCACAACACTGATTAGTTCTGAAACTGTCCTAAAACAACAGCAACAGGTTTTATCATTGTATTTCTTGCAGGTTTTCCAGGACTTGTCTACAGCAAGAATAATAAGAATTTCAGCATCAAATTTCAGGAGCATTCCAAGTAAGAACACTAAGTCAAAAAATAATATACAATTTGATTTGTACCTACAAACATAACCTGGATAATGTAATTATTTCATGCTTCTTAAAAACAATCTCCCTTTATACAGTAGCATCTATTAAAAAAAGGCTGAGTTATAGTATTTAAAGCAGGCTACCACTTTCAGAAACCATTGATAGGTATCGACCTCAAGATCTCACATTCAGAGAATTACTGATCTCATTACCAAAAATACTACAAACATCTGATTTATTACTACCTTCTCCATGATTCAACAGCGTCAGAAAAAGCCTTGTGAGGGAATTGTAACATTCAGAAAATACTTTTACCTCTTTTATAAACAAACATGTTTTCCCTGAAAAGCAGATGCAGGCTGATCTTTGCTGTTTTTCTTAGTATTTATAGTAGTTCTGTAATTCATCAGATATAAATTAAATTAAAAAACAGTTTGGACAAGCCTAAAGTTTTAAGAAACTAAGGACTATACAGTCTTCTACAAACAATTCCTGTAATTTAAGACAACACTGGACTACGTAAGTGACCTTGCTCCCACAAAGGGACAAAGACGTGCCAAACTGACTGTATTAGCAGCCAACCTAGAAAACACTTTCAACTGTTACAGTTTTCAGAAATCTAACTCTGCTGTGGATATGCCTGGAAATAATCCCATCCTGCAAAGACATGCATTTCTTCTAAATATAGTTGCAATAAGGACACTGATTCCAGACGACTTAGTTTCCCTTCCTTTTCTTCATTTATTCTTATGGAGGAAAAAAAAGTTTCTAATGAGAGGGCTCCTTTTTGCTCGTTCATTTCTAAACAGCAATTTAGGACTGATCATTCTTTCAGGTTCTGCATTAGCACACGTACCAAGGAGACACTTCCTCATAACCAAGCTGTGACAACTTTTCCACCAACACATTCCTTCCAACAGATGTTGGAGAATTATGAACTTAATGCCACAGAAAGTGGAAACTTCGCTTGGTTTATGTGGACCAGACTTCCAGTTTGTACTCCGCTCTTCCCACCACAAAAAGAGAATCCACGCATGCCTCAGAAAGAACATGATTTCCCGCTTTTTATTAATAAAAAGGTTTTTATCACCTATTACTGCCTCAGAAAAAAAAAAACAAACAATGCCTTGAGAAATACGGGTATGAAGTGCAGAGCTGCCCAAAGCACGACACTGGTGACAACAACCAGGTATTGCTTGTGCTGCTGAGACCTCCTCAGCTTTTTGTCACTGTCGTGCCTCCCTCACCTGTAAGAGGGGATGGAGAAGCACCACAGGCGCTGCAGAACGGGCTTTGGACAGGGGGGACGGGTTAAACCCCCACAAACGCAACCCCCGGCCCGGGCTGAGGGGGAGACAGGGGAGGGGGGCGGAGGAGGCGGGTGAGGCGAAGGCACCGCCCCGGGCAGCACGCGTGAGGGGAGGTGTCCCAACCCACCCCACACAGGGGGCTGGGGGGCACATCCAGGGCCGCCCGCCCGCTCTTACCGTCGCCGTAGTCGGGTATAACGGCGTCGGGCCACGGGCTCTCCTCGGCCTGGATGTCCAGCACCCGGTCGATGGACTTCTGGGCCTGCGACAGCGCCTGCTTGGCGAAGCTGGAGAGCTGCGAGGCGTTGAACCAGCTCATCCTCGGCGCTGCCCCGCTCCCTGGCCCAGAAGCGGAGAGGCGAGAGGGGGGGGAGGGGGCGACCCGCCCTCAGAGCCCGGGGGCTGGCGGCGGCGGCGGGGCCGGCAGCCGCGGCCTGGGGCTCGGCTCCGCGCGGCGGGGAGGGGCGGTCCCGCGCATGCGTGGCGCCGGGCTCCACGTCGCAAGCAACCCCGCGCGCAGCCGCCGTCCCCCCGACACGTCAGGAGGGGCGGAGTCAGGCCTGTCATGGCGGAGGAGCCGGCCCGCCTCGGTCACGTCACGGAGAAGGGGCGGCTCCGGCTGAGCCCCAGCTGTTGTGACAACAGATTAAACGCTAAAAAGACGTCAATTCCCACTTCTTAACGCAAATAACGAAATGGTACATGCTATTCTAAAACCCAGTGCCTCAACTGGCTGCTCAAAGTCCCACAGACTACACGGGGCCTCTCAACGCTTCCAAAGGAGCTGAAAGTTATCTGGTTAAAAATTGGAAGTTCCCCCACCTCAGCTGAAGTGCAAGACTGGAAAGTAAAAACACGGTTCATACACCAGTACCTGAGGGAATCCACGCTGGGGTACCCGCACCACTCACAGGAAGGTCTCTGACTGAAGCACCAAACGATGCTCTAGCTTTTTTAATCGAGGTTATAAACGCTTTTGAATGTCCACCGATAAGCCACAAACTAGGGTGTCTTTATGATATTTTTATTAATAAATACCTTAACAGCACCAATGATACTCAAACATGACCCTGCATCCTGTACACCGTGGCTGCCTGGGGACTGCGGCCAGACATGTCCACGTCACCTGCAGCTCATCACCTTGTCCTCTCCTGTTCACTTGTAAATAGTCATCAACCTTTCATAAAGTTGATCAAATCAACACCAGATAAGAGGAAAATGCTCATTTTAATCTCCTGCCCTCTTTTGGTTTCAAGGAGACTCAGCCAGCATGCAGGAGTGCTACAATTTAAAGACAGATGGCTGAGGTTCCTTTTCAAGGGTCTTCTCTTCGCATATACCTGTGCGCACATGTGTTAAAAACAAGACTTTTGGCCACCTTAAAATTTCCATGTGTCTGAAAGTATATTAGCATTAACATTTTGACAACAAAAACTGGGGAAAAAAAAGAGTGTATTCCTATACATCAGAGTTCTGTACATTAATAAGCATTTATACAAATATAATCCACCAAATATTGGCTTCTACGTACAATTCTGAAATATGGTGATTCATTTGTATTACCTAACCTCCAACAATGCTAGTGCTAACGTGAACATTTCAGGTTGCTCTAACACCCGCAGAGTATGTTTGTTTTACAAGGTGGTACAGATTTCCCGTGCTGTATATGCAGTTTTCTCATTAATAAATTAAGTGGTAAAGTGAAGCTTGAACAACATAGTCTGTGGTGTAGTAACATCAGCAACTGCAAGTTCCTGGCCGTCCACAAGCCCCAGTTCTGAAACAGAAAGAAAAGTTTAAGTACAGCAAATCCACGTGGTTTGTATTTTTTCAATTAAAAAAAAAAAATTATGAATGCCATTACCAAAAACGGGATGAAATAAAGCTACAAACAGCTCACTAGCTAAACTAATACTCATCTAATTCAACCAGGAAACAGACTTTGTCAAGAAATATATAAACCACTACTGAAGTATGTTTAATTTACATCAGTTATCAGCTTGCTTTGTTGCAGCGTTTTCCTCTGCATCTGCCCACACTTTATATTTAAGCAATTCAAAGTTCAACCTTGAGCGACCTCTGAAAGGTGTATTGCATGTAAAAGGATAATCAAGCACATTCTGCCACATAGTGCCAAATAAAGCCAAATGTGCCACACTGAGGGATCAAACTGACTGGCTCTGTTCAGAGGAATATCTTGATAATCTGGCCATGACAACTGCATGATACCTTTTAGTGTCTTGGAAAGATTTGGCCTTGTTCGTTCTTCAATTGAAGCTACTGTCTGAAAAAAAAAAGCCAAAATATTTCCTTTCAAATTCAGGAAAGTAAACTTAAATAAATTGTTAAAGACAATTACATATGTTGAGATTACCTGTAAATAAAGTGTTTTATTTCCCCCATACATAGTTGCTGTGATTGCAGGAGATTTCATTTGCCTACATATAAAACATTTAAAAAAAAAAAACCAGACAATGAGGTAAAAATGCATTTATAAATTACCTTTCTGAAATAATGAATTATCAAGAAACATTAAACAAGTCAGAATAGTTGCACACTTACAATGAAGCATTATTTGTCAGGTAATCCAAGATCTCCTGTAATTTAGCTGACGGGGAAATCTCTATGTTCTGGGGAAGTTGGCTGCAGGCTGGACAGTTCTCCTACAACAAAGCAGCACAAGAACGCATATTATGTTAAGTGAGTTTTTAAAAGGCTGCTAATAAAGTCTCAAAATTTCTTCTGTGTTTGTTTTTTTCAAAAAAGTTTTAGCTCTAGAAATATTAATACTGTTGCAAATACTAATGACAAAACCCAATTACTCGTGAAGTCTGTCGCTGTTTGACTGGCTCCCACCAGCAGCTAAGTATTTATAAACTACAAATTTCATCTGACATAAAATTTAATACTACAAACTTTCAAGCAATTATTGTCATCATCCCTTTTTGAGAAGATTTGCTTATGAGTCTTCTTATGATTGCGTATCTTATTGTGTAAACCACATTTCCTGTATTACAGGGGAAATCTTCAGGATTCACTTTCAAAACAAGTACTGTTTTCCTTTGTGGGTAGCACAGCAGAAACAGACTAGTAGCATTGCAGTTTCTGATTTTAAAACTTCAGAAATATTATTTATCAGTGCTGAGGGCCAAGAGATTCAATACAGGGTTTCAGAAATACACACAAACTGCCTAAGTTCAATAAAAATCAAGGACACAGGCCTGCAAGCCTTTAATGGCACTAACCTTTCTTTCAGCTTCAAACGTGTATGTGTATAATCCATCCACATCATTAAACACCAAGTAGTTGTTAAGAGGAATGTATGCACTATAATGACAAATACGTTAGTGTCAATACATGTCATTATGTTGGAAATCACGTATGTTATTAATAAGAAATGAAATACCTTGTGGCTATTTTAAAAACTTCAGTGGCGCAAACAGCTGGAATGAGAAAAAAACCACAATTTTTTCAGTTTCTAGCTCTATCTCAGAACACGCAGACATTAGTGCACAGAGTGGTTCCAAAGAAGTGACAAAAAAAAAAAAATCAAATATAACAATTTGTAAAGAGAAAAATAAACATCTGAAGGCAGCTGGTAGCTCTATTCATTAACACCATAGATTTGCCACTAATCTGAGACTACATTCAGGTTATATACTGTGTTTTCCAATTACTTTTTCTTCCTAGTCTAAAATGCTTTTGCTCACTCCCACAGTCGTACATGAGCTTAAAATGTATACAGTCACATGCAGTCCCTCTATGGAAAACAGAAACGAGACCGTAAGAACAAATCAGACCCATTTAAAAAATTACTACTAGCCTCCCCGAGTTCTCTATTCCAAACTTATCTTACAAAACTCTAAATTAAGTCTATAAAACAGAAGTGAAATGAGTTCTTTCAGCCTACCTGCAATTACTGCATTTGTAGAAGCTACTGCTGGAATAATGCGTTTAACCACCCCTGTAAAAATAAAACATACAACTTTGTCTTTTTCAAGAAACTATACTGAGAGAAGACTAAAATTTCAGTCAGAATAATTACAGAAGGGTGTACCCCCAAGGTACTTGAAATTTTCCAGGAATTTGTGTAACAATAAGGTATGATGGTGTGTTGCTCAAGTACTTCGGCATTTTTTTTATTTTTGGAAAGAATCAAGTGCATTAAGAAGGTATCACACACAAAGAGAACTAGTGAACAAATTCTAAAAACAATTATTCTATACTTAGCACTGAAAATTGATTTAAAACTCAATTCTATTCCTGTTTAACTGGATAAATGCATAAAGGAAAGATACTTGGGTTTGGTGTTCCTGCTGCAAGAACAGACTTGCCAAACTGTATTGGCATCTTCATCCAACTCTTCTTCCTGAGCCCATCCAGTCAAACAGCACAGCACAAACACCAATATAAACCAGAATTTCCAAGGCAGACAAGTCTGTACATTGAGGCAAATTCCTAAGTCTGAAGTTCCTCTGGCTTCTCATTATTGATTTATATTTCTTCATACCTGAGGAAACTTGCATAAAACATTTATCTTTGCCTTCTTTCTGCTGTGTACTTTATAATGAAATCATCTTCAAATACTGAAGACCGTGCATCCATTTGCATGTACATAATTGTACTTCATAACTGGAATTCACATTTATCTATACTAAAAATATACTACTAGGAAAGCCAGTATAAACTGCTGCAAAGAAAAATACCATCTGCAATACACTTGTTGGAATCTGAGGCAAGATACACACAAGGAATCAGTTCCCCCTTTTTTGACTGAAAGGCACACACTGAGGTTCAAAGTGCGGCATTTCAAGCCCAGCATTTCAAACGCATTCCCAGTACTACAAGTCAACAAACAGAAGTTACCACAAATTCTGGAGATCCTCTATGAGATTCTCCACTCCGGTTCTATTTGGTTAGCATTTAAAATGCTGCTTAAACGTGTGGCAGCATTCTGCATTTCCTTGTGAACAGAAGCATATGCAGCAGTAAAGAACAGATGCTATAGTCTTTACCAGACTCAACCGGCATAAAGTGTTGCTGTCGCTGAAGAGGCAAACGCCTTCTTTTGTTCCTACTCTTTGACCCAGCAAAAGTGGTCGCAGTGTAATGTAAACTGTGGAGCTGTTCCAGGTTAACAAAAAGAATGTTCAGTTGTGTCCCAGATAAGTTCCTCTGATTCATCATGAATGCCTAAACGTCTGATTCATCATAAAATATTTGTGCTGGCACAGGAAACAAGCTGCTTGTTTCTGTTTTAAGATTTTAAGGGAGAAAAGAACAATTTCTTTCTCGGCTGAGCTGCCAGCTTTGTCATAACAGATCAAAGAATGCCAATCCAGCCGAATTGCAAATGCCACAAACTCTGTGAAATGCCATACCCTTACCTTGGGTGAGCCTGTAGGTAACACCTTTAATATTAAATTGTGATGCTCTTTCTAAAGACTTCTGGTAAATCCACTGTATATGTTCAGGGTCATCTCCATCCAATGCAACACCCTCTACAGCAAAGTTAGGAATATATAGGTAAATTACGCTTATAAGAGTTCTCCAGAAACACAGTGTTCTTTTTGTCTAAAAAAAAAGATCCCTTTCTTTTAATTTGGGTTAAAATGAATACCCCATTAAGCTACTAAAACTTGACACTTTAAAATTTCTACAAACATCCTAAGTTCTAACACATTTTATGTATAAACTATCTTAACTTCACAGATCTGTAGAGCTGTTACGGGTTACGTTTTGAGTCAGAAAATACGTTGTACAGTATTAGACAGAAACACATGAACAAATATGGAAGCAGAGAGTGAGTCCGAGAAGAGAAAATCAGCTCGGAGGAGGCTTAAGATTCAATATGACAACAAGCCACATGATGTTAAAAGATAGGATTGTTTTGTTAAAAGTAGTTCTGTATAGCTAACTCAAAACACATTAGTTAAACTGAGAAATATCAAGTTTAGCACCAGTGCTATATACTAATTACCTCCAAAAGGTTGCTCCTTTGGCCACTGCAATATCCTGACATACTCAATACAATGCTCCGGCAGTCTGGGCATCGATGCGATAGTACACATGGGAAAATTCACCTGGCGTGGGCAGGGGGAGAAAACCAGAAGAAAGCATGTAACATATTATGTATAGTACTGGGAAAAGAAACAAGCAAATCAGAGGAATACAAAAAAAGGGAAATATCACTGATTACACTTACCTGCGGTGGATAAAGCTCAAGCGTGCATTCAACACATGCTGTCATGCCAGGAATAATCACACGAACATTTCCTTTAAAACCTTCTGTCCCTCCATCTATTAAAGGTATGATGGAACTTGGATCCAGTACACCATCTTCATAATGTAAAAATGACATCTAACGAATAAAGGGGGGAGGTTTGTCAGATTTTGTTTGGTTTGTTCTTTGTTTTTTTTTTAAACAAGTTGCAGGAAGAAAAAAAAAATCCTAAAAATTTTATTCTTAATAGTACAACTCAAGATTGAATGCTTAACATACAGTTTATTTTAAGAGTACGTAGTGTATAAAACACTACTTATTTGTCAATGCGCAGAACTTCATATACCACCTTCACCCTCCACCTCCTCCTCCCCTTACCCCCCTAATAAGTGCTATTATTTCCTTGCAGCACACCACAACAAAGAATTGGTTAGTCTGAAAGATTTGGATTTGATTCTTGATTTGTTGTTTTGGTGGGTTTTTTTTAATACTGGTAAATAATCGAGATCATTATTTTATAAACAAATTCACAATGATAAAACTACCTAGGTCAACGACTGACTTTCTACTACCCTGTAGCATTTGGTCTCCAAAAGACGACATTTACAAGTTGCAGCACAATAAGTATTGTTTGGCTAATGAAAAAAAGATGTTCACAATGGGAGCATCCAGAGAGGCCGTGGAACTTCCCTTCTTGCGATTTTCAAAAGCTGACTGCACAAGGCCACAAACAATGTAATCTAACTTTGAAATTACCCCTGGAGGGCACTGCACAAATGTTGGCTAACACTCCTCAAGAAAAAGGCAGGAAAGAGAGCATGCATTTTATCCTGTTCACAAAAAGAAAAAAAGACAAGAAAACAGAAATAGATACAGAAAGCTGTGAGTTTCAACAGTCCTCATTTCATTTTAATGACATTCTAAACAAATGTGTTCATTTTTAGTTATCCATACTGAAGGAATAACCAGGCTTTAAAAAGATTGAAGATGTTTTACCAGCATTCCATTTATCCATCTTCTTGCAATTATAGAGTCCAGTCCACAAACAATAATGTGAAACTCTAGGGGGAAAAAAAAACATTATTTAAAGCCTACATTAATGCATACTTCTTAAGATGAACAAAGTATCTGTATATAACAGTCCAGAGGAACTGACTGTAGTTCAACTATCTCCCCTAGATTACCTGTATGACAGACGCATTTAAATTTTGTCTATTTGTTACTTCTACTTCCAGTACACTATAGAAGACTAAAATAATTAGCAATCTAACTACTAGGAAAAGGAACAACTAGCAGGAACAACTGCAACGTTCCCCTAAAGCACCAGTGCATGTGTGGCAGGCAAACAAATACTACTTACGTCGATAAAAGCTTTCATCCATGTCTTGAATCTTTTTAAAATATCTGAATGTAAGCTCAGTAAAGGAATATATTTATAAAGTAGTTTAAATTTAGTGTTTTCTATTTGCTAACCTAAACCCAAAACATTATTAATAATCTTATTAATAATAAGATTATTATTATAATATTATTATTATATTATATCATTTTTTATATATATATCATCTTATATGACACTTTAAAAAAAAAAACCTAAGTGATTGAAAGATTCAAAATACCCACAGCTGAAGCTGTAGCATCTGACAAAACAAGTAAAGGACACAAAGTAACAGTCCCACACAGGAGAAAGCTCAGCAGCAAATGATTAAGGAAGCTCAAAACCTGTTCTCACAAAGTCCTGTATCAGTAAGTGCTGCTCTTCTAAGCTAAGGTTTCCTACGAGTACATACTCAAAACACTCTGGCAAATAGACTTGTAATTCTAATATCTCAGTGAAAACTAGAATATTGCATTTGGATAAAAAGACCCAGTGGAAACATCCAAAATAGTTTCTTAAAGCTTAGCCCTCTTTCCCATGCATATTTCCTGTATGCTAATGCCACTGAGAAAGAACTCTCCATCACCAGCTGAATGAATCTGTTCTTTATTGTATGAAAAAGAGAGGACGGCAGCAAAATACTTTAGATAGTCTTACCACCTACAGAGTTTGCTAGGTTTTTTGAAGCCTTCGGGGCTACTACTTCTCTATAAAAGGATACGCTACGACAGCACAGCTGGGAATGCGGCTGTTTAGGAATTCTGCTGCAACTTCTGCTTTTGGTCGCCCAACATCCTTCGGTCTGAGGAAAAAACCCAAGGAATTTTAAATGCATTATTTTAGTAGCTTCAACCTTTCCAGACTCTATGCATTGCAATACTGAATTAAGTGACTATCTTTATCTATTATCCCCCTGTACTGGGCACTGGTGAGGCCCCACCTCGAGTGCTGTGTCCAGTTTTGGGCCCCTTACCACAAAAAAGACATTGAGGTGCTGGAGCGGGTCCAGAGAAGGGCAACGAAGCTGGTGAGGGGTCTGGAGAATAAGTCTTATGAGGAGCGGCTGAGGGAGCTGGGGTTGTTCAGTCTAGAGAAGAGAAGGCTGAGGGGAGACCTCATCGCTCTCTACAACTATCTGAAAGCAGGCTGTAAAGAGGCGGGGGTTGGTCTCTTCTCCCAAGTCACAGGCAATAGGACAAGAGGAAATGGCCTCAAGTTGCACGGGGGGAGGTTCAGGTTGGATATTAGGAAAAATTTCTTCACTGAAAGGGTTATCAAGCTTTGGAATGGGCTGCCCAGGGAAGTGGTTGAGGCACCATCCCTGGAGATATTCAAAAGACAAGTTGACATGGTGCTCGGGAATGTGGTTTAGTGTTGGTGTGTTTCTTTGTTTTGTGTTTTTTTTTTTTTTTTTTTTTTTTAAGGTTGGACTAGATGATCTTAAAGGTCCCTTTCAACCTAGGCGATTCTGTGACTAATTGTTACTGTAGGACAATTTATTGATATGGATAGTATTAAAGCACCCCTGTAAAGCATCAGATATGAGAGCCCCAGAGTTATCTAAATATGTCCATGTAACTGAAGTTAACAGCACCCCAAAAAAGCCAACAATTTCTCAGTTTGCTTGTAAGAAAAGGCTACCAGAAGAATCGATATCTCAATCTGTGTGCATTGTTCTTAGGTGTCACCTTTTCCATTAGTCATGAGCTCCATTTGAATGGTAAGCAATGTATGTTAACTTTCTTCACGCTCAAACTATGACACCACAAATGTCAAAACAAGAAGGAATAGCATGCAACATTTAGTTAATTATGACTACTATTGCCATATGAAAGTTCAGTAATCTTTAATGATATCTTGTTCAACCAAAATAATGACCATACTCGCATATTTTGTTTAGATACATTTAAAAAAAAAAAAAAAAAAAGTGGTTGAATCGTGAAAATATCACTTACCGAAACAGGAACTGTCGGTTAAGGTTAGAAACATCTATAGTATCCATGTCAATAACGTGGATCTGTCTGAAGCCAGACAGTGCCTGTGAAAAGAGATAGTCAACTTCAGTTAATAGAAAATGAAATGCTTACAGTGCTTCAGAATTCATTCCACGTGCTAAAAAAGCAAGCTTTGGAGGAGCAAACAGATTTGCTCTTCATCCTCTGTGCAGACAGGTATATGGTTATTCTTTGTTAAAGAACATTCTTTATTGGGTTGGTAATGCTGATGTTTTGACAGATGGAATCGGTAACATTTCAATGGTCAAAGACAATGTTCTACTGAACGCAGTATTGCCTAGTCATAACCCAGGGAAGTCAATCGTAGACTGATCTATAAGGAGAATTTGCAGTACTCCCTCACAACTGGAGTAAATCAGAGCGTTCATTGGGAGGAAAAAAAAGCAGAATTTGAAGAAATACCATAAGCACTGCCTTGCTTGGCCAGAATAGAAAAACAAAGTTTACTTCTTCTAGAATTTTAAGGTTTTGAACATTCACCATTTTCACAGTTGGCATAAATGAGGCTGGTATGTCCACCCTTAAATCACAGTTCAAAATAAGCCAGCATTCCCCATTGCATTCCATGCTGGAACTGAATGCAAATTCAAAAAGTCACCTCACTATCTAAGAACACTCCAAACCTCCAAAAGAAGTTCTGTCTGATCTGTTTGCACGCAGCCCATCACTAGATTTAGGCAAATAACTTTGAAGTAAAATTGACTTAAAACTGTATTGCGGATCTGATCCAATAAAGTAATAACATCTGTCACGCACAAAGGAACAATGTGAATTGTGGTTAAAGGGAAATACATGCTATAAAACACTGGCTTTTGAGAAAGGAGATATGTTGTGATGTTCTGAAGTGACCCCAAAAAAATTGAGTCCTGTCCCCTAACTTTTTTCCTATATGAGTCAATCTTGTTATATACAAAGACTTCCAAACTTTTAGTTTTATGATTTCTGAATAAACGTGTTGTCCTGCATGACAAGCTTTGAGACAGCTAAATAAGTAACATGCAACACATTAGACTACCACCTTTCAAGCTTATTAACAAAGTGCATTCTTCAAGTTTATTGTCTGTATCATCATGTATTTTATTCATTTTGAATAGAACTTAGAAATTTCTTAGCTGTATACAATCAATAACGTCAAATTAACAAAGCAGAAAAGATAATTTCCTCAAGGGAAAAAAAAAAGAAGATTTTAAGAAGCAAAGGGTGAAAACTGAGTAATTACCAGGTTTTTCAGGAGTTCGCATCCTAATCCTCCTGCTCCAATAACTAGTACTTTACATGTGCTTAATAAAAACTCAAGAGCCTGTGGAAAACATAAAACAAAAAATTAAAACACTAAATAGGAAAAGGTATAATTTGTCATTTGCTTCATAATCCTTTTAGATGCATTATCATACATTTTCAATGCCTAGTAAGTTCCCCATAAAACAACTTAGATCAATAAAACAGTTTGTGCTTGCAGGAGTAATTACATACTGGACTTTAATCAGTTGTTGAGTTCATGCAGTTCCTATATGCCAACTTACACAAAAGCAAGACCTTTGTCAATATCAGTATTCTCTTTATATTAATTTTGACCATGAAAAAAGCAAGGTCCACCTTTATTATTATTTAGTTTAAGGAGATAATGTTTTCTTCTTCCAAAAATTGTACTGATACATAACGCAAAATAAATCTAAAGAGACAGAAAACATTGCTGGCCAAAAAGAATTGACATTTTTAACTATACAACTGCTTTCTGTCAACTGTTCTACTAGACTCCTGCCTCAAACTAGTAAATAATGGAACAGTACATTAAAAAAGGTAACAGTAAAATACATTCAACTGTAAGCTCTGAAACAAAATGCACCAAAAAAGGAAAACAGAATAAATAATTAAAAATCTACATGTTGTTTTTCCTTAGTAAACATCTTTCCCAATTCTCTAAATACTCATGTTAACCTTAATTCCTTCAAGTTCAAGAAATTCCTTACTTAAATTACTTAAAAATTGAGAGATAAATGCTGCTATTTTTCATGTGGAACTCAAAGGCAGAGCATAATTCGTATGCTGTTACACATTTATATATATGATGACAGCAAGCTTGTAGTTGACAGCACACAATTTAGAAATACAAGCTTACAAGGAAGAATACAACACGTTCTTCTAGTGACATAATGTTCAATTGATTAAAACAGAAGCTTTTCATGCAGTTCTACAATTCGTACATTACTGGTGGTCAATTAATGGAACTATTTACATTAGTCTGCAACACACGCTACAAATTTTTTATTTAAAGTAAGCATTTCTCACTTGAGTGCCTGGCTCGAAATCAGGATGTGTGAATGGTCCAGATCGCTCGAGGAACTTCTTTACATGGTTCCAGCGACCTTCCCAGTCTCCAGTGTCCCCACACCCACCATCAACAGCCATTCTGCACAGAACACAGTAAATTCAGCTGCAAAATCATAGAGAAAAAGCCACACCTCTAAAATGTATTTTTTCTTTATATATCTTAAAAATATCTAAATTACTGACCATTCATACAAATGCATCTGCATAGTTTTTATGCAAGTTACGTGCAGGAACATTTGCATGAGTGGGCTTTATTTGTGGAAGTAGAAAGCAATAACACAAATATGCAGCCAGGGGAAAAAATCCAGGCATTTCAATACATCTCACTGATGTAGCTGGTACTAGTAAAAGTTGACCTGAAGTGAAAAAAGGGTCTAGCCTTTTTGCTTTTATCTTCTTCATATTTAAATAGGACACAGAAAAAGATTGTCCCTTTAGATCTTGAGGGTGATTGTTTTTTCAGAGTCAAGTCTTGTACACTTTTTTGACAGACTTTTTAAGTCCATAAATCATATTTAGAATTATCAGTATATAACTGCAATTGTGAGGCACAGAATAAATAACAGTATCATGTGCCAACACTGTCTCCTCTGACTCTTCACAGCAGTTTGTTTAAACAAGTGTGGAAAAAAAAAATACAAATCTTGAATGCTCTTCACCCTCCATTAGTACTATGTAATTTAGAACATCCCCATTTTTCAGTTATCTCCTGAGCCTGTCAGTGGTAGCAATCTGACTTGAAAAAAAAGGAACATTTGCAGTTATCTTCTTTTAAATTTTTGAGACAGAACTTTACATCAAATACTCCAGTACCCTTTTTCCCCCTTATGCAGGTCACTCTTAGTAGTAGATAATTACAAATTCAAACTTTTAAGAGACTTACTGGAATGGTTCAAACTCAGCTCACCGAAGTAATTTTCTAACATAAGATCATTGCCCACATAGAACAAGCCCTTCCTTAACAGAGTGCACTTCCCTTTTTAAATAGGGGCTCCACTCAATATGAATTATGTTCTATGTTAATACAAAACTAAGCTTCTAATAAAAGAGCTTTGCCAGTCCCAAGTATGAAAGGTTGTGTCATCATTGATAAGGAGTGTTATTTGCTTCCTCCTATGAAGTACTACAAAGAACGCTTGTATCAATAACTGTTGGGTAATGTCTAGAATGTATTGTTACTTCCTGGTCACTCATCTCAAAATAAAAGGAAAATGCAGCGAAAACATCTAGATAGCAAATGCTTCTATCCTCACAGAATTCAGGAGATGGACAACAGAGTATGTCCATAGAAATTTTAGTTTCTGGGCAATAATTTTGGAAAAGATTTTCAATAACAGGGAAAAACTTCTCTACACTGTAGAAGTAAATGTATCAAAATTTGCCTGTGTTTTGGTTGCAAACCAAACTCATTCCTGGTTAACTGTTGACTTCAGGTAAGTTAATTTACTGTATTAGCAGTTAAATAAGATCTAATAAGATCATTTGAATTCATAAATGTCTTCTGATCTCTGACTTGCACTTTTGTACCTCTCCAAGTTTTCACAATAATGTGAAAACACACGTATTTCACATCATGTGAAATAGTGTGAATAAATACAACACTCCCATCGCTGAATCCTGGGCTCATTTGTTGCACACCAGCTTTCAGGACGTGCATTAAGCACTAACTTCGACAAATAAAATGGGTCAATATACATCACAATAATTGCTTCTATGGGTTTTATTATAATTTTTAAATTTTTTTGAAACAAGTGCAGAAGCTATGCTTGGTGACATTAAGAAAACTTTTGTTATCCTTTTATACAGTCCGTACAAACGGCCATTGAGCAGCAGTACTCCTTTCCTATTTAGATGTGTATTTTCCTTTATATGGTTAACTTCTAGTTTCACTTTTGCAGTTATACTACAGTTTGTTTTTTACAGGGTTGGACGTTGTGGAGATCTGAAAAACATCAATAACTCAACCTGAGATTTTATGTTTAATTTCAGAGACTTCTTTTTTTCCAAGTGTTTATTTTTGTGTTGTTACAGCATTACCAGATATCTGTATTATTAGAGTTTAACAAAATTCTTATTTATTTCAAATTAATTTTTGAATTTTGTTTAAAATATCAGAGCACCACAGTCCTTACGTTGCTTTAGGCCCAGACTTTTCCCTACCACCTTCCCATCTCCAGAGCTCCATGCTTTTGAGGGACTTGGCATGCACACACCCCACACCCCCCCAATCCAACATGCCCAAGGGTTTTTGTGACCCTCATCCCAAAACACACATGCACTGTCTGCGAGTCCACCGCTCGGGCAGGCAGGTCAGCTGGGTGATATTTGGGAAGAGGGCCACAAGCAGATGGAAGGGAATAGTTAGGGATGGAAGCAGATGAGGTTAAAGATCTCCGAGCATTAGTTTTTCAAGGCCATTAAGACAGATGCATAGAATTTAGAGTTTTAATAAGCACAGGCAACTGCTCTGTAGCCTGAATTTTTAGTTTTCAGCCAAAATTTAGCCACCTGCTTCTAGCCTACAGGCCCTCCCCAGGTCCCTGACCGGCAATGCAGCTTTTTCCGCTCCTGTCACAAAGCTCTCCAGCACACCAGCCTTTACTCATGCCAAGCTCCAAGCCCGCGACTCCCACCCCCGCTGCGGGTGAGCCCCTGGGTCCTCTCCCCAGGAGATTCCTCTTCCCCAGTCCTTGTTGTTCAAGAGGCCCTTTCGCTTTCTCCCTCCTTACACTGACCCACCTCACACCTCTCCTCCCGCCCCGGCCCTGGGCTGTGGTACCGCCTCCCCTCCGGCCTGCTGGGCCGCTCACTCACTTCCCATCAGCGGGCCCCGGAGCCCTGAGCTAGCCCCCAGCCCCCTCCCAGCCCACACCTCTCCTGCGGGGCTGCGGCTCGCCCTGACCTACCAGCCGCCCCTCAGCAAGCGCTGCCTGCCCCTGCCCCGGGCCGGGAGCCCGCTGGCCCGCAGCCCCGCACTAACCCATCCGCCAGCAGCTCCTCTAGCCTCCTTCTTTTCTTCTCCCTAAAAGAGAGAGAATAAAAGAAGGGTCAGTATCGCGCTACAGAGACCGGGGAGGAGGGAGAGGGAATCCCGGGGCCCACCCGTCCCCGGGAAAGCGAGGGAAGGGGCGGCCGAGCACACACATACAGGGTACTTACGGTTCCTCACCATCCGCCATATTTCCCTCTGCTTCCCACAATGCCCCGCGGCGCCGGGGGTGGGCGGTGCTGTGCCCGGGCGTCGCCACGCTGGGGAGGGGGGCGACCTGTGGGGATGGGGCGTTAATCACCGTGGCAACATGGCGGGGACCCCGCCCTCGAACCCCTACTTCTGTGTTTTCAGGTGGTTTTATGTCTCGTCAGCATTTCCCGGGCTGAGGCCGGCCGGCCTCATCCTGCCCATGGGAGGACACGTAGAGCAGCACCTACGGGGCAGGAGCCTTCACCCTCCACAGCCCACGAGGGCTTCACCTCAGGCAGGGCAGGACGCAGGCGAGCACAGGGCTTGGCGGGGTTCTGCCTCAGCCCTCAGGTTCCCAAACTTTAGGGGTTTAAACCCTCCACAGATGGAGGTGGGAAGGAGCTGCCAAGCCCTGGCACCGCGGGAACAGCTGGCTGGCTGCTGGCCTCCGTTTTGGGCAGGGCTTCGCTGCCCAGCATGGCGGCACAGGGACAGCCTGCATGGGAGCCACAGGGAAGGGCTGAAAGAGCCTCTCGCTGTCCCGCTCTCACAGGCGCTGCTGGGGGTCAAACCACCATGGCTACTGGCCCCAGGCTTCCCCTCAAAGTGAGGGCTTGGGGCGCAGTCGTCTCACTGGCAGGGTCTCCCCACCACGGCCGCACGCCCCCTGTGACTCCTCGCCTGAGGCGGCCGCTTCGTGCCCCCTCCGCCATCCCCGATTCCCTGTTTCACAGGGGATATTAAATAAACATCATCTTTCACTGGGGAAATAATCACACAGCGGCCGTTGGCAGCAGCGGCAGCGCTACGCTCCTGCCCCGCTGCCTTCCCCGGGCGTGTGGAGGGCAGGGCGGTGGCGGTGACCGTGACCGTGCGGCGGCGGTGGCAGGGCCGGTCGGTGTCGGTGTCGGCCCCGCCGGCCGGGAGCCGCCCCGGGGCGGTGCCGCGTCGCTCTTAGGCCTGCGCGTCGGCGGGGCGGGGGGTGGCGGCAGCCATGGAGGTGCAGGTGGCGCCGCTGCGGGCCTGGGACGATTTCTTCCCCGGCTCGGACCGCTTCGCCCGGCCCGACTTCAAGGACATCTCGAAATGGAACAACCGGGTGGTCAGCAACCTGCTCTACTACCAGACCAACTACCTGATGGTGGCCGCCGCCGTCGTCTCCATTGTGGGGTCAGTGTGCGGCCCTTACCCTCACCGGGCGGGCCCGGTTCCCCGGAGGGGTGGCCGGCCTAGGGGGTGGATGGGTGGCCGCGTTGCCCGGTGGGGTGGCCGGCCCGGGGGGTGGATGGGTGGCCCCGTTCCCCGGTGGGCAGCGCTGCGTCTCGGCCCGGTGCCATGGGAAAGGGTCCGGCCCGGCCCGGGGCGCGGCGCTGACGGGTGGGAGGGACGGTGGGGGTGCAGGGGCCGGGAAGCTGCTTTTTCCCTTTCTCTGCCTTTCCTTAAATCTCGGATTTACCTGCTGTCCCCTAAAAAATGAAGGCCTGGTTACAGCCTTCCTTCTGGGGGGGCGGGGGGGTCTGTTAGCTTAGGAGCAGGGTTTAGAATTTATTTATTTATTGATGGGGGTCTAACAGATCTGACTCCCTCTTTTTGTCTTGTCCGCGGGCCTTTGCCCAAGGGATTGGCTCCAGGCACCCAGCCTGTGATGGGGCACCCTGTGACCGTAGAAAGCAGCGATGGGTTTGTGTGCCTGATGTCACCCTGCTCTGAAAAACGGAGCTGCATCCTGCGCATCACTAAATCTATCCAGTGTGACTGCTCCAGCTGAGATAAGCTTCACTTTGAATAAAAAAAAAAATAATAATCTGCTCTCTGTTACAGTTCTAAGCTTATGTCTAGGGGACAGAGCAAGTCTTTTCTGAGCTAGCTCATACTGAAAAACCTTTAGTATAAAATCAATAAGGTACCCATTAATTTCATTTTGGTAGGCAGGACTGAGACCTTTGAGGCAGGACCATCTGCTGTTATGATGTTCTGTCAGGCCCACCTTTCCAGAAGAGAATTGGGAAATAACCTTATACTCATAATCATCTTTTTAGTCAAAGCTTATGTGACTCTTCTTTAAGTGTTGCTCTAGGGTCTTTGGTCAGAAAGCTCTTAAGACATGCAGCAGAAGCTGATGATTAAGCTTTTAATATGGAAACTGGAATACTCCACTCATCGCAACAAACAATGCGCAAATGCTTAAATTGGAGAATTGCCCAGCCACTAGGTCAGAGTGGTTTTGCTGAAGTGTATCTTGTCTTGTGTGTTGCAGAGGCTTAAAATTCTACCCCTAAATCCATATTATTATTTTTTTTTGTTAAGCAGTCTGCATCTTGTTAGGGCTTCTGAAGCTGTTGACCCACCATCGAAGTTGATGAAGATTCTCTCGATTGCAGAGAGTTTTGGCTGCGCTTTGTGAAGGGAGGGAGCTGAGAGCCCAGCTTTTTCTTCTTGATGCATATGATGGTTAAAGATTTGGCATAGTGGCATAGGCTTTCTTCTTAATTTTGATGGGGATATGTTGCAGTCAGTTTAATAGATTACTAGACCGGTAAAATGTGACTTCTGTGGTCTTGCTGTCTTATAACACCTTGTTCTAAACTTCTGTGTTCATCTACCCTTGTTTACCAGGGTGATGTTGTGGCCAGCTCTAAATGAGTAAGTAAATCACAGTGGCCCTGGAAAGCAGGGGGACTGCTCTCTTTCCCAAGAAGGAGGGAAAAAGAAAAGTAAACAGTTTTGATCTCTCTTGTTGGAAAACTGGGATGGCAGTAACTTTTACTCAGTCTCCTAAATTCCTTCCTGCTTTTGAACTCTGATCTCTGTCCTTCAGATCAGGGGTGATACATCTCCCGCTTATTTCCCACTATTTTGCAGGGGGAGGAGGTGGAGGAGGAAGAGAGCTGCAGGAGATAGAGATTAATATCAGAACTGCAATTCTAATATGTTAATATTGAATGGTAAGCCTCTGAGTTGAAAACTTATGGATGAGGAACACCTAGAGTGGGATTTTGATCTTGAATATTTTTGGGGTTTTTTGGTGTGTCTTAAAGCCTTTGGTAGCTGACAAATTTGATTCTTCTAACACTGAAGTAAAAGAGGATGGGAGAAGAACTCTAAAGAAAACAGGATAACACTTCAGTAGAGGAAAACTATCAATTTCTTTTATTAAAAACACTTTTTGCTTGGCCAGAGTGTGGCTTTGGGAGAAAGGTAAAGAAAGTTCTCCTGATAAATTTAAATTGATGACTAAGTTGTTGTCTTGCACTTCATTCTGTAATGGGCAGGAATCCCTGAGTGATAAATGATGAATCACGGCTTTTTAGGAACTCCAGGGCTGTATGCAGGCCTAGGGGCAGGGTTATTGAAACTGCTAAGGAATGCAGTGGTCTTCCTGTGATCAAAAC